>NC_134543.1:93100428-93405984 GCF_050624435.1 Tenrec ecaudatus
CAGCCATGATTGTAAAGATGGCCCGGTACAGGGAAGGGTTGTGTTTGTTTTACATAGTGTTGCAGTGAGTCAAAATCAACTTAACAGTGTGTAAAAGCAACATCAAAGAAACTAAGGAAAGGGACAGTTACATATAAAGAATGGCAACAATTTAAGTGTGGATCAAGAATGGAGTGTTTGGGGAGAATGGTAAGTGAGTTACGATTGAGCATCCTTTTATGGCTAGCATAGAATAAACCTCAACTTTAACATCACACTGCCTGGGTGGTGCTCTAAAAGTTATTTAAGTATGTGGTGCTTCATTATGTACAATAGGTATAATAATTCTTTTGACCTCATTAAGTTAAGGATATTAACTGAGCTACAAGAGGGAGTTCTTAGAAAATCTATTAAAATATATTTAATTTAAAATATGTATCTATTGTAAATATACTATGAGTAGTCTTGCAGGTCTTCACACAAAGAGGGGCCACCTAATAACTGGGATATGGGGCTCCAGGAGAGGGCCTGGCATAGTCAGATTTGTTTTTTAGAAAGATTACTTTGTCTAGAGTGCTAGGAGAGAAACTGATGAGAAGAGCACTAGTTCAGAGGACATTTCAACTGCGAAGATGAGGTTCTAGAGTAAGGCAAGGAGACTGGATACATTTTAGAATTTGGGTAGCAATGAATAGCACCTATTTCTACTGCCATGAAGAGTGTGCCTGTAAAACCAACGTCTCCATCTTTCAATCTTTGTAAATGTATTATGTGGAGATGGTGCTTTATTATTTAAATGATAATTCTCTTTTTTAAGGTTGAAGAGTTTTTATATGTTTATTAGCCTGTTTTTTTCATGCCTGTTTATGTGTTTTTATTTGTTTCCACTTTTATATTGGAAACTATGCTTTTCCTACCTTTTTATGAGTTATTTATATATGAATGATCTTAACTTTTGAATGCCCTGTTTCCAAGATTAAAAGCAGCACAGGGTAGGCAAAGGTAATCAATTAACTTGATTATTAATATGCCAAGAAGAAACAGGAATGGGAAGCCATACAGAAGGGGATCGTGTAGAAAAGCTACATCCAATAATGAATGGTACTCTTAGTATTTTTATGGAATCTAAAAATAGTCTGAGGAAAAAAGTCTACTTTCACTGGAAGAAAAGAAATAACAAAAGATCAGGGCAGACACAGAAGTGAAACAGAAAAAAAAAGTAGAATTAATCATCAAAACTAGATATTACTTCTTTGAAAGAATCTGTAAAATTGGCAAACCACTTCCTAAATTGACAAATGAAACGTATAAAATAGGCAAATAACCAAAATAAGATATGAGAATAGTGGTGTCACAATAGAACCAAATTTAAAAGGATTATAACAGAATATTAAGAAAAATTATACTCCAACAAATTAAAAAACTTGGAATAGACAAATTTCTAGATTAACACCCCTTATCTAAACTAATTCAAACTTAGATAGAAAGTTTTGATAGACATATATACAAAGAATAAATAGAAGTCCCTTAAAAAATTTTAACTACAGCCTCACAATAACAGCAAAATAGTCCCAGATTAAGTGTCTGGACCACAGAATCTTACCAAATATTCAGAGAAGAGTTTACACCTATGCTGCTCAAACTGTTTCCAAAATCAGAAAGTAATGAATACTCGATAATTCATTCTATGAACCTGGACCAACCCTGATAACAAAGTAAAATAAAAACTACACTAAAAATAATTATAGGCTAGTATCTCATGAATATAGAAAGAATAATTCTCAATAAAATGCTAGCCATTGAAATTTAATGCCATATAAGAAAAAAATAATGCATTCAAATCAAGTGGAATTGATACTAGTGATGGTATCGATATATATGAATGGTTTGACATTAGAAAATCAATCAACATAAGTCACCATATAATAAAACCAAGGAGAATTGCAAGATCTGATCAATTGGTGCAGAAATAGAATTTGATAAAACCCAATACCCTTTCCAAATAAAAATTCCCAGAAATTCTACAGCATAATTAAGAACATATATATGAAATCAACAGCCACCATTGGTTTCAATGCAGAGAGACTAACAGCATCCCCTTTGAGAATGGGATAAAGACAATGATGCGATCTACCACTACTGTTATTCAATATTGTACTGTAAATCATAACAACAGAAATAGGGCAAAAAGGGGAAGCACAAGTCATTCAAATTGTTAAGGAAGATAACTTTGTTTGTAGATGGCATGATCTTAGACATAGTAAATCCCAGAAACTCCACTAGAAAGATAATGGAACAAATAGAAGGATTCGGCAAAATAGCAAGGCAAAATTTTAAGGCAAAAATCCGATCTATTCGTTTACACCAACAATGAGAACTCCAAACAGGAAGCTAGGAAGACAACAATTATAACCTCAAATCAGGGAACTAATAAAATTTAAGATACAAAATCAGGAAGATAATACCATTTATGCTTCCAAATGGACGAAATATCTAGTAATTCAATCAGGCATGCAAAAGACTTACACAAAGAAAATACAACTGCAAGAAACCAAAAGAGACCTACATAAATGGGAAAAAGCATACCATGATCATGATTAGGCAGTGAAACTGTCAATATGACACAAAGCAGCCTCTATGTAGACATATAATGTAATTACAGTATAAAATTCAATAGTATTCTTTAATGAAATGGGGAAAATTAATCCATAACTTTACATGATGAGGAAAAAGAGTCCAGATAGTTCAACAGCAATGAAAAGGAAGAATAAACTAGGAGGACTCACATTTTTAAATCTCAGGACAGTCACTGTAGTCAAAACAACCTAGTACTGCTACAACAAACACACGCACCAATGAAACACAACTAAGAGTTCAGAACTAAATCCTCCTACCTGTGAACTTCTGCACTTCAACAAGGGGACAGATTCAACTTAATGGAGAAGAGATAGTCTATTTAAAAAGTGGTGCTGGCCGCTAAATTGAATATTTGCAGTAAAATGAAACAAAACTCATATCTCATGCCATGAATGAAAAGTAACTCAAAATAAAACAAAGACCTAAGTCTTAAAGCAAAAATTATAAAGCTGATGGAAGCAAAAATAAAGGGAGGTCAAGAATCCTAATGTATGGCATAAATATGAGGAGGTACTCGCCAAAAACCAGATTGCAATGGGCAAAGTGGAGCTTTTGCAGTACGTATTTTTCCTGGGAGGAGAAGACAGAGCAACTTCCTCTGAGTTAATGCACCCAGTGGCATCACCTGGGAAGGTTCTCTGGTCACAATGAATTTTTTCATAAAAACAGTTTTGCTCGAGCCTCATTTTTTGTGATGGTCAATTTAGAGCAGCATGTGGCTGTGAAATGTTGGTTCCTGCTCATGAAAATATGCTGCAGAAACTGTGTGATGTTGAACACAGCTTATAAGGACAATTCAAGTATATTGAGTGGTTTTCTCATTTCAAAAAAAGGTAAAATATTGATTGATAACAAACCTCATCTGTATGACCGTCAACCTCCCAAATGAATGAAAATGTCAACTTGTAGTGCATTTGGAGTTCATTCCACCAGGTCAGACCGTTAATCGAACTTTCTATTTAGAGGTTCTGAAAAGATTGAGTAACAGTGGCAGACAGGGTCCTGCTTTTGCACCATGACAACGCTCATGGTCATGCAGCCATCTCAGTGTCTCAGTTATTGGCCCAAAACAGCATGCCTCTCTTGCCCCACACACCGTACTCACCTGACCTTGCTCCATGCGACTTTTTTTGATTATGCAAATGAAGAGGGACATGAAAGGACAGTTATTCGATGATATAGAAGAGGTGAAGAAAAAAATGAGGGAAGTGTTCTCAGCCAACCAAACATGAGTTTGAAAATTTCCCAAGGATGGAATAGCAGATTTGACAAATGTATTAAAGTGTAATGGAGAGTACTTTGAAGGTGACAAGGTCATTTTGTTTTTGCTTTTTTTAAAAACTAAATACATAACTTTGAAAAAAATTCTGGTATTTTGGGGGGTTACCCCCTGTAGAATATCAAAGATAACTAAAACACAAACAATAAAAGATAAAATAGATAACTAGAAACCTCTCCCCAAATCAAATACTTATGCTAATAAAAATACTTTACAAAAAAATGAAAGAGAATCTACGGGCGCTGTTGAAGTGAGTGGGGATTTTTAGATGACACATCTGACAGGAGCTTGATCTCTAAAATTTATAGAAAACCTTAACACCTCAACAACAACAAAAAAGACAAATAATCCAATTAAAACACAGGAAAGGATATGAATAAATATTTCACACAAGAAGGTGAAATATCTATTCAAATTCTTTGGAAGATAGCAAAGACATAAGGAGATGCTCATACTAACTAGCCTTTGGAACAGTGGTTCTCAACCTTCCTAATGCTGCAACCCTTTGATACAGTTCCTCATGTTGTGGTGACACCCCAACCATCACATTATTTTCATTGCTGCTTCATAACTATCATTTTGCTACTGTTATGAATCGGGCAACCTCTGTGAAAGGGTTGTTCGACCCCACTGGTAAGTGTACAATGGTAAACCATGATGGAAAATGGAGTGACCCATCCTCAGAGGCTATAAATAGCATTGCCATACAATCCAGCAGCCCCACACTTACATAACGTATATACTCTGGTGAAATAGTAACTGTGCCACAAGTGTCCATCAGTAGATAAATGGATAAAAAATGATGGTACATGTATTATTAAATAATGATGATGAATCTAAGAAACATCTCACAGTCCAGATGAATCTGGAAGACATTATATTGAGTAAGATAAGTCAATCACAAAAGGCAAAGATTGTATGAGATCATTCATATAAGAATTCAAGATGTTACATGTGGAAAGAAACATTATTTGATGGTTTCCAAAGATGGGTTAATCTAGGTAGACTAGAAAGGCAAAATTCATAAACACTCAAATTTTATGAGTTTTATATAAAGGGTAATTGTACTTTAAGCATCCCAACCTAGTCCAGCTGAAGCCCGTAAGTCTTATATTAGCCCATATGCCCGACATTGATCTACAAAGTCCTCCTCTATCTCACAAAACACACACAATGATGCCGACTGCAGGAGGAAAGCCGAGTCAGTGAATGCGTAAGCATCTCAGCTCTGGCAGGGGTCTCCACACGGCTGCTCCGGCACCCAGGGCTGCATCAGGGTAGGTCTATGTGGCTTCTCCTTGGGGATGTCTCACAGGAAGTGAGCCTTGCCAGCTGAGGCAGAGAACTCACTAAGGCAGCTGCAACTGGTCCGACCATCAGAAAGCAAGAAACCAGACAGGTGAGGTTTGCCGAGTCATTTATCTCTCTGACCTTCAATTAATCCCACATGTGCCAGGTTAGCACAATAAACCTTAATTATGACAGAAGCCTAACTACATAGTAGACAGAGGTTAATTCTGGTGAAGAGGAAGGCAATACACACTACATATTCTGTAGTGTAATGGAAGTCAGTACATGACCAAGACAAAAGAACAAGACACTTCAAGGTATGCAGAAATAATAAACAAATAGAGTAAATATTAGACTACATACAAACCAGCAACAACAGTAATAACAATCAGTGCTGAGAGGATATAGAAATAGATATGTATGCTAAATAGATGCATAAATTAATGCAAGACCACACCCATGGTCACATATATGTATAATTATAGATTTGTCTATACATAATTATATACCCTACATGAATATTCATATGCTGGAAAAACTCAAAAAATATTATCTCTGAGTTTCCAGTTCATACATGCATGAGTTTATTCCAAAGAAAACATGTCTTTGTAATCAACGGATGGCTGCCAACAAGTTCTGTCAGTAATAAGTATCTCATTAAGCGTTAGGTAATTACGGTGTTCGCAAAAAGAGACCCAGACAAACCATTGATTTCTCAGGAGTCCTGCTGGACCACTGGAATCCAAATATGTAATCATGATAGATTTTCTCAAAGAAAACAGGATGGTCCTGTGGTCTCAAAGAACACAGGATTATGTAATATTATATAATTATTATTATTATAATAATTAGGCACTATTTTTCAGAAAACTTAAAAAAGGAACAAGAAAACTTGTGCAGAGAATGTTTTCCCTGTCACAACATCTGATCAATCTTTGACAATTTATCAGGTAACAAAGGCTGACCTTTGAGAATTTCCTTGGAAAACCTTACCCAGTCCACTTCCGACCCTAATTTCGATCCTTCAGATTTCTTTTGGTTCTTCAAACTCAAAGAACATTAAAAAGAAATGCAATGTAATTCCATATGACAGAGTGTAAATAAAAAAGCTTAAAATTCTGGTGGGAAGCACTAGAGAGATGGAAATGTCACCTTCAGAAATGTATTCATAAACTTAAGTGGAGGCTATGTCAAGAAACAAAAGCTTTGATTTTGGGTGTTTTTTGTTAAATAAACCTGTCTCTGATATTGTGAGCCCTGGTGGGATACAAACGCTTTTAATCTTGCTCTGGTGCGTAATAGGAAGCACGGCTATGGAAACATTTAGATTTAATCGAACTCTCATCCAATTAAGGTACTGGGTTCAAAAATTAAGAACAATATCACAGAAGACATTGAGATCAATTGGAATAGAATAGTACCAAAACAATGCTCTATATCCTACTTTTGTAACTAGTGTCTAGGACCACAAAAGCACACCCTGCCCCCCACCCCACAATGAGGCTCCCAATTCTACCTTACAAATCCGGCCAGACCAGAGGATGTGCACTGGTACAGATAGGAACTGGAAACACAGGGAAACCAGGTCAGGCCAACCCCTCAGGATCAGTGGTGAGAGTGGCGATGCCAGGAAGGTGATGGGAAGGGAGGCGAGAAAGAGGGAACAGATTACAAGGATCTGCATATGGTCTCCTCCCTCTGGGGATGGAAGGCGGAGAAGTGGGTGAGAGGAGACATCAGACAGGGTAAGATATGACAAAATACAAAATAATAATAATTTACAAGTTATTGTGGGCTGATGGGGGTGGGGTAGGGGGAGGGAGGGGAAAAATAAGGAGCAGACACCAAGGACTCAAGTAGAAAGCAAATGTTTTAAGAATAATGAGGAAATAAATGCACAGATGTGACTGACACAATGGATGGATGCGTGGATTATGATAAGAGTTGTAGGAGCTCCCAATAAAGTGAGTTAATTAAAGAAACAAAAATAATTTTTAAAAATAAGCTTGAAACTGGCCTTTCTAAGATACAGCTCTTGGTCTTTTCTCACCTGCAACGAAGGAGAGTGCATAACTGAGGCTCACGGAGTCATTTATCCAAAGCACTAATGGATCCTAGGACCCACAGCCTCCTCTCACTTTCAACCCGAATAACTACACGATGCCTGGTTCTCTCTGTTGACTGTTCTGACAAGGGATACAGTGGAAGGCCTCTTATTGAATGTAGAACAAAACTTCATTTCATGCATATGATTTTAAGCTGAATTTACTGGTATTGTTGGGACTGAAGGGACCCCTAAGACAATTAGTCTTTGGTGCTCTTCCAACAAGGAACTAAAACCCCTCCCAGAGGCCAGCATTCGACCAAATAATAGCCTGACCTATAAAATAAACAATAACACTTATGAGAAATGTGTTCCATAGAACAATAACAACACTAGACCGAAAAATCAGTATTTTCCATAAAACAAAGAGAGCAGGAGGATAGACAAATTGGATCAATGTAAATGGGAAACCGAGGGTGGAAATTGGGAGAAAGAGTGGGCATTCTACTCCCATAAATGGTCTCAGAAACCCACAGAGGGTCACTGTGAGTCAACATTGACTCAATGACAGGGATTTGGATTTGGGTTTGAGGGTGGAAACAACTGGGTGCTAACATATTGTGGAAATTGTAACCAATGCCATAGAACTATCTGGGTATGAATTATTGACTAAAACCCTACTTTACTTTGCAGTATAAACTTCCCCTATAGCACAATAAAATGTTTTTCAAATATTCAGAAGAGTATATTTCCTTTGGAGATAATATGAAGACTCCCTTCATCATGCTTCAAGGTCAGTGGAGAAGATAAACAGACTTTGCCCCAGGGAACAAGCAACTATGCATTTCCCTGGTTAAGACGATTCCCATGAGTTTGTATAAGTTAAAATTGTCTGCTCTGTTGGGGCTTCTAATTGATTGTTTCTGATATATTGAAAAATGATTTTAAATAATTTCACAAGATTTTTAGAAATTGTGAGTTGTTCAATTGATTGACTTGAGTATTAATGGTGATTTTAATTATTATATCTTTATAAGGGATGTATTGTTTAGATACATAATGATCAGACAGAATTTTTTCTTTTAGGAAGTCATTAATAAACATTAATAAACATTAGAACAAAATCTACTGGCATCAAGTCCATTCTAACTTGTAACTACCCTGGTGGACAGAGTGGACATGCCCATAAAACTTCCACAGCTTTGCAGATGCATATTGCCACACCTGCCCCCTGTGGAGCTGCTGGTGGGTTTGAACTGTCAACCTTTTAGATAACAGATAAGCACTGAGCTTATTAACTTAAAGATTATTAAATTACATTTTAAGTACTTTGATTATCCTTGAAATATGAATGCCTTATCTCTAGCTACATTTCAAATAGGCTGTCTGAGAGCTATATATATTACCTCGAAGTATCACACATTTCCATAGCATTTACCCACAAACAAATGTTATTGAATCCGTTAAATATACAAAATATGCATCTAATGAGAAAACTTTTCCAAATGCTAATAAAATCTAAAGATTTCAAATGGAACCTTGAGCAATATGAATTGTTCTGGCCCCATTTAGCTTCACAACTCCAGAGACAAATGAAAAATTCCAAACAGTAGCAAAAATGTGTTTTGTCCAGATAAAATAAGAATATGCATGTGCTCACATACTCATGTTTTGAAACTTTAAGCCCTTGGAAAAATACTTCATTATTCACTATATTTTTGTATAAAAGGAATTTGTTCATTCTATATGGTTGAGTGAAAAAAGATAGCTAAGCAATGTGTTCCCTAGGTGACTCCAAATGGTTAAGCACTTAACGATTACCTGCCAGGTTGACTGTTTGAATGCCCCGCCCCCGCCCCACCCCTGAAGGGGCCTTAGAAGACGTGTCTACAGACCTGCTTCTGAATGGTCACTGTCTTAACAACCATAGAGAGCAGTTGTGCACTGTACACATGGGGTAACCATGAGTTGAATCAACTCAGCAACAAACCACAAGAGAGCCATTTTATTTTGAGAACACTTTTTAACTACAATATAACAGTACTATAGCTCAGTATATTTCCATTATCCACAGCTAACACCAGTTTCCTTTTTTCAGAAAACAGGTTGCCAATTTCAGATGAGCTCAAGAATTGTTAAGTGCCGTCAGGTCAGTTCAGACTCATAGCAACTGTGCATGACAGAAAGAAACACAGCCCACTCCTGCGCCAGCTCCACGATTGTTGTTTGAACCCATTGTGGCAGCCACTGTGCCAACCCATTTATTTGAGGATTAATCCTCTTTTTGTGCTACTCTTCTTCAGTAAGCA
This sequence comes from Tenrec ecaudatus, assembly GCF_050624435.1. NCBI lineage: Eukaryota > Metazoa > Chordata > Mammalia > Afrosoricida > Tenrecidae > Tenrec > Tenrec ecaudatus. Next base: position 93,109,967 of record NC_134543.1, read on the forward strand.
TGATGCCCTTTTCCAGGGCCTGGTCTCTCCTGCTAACGGGGCCAAGGTGCTTGGGACAAAGTCTCACCATCCTCGCTCATAGCAGCGTTCTGCCTTTGCCTCTTCCAACGCAGGTTTGTTGGCTTCCTAGGTAGTCCCTACTAGAGCAAGACCCACTTGTATAACTCAATTTATTCCAAATTCATGTCCACACACAGAAAAGTTTCAGAACTTAAGGTATTTTTCCCATAAGAAAATATGGAAACAAAATAATTGGTTTAGAGACCCCAAAATTACACTTGTAACTTCCTTTCTCCAGGTCCTTAAAACACTATGGAGGCTTTTGTCCTTCTCATGTATCACTCTATTGGGATACATTCTCTCCATCAAGTTCTTTCTGGTTTATCCAAATTAACAGTAAATTTACAACTGCTTTGATGGTCTGGGTTCTTTGTTTCAGAGTTAACAATTTCACACCATCCACTAACTTAGCCACTTTAATCACATTTCTTTTTCAAAAATCTTGATAATGTTGACTTAGCCATGTTGTATTCAGCAGCCAAATCAGACAAGGGAGCCTGATTCAAGTTCCACAAGGATTTCTTTCTTTAACTCTATTGTGTTTTCCTCTTAGTTTAGTTTTTCTCATAGCTTTACTGCTGGGATCACTTTCTTTGGAGACTTGGTTACATTGTTTTATACAAATAAAGAGGGGAAAGCACAATGACAAAAGTGTTAATGCACCAACACAGCACTCTATGTTGTCTGAACGAGAGTGGCAGTGACACTGAAGCACCATCGCTTTGTATCCAAGATGAGATGAGATGGACTCACTTTCCGCCTGTACACATTTTTGAAGTCGGATTTTTGGTTTCACTATGGAGTAAAGTTATGAACAACTAGCAGATTATTTTTCAAACTTTGCGGTTCAAGTAGTGGAAAATTTGAGCTTGCAGTTCAACAATGGAATTATCACTGTATTTTCAATATCCTTCACCAGCAATACAGTTCAAAGACATCCATTTTTCAGTGGTCTTCCTTCTTTAGTGCCCAACTTTCACATTTATATCAAGCAATTAAAAATACCGCAGCTTGAATCAGGCTCACTGGAGCCCTCAAAATGATATCTTTTCTCTTTAGCACTTCAAAAAGATTTTGTGTCAGAGATTTATCCAATGCAAGGTACTGTTTTATTTCTTGACTACTGAGCATTGAGTGTGAACGTAAGCAGGTTGAAATCCTTGATAACTTCATTCTTTTCTCCATGCATCATGACATTACTGATTAGTCCATTTTAAAGGATCTAGGTTTTCGTTACATTGAGTTGCAATCCAAGGGAAAGGCTATAATCCGTGATAATCATCAGTCCTCCTCACTTTCAGCAAGAAAACTTGGTCCTCTGTATATCAATGTTTATTGATAATCCTTTTTCCAATACTGATGTCTCATTCTTCTTTAGAGTCCACCTTCTTGGATTATTTTCTCAGCATACAGATTGAATAAATATGGTGAGATGATACAACCCCGATGCACAATGTTCCTGCATTTAAACCATGCAATATTTCCATAGTGTGTTTGAACGATTGCCTTTTGGTCCATGTAACGTTCTTCATGAGAACAACAAAGTGTTCAGAAACTCCATTCTTCTCCAGGCATTCCACAGTTTGTTGTGATGCACACAGTCAAACGCCTTTCCATAGCCCATTAAGCACAAGTCAACAGCTTTCTGGTATTCTCTACTTTAAACCAAGATCCATCTGATGTCAGCAATCATATCTCTTGTTACACATCATCTTCTGAATCCAGCCTGAACGGTACATATGCAACCTCTGTTGAATGATCTTCAGTAAAATTTTACTTGCATGTGATATGAATGACATTTTCTTTTATTATCACATTTTGTTTGGCATTTTTCTTTGGAATGTGTAAAAATGTGGATCTCTTCCAGGTTTCTTCAGTCAGAGAGCTGTCTTCCAAATTTCTGGGCAAAGAACAGGGAGTCCTTCCCAGTGTTTCATCAGCTTGTTGAAATATTTCAATTAGTAAGCCCATCAATTCCTAAAGCTTTGTTTTGGAGCAATATCTGTACTTCTTCATATCATTGGTTCTTGGTCATATGATGTCTATTGCAATGTTTTGATATGGATGAGTTCTTTTGGGTCCAGTGACTATGTGTATTTCTTCCATCTTCTTTTGATGCTGTGTTTACATGGTTTAATATTTTACCCATAGAATCTCTTAATATTTCACCTCAAGGCTTTTCAGTTATTTCAGTGTAAGATATGCTGAGCAAGTTCATTCTTTTTGACTCTCCAGCTCTAGGTCTCTGCACATTTCATTGTAGTACTTTGTCTTCTTGAGCTACACTGTGAAATTTTCTATTGAGCTCCGTGACTTCATTGCTTCCATTTGCCTTAACTATGACTAAGAACAAGTTTGATTCTTTTCTGACATCCACTTTGACCTTTTCTTTCTGTCTTGTCCTATTAATGAGCTTTTACTTCCTTCCTCTATCATGTTTTGGATGCGAGCCCACAGCTTGTCAGGTATTCTAACCTAGTGTTCGGTGAGTCAAAGATCTTTTTGTGAGGTTGACATTCAAGTGGAATATACTCAAGGTTATATTTTAGCTTCATGGGCTTGGTTTAATTTTCTTCGCTTCAACTTGAACTTACATAGGAGTAATTGATGGTCTGTGCCACAGTCATCCCCTAGACTCATTTTAGTTGCAGATATTCATATGAAGCTGTAGTCTATTTGATTGCTGCATATTCTATCTGGAGAATTCCATGTGAATAGTCACCATTTATATTGTTGAATAAGAGGTATTTACGATGAAGAAGTCTTTTGTCTTTCATTGGTCTTGCAAAATTCAATGATGTGATCTCCTCCTTCATTTCTATCACCAAGGCGATATTTTCCAACTGCTGTTCTTTCATCTTTGTAGCTAACTCTCACATTCCAATCACCAATAATTATCAATTCATAAAATGTTTTATCATTTTCAGACTGAAGACATTGGTAGAATTCTTCAATTTCTTCATCACTAGCTTCAGTGGGTGGTGCATAATTATGAGTAACACTTCTAGTAACTGATTTCCTTGTACACGCATAGATATTATCCAATCACAGACAGTATTTTACTTGAAGATAGATCTTGAAATGTCCTTTTCGATGATGAATGTGATGCTATTCCTCTTGCATGTGTCATCCCCAGCATAGTAAACCATTTGATTGTCTGATTCGAAGTGGCCAACTCCAATACAGTTCAGTTCACAAATTAATAGTATATTGTTCTTTTTGAATTCCATTTATTTTTGATGACTTTGAATTTCCCTAGAGTCATACTTCATACATTCCAAGTTCCAATAGATAGTTGCAGTTGTTTCTTCTCATTTTGAGCCTTGCCCATAAGCAAATGAAGGTCCCCAAAGCTGTACTTCCTGCGTGTCTTTAGAGCTGATTCTATTTTGAGAAGGCAGCTCTTCCTTGATCACATTTTGAGTACCTTCCAACCTGAGGATCTCGTTCTCTGGCAGTCTAGCTGACAGTGTTCTGCTGCTAGTCCTAAGATTTTCAGTGGCGAATTTCTCAGAAGTGGACACCCTCTTTCCTCATTGTAGTTCATTCTTAATCTGAAAGCTCTGCTGAAACCTGATCATTTTGGGTTAGCCTATTGGTATTTGAAATTCCAGTGACAGAGCTTCCAACATTACTGGAACACATGAGCCATCACATTACAACAAACTGACAGACAAAACCTCGAGCACCTTTATTAAACAAAAATACCAAAATATGAAGCTATTGTTATTTGACATGTACAGCCTTCACCTTGGTGCTTCTGAAGGTGATGTTTCCATCTCTCTAACCTCTCCAAGAAGCTAGAAGAAAATGAGGCATCAGGATAGGTCAATGTTTGATGAAGAACCTGCAATATACAGCTGACATGGTCATGTCTACTAGAAGTGAAGAGAATTTGAAGTCCTCTTCAGTGTGGATTACCTTTGAATGTAAAGAAAGTCAGAATCCCCACACATGAACCAAGAGCATCATGATAAACAGAGAAATGGTCTAAATGTTCAAGGATCTCCTTTTACTTGATCCACAATTATACTCACAGAAGTAGCAGTAAAAGAAAAAAAAACCCAATGAGGTATTGTCATAGGCAAATCTAATGCAAATTATTTTCTTAAGGTGTTCAAAGGCAAAGATACCAGTTTGAAGACTATGGTGGGGCTGACCCAAGTCATGACATTTTCAATCACCTCACATGCATGTGAAAGTGGGGCAATGAACAAGGAGGATCTGAAAATAATTGATGATTTTGAGCGATGATCTTGACAAACAATATCGAACATACGATGAACAGCCACAAAATTAAAAACAAATGTCTTGGGAGCTAGACAAGCAGAATGTTCCCTAGAGACCAGGATGGTAAGACTTCTACATACTTTAAACCTAGTAACAGAAGGCGCCATCCCTGGAGAAAGACATCATGCTGGGTAAATAGAGGCCCCATAATGAGGTAGACTGACACAATTACTACCACATGGGCTTAAACGTAGCAAAGATTCTGAGACTGGCTCAGGGCCAGGCAGTGTTTCGTTCTATGTACATAGAATTACTAGAATTAGCACTCACTGACCCCTAGCAACAATCTTTCCCTGTAGAATTTTATGATCGTCCATTCACATCCCATAAAAATGGCAGTTTTACCATCCTCAAGGGACTCAAACCATGCTCTCCTTAAATGTTCTTTGAGTTCTGAGGACCAGAAGCTGCAGGGGCTAGAAAAAGGCAGTGGTGGGGATGGAGTCCTTTTCCAGTGAAATTTTTGTAAGGCAGCCCTTGCTACCTTCGAAGAATGGGCTGGCACATTGGCAACATGGGAAAACATGACTGTGAGCAGATTTCTTGACCTTCTTCTTAAAAATTCTCTTGAAACTTCTTTATAAAACACTTCCATGGTCACCCTGTGTCCTTTGATAGTCTATCAAGAGTCCCCTTGGGAATCTCCCCAAATACTTGTCATAACCTGCTGAGATGACCTCTCTGCCTTCAATTTAACTGGTCAAGCAGATCCCTTCTGAAGCTATAGTTTTTAATGAAACTTTTATTTTGGTATCCTAATGAAATCAGCACAAAGTGTTACCGAGAGAACTTGTTCGCACTTGCTCACTGTTCACCAAGAGATGTTTAAAACAATTTATTTGGAATAAATTGATCTGTGCATAACTAGAACCCTAATAGCAATAAGTTTTATTCTGTCTCTTATTTACATGAGCATTGGTGATGGCAAGTTACCTTTAAATACGGTCAGAACATTTAGCCAACGGCAACTGATGATTCAAGTCAGGTTTCGTAGAAGAGTGTAATTTGGAAAACAAGCACAAGAAAGTCAACATCAACACTTCATATTTGGTGCATCATGAATTAATGTGGCACTCATAAAATTAAAAAGTGAAACACTCCAAAAGTGCTATATCATTATTTGGGGAAATATATAAATCATATCTTAAATAATCCCTCTCCTTTCTCTCCGTAAACATTCAATTAGCTGGAAAATATGGACAAATTAAATTTCTGGGAATATTTCTTGAACTCACCTTTGTCCCATTAGCACAGCATATAAAGGAACTCTGGGCGGTACAAACAACTAATACGCTTGACTTCTAACAGGAAGGTTGGAGGTTCATGTCTACTAAGAGGCCCCTGAGATGCAAAACTTTGCCCTCCATTTATGAAAAATCAGTTGATGAGAACCCTCCCCAGAAAGCACACTTCTGCTCTCACACACATGGGATCACCATGAATTTCAATGGACTTGATGACAACTGACATTTCAATAATACTTGAAGTAACTAAATGGTCAATTATATAATTCTTTGAGAAACAAAGACAGTGTTCTGGCCTTACTGTACAAAACTATGTTCGCTGTTTGGTTAACAGAGATTAATTTTTTCCAAAATACAAACTTCCCTTGAACTTAACAATAAATTGCAATCATTTTAAGGCAATGGAATTCTGAAGTGCAATCACTCAATGCTTTGAGTTTCCATTGCACCCTAGAACCCACACATCCTGATCTAAGATGTAACCCCTGGCCACAATTACAGTTGACCAGTAGGCTTTTTAACTGACAAATGACTGGCTGACTTGGAAATCAGATTTTAGAGTCTCCAGAGAGCCACATGCTGATAACCTTGAGCCTTCAGTTCTTAGAATTTTCACATAGTTTTAACAAAAGAAACACCTCAGGTGTACCAGAGCTTTGTGTAATGAAATCTTTCAGAGCAGCCAGAAAAATATAACTCTTCCCCACCTGGAATCAGTCGCAGGTGAGAGCACATTTAATTTCAAGTCAATAGGTTCCCTGCACATCAGCACTTAAGGGATTAAAGACAAGTCTAGTTTTGTTGCCCTAAATGTACTGTTATTGTTATCAATTCGTGCAGCCTTGCAATAAGTTTTCAATAAATCTAAGATTAACTATTATTTTCTCGCCTATAAATAAAATATAATCATCTTAAAAATCAATGAAGGGAAAACCATCATATCCATTAACCTCGCTCAGAATCCCTCCAGGCCCTTGCTATGAAACTCAGGGCCGTGGATCTTTCATTTTATTGAGCTATGGCTCTTTGTATGGCAAGCAGCAGGCAAAAGAAAAATCAAATCTAAAAATCAAAGACTACGTGTTTTGTTTGGTTTTGGTTTTGTTCTTAAAACCATTGGGGCCGGGGCTGAATATTGTTCCCTGCCTGGGGTCAATTTTTTTCTACTTTAATTTGCAATCAGAGGCAATAAAATAAAATAAAATAAAAGGACATTGCCTCAAGTAGCTAGTGGCTTTATTACCATCTCCACTGCCAGTCTCTACTTTTTACCACGTCCAAATCCTTTGTTTTTAAAGTCACCTGCACAACCCTGCAATGTTATAAACACCTTCAGTTGTCTTCACCAACTGTCATTTCATACCATCTGCTGTTACAATCTCAAAAGCAGTAATGCATGGGGGTCAAGGCCACATTCTCTCAGGAAACTGGAAAACAACAGAGCCAAGTCATTTAGTCAGTTCTTTCTCCCCAGCTCCCCATCCCGCCCCCCTGCCCACAAACCCCCCCTTACCCGCTTTGCTACACCCTGCAGTGGACGTTTTCTTTGCCTTTCAGTTGTGAATGTTCCCCAGAAGACGTGAACTTCACAATAAGGTAACCACCATACAAAAACAAGGTTTTATAGACAACCCATTATCAACTAACAGAAGGGGGTGATTAGTCATCTGCTCCACTTGAAATAGATCCAAAGGAATTCAAGCCAGTATTGCAAAGAGAAATGCATTTATCTCCAGATTCCAGAACTGTGGTAAGCCCAGCTTAAAGTGAGGGACATCAGCGGCTATCTTTCCCAAAGCTATAAATAAGCTAAATAGTTGTCTAACTCCCCCTCCCACACAAGAGTCTCTGTCCTTCCTGGGGTCATCTCCCCACCCCACCCCCACCACCCCTCCATTCCACTCCAACCTCGATGATCAACCCTTTTGATTCCTCCGTGGGCTAGAGCCAGAATGGACCACCTATTGTTTCTTCTTTTATTGGCAACTAAAATTGGCTAGTTAAATAAATGCAACCACTTAGTTCTGATAAGCTCTCTAAAGCCAGAACCCTTCCTTGAAATGAAAGGAGAGAAGCCTACGGTCCTCTTCTCGTTCCTGCGTACCGCTACCAACGCACATACACGTTCCCACTGGAAAGACCTGCCTTGGGGAAACGTGAGAAGCCTCCTTTATTCTCAAAGCAGGTCCCACACAAGCCCACAGTTTCCCCCTTGTAAATACAATATCGTCATCCTGAAAACCAGTTTGAGAAAGCCATCAGAGTCGTGAACCCATCGAGAAATCTTTTCAGCCACTGTGTGAACCACACGGTGCGGAGGTTTTCATTTCATTGAGTTCTAGGTTTCCTTGGCAATTAGCGAGAGGTGTACAAAAGCAGACTCGGGTGTTGTGATTGAGAAAATAGACAGAAGTAAGAATGACACAACAGAGTTTAACTCTCCTTGCTGAACAAGAAAAATGCATTTTGGAGAGCCAAGAAAAAATAGTTTCAACCACTGTTCAGACACGGGCTCCGTTTGGCTTCTCCCTCAGACAGTGCCTCCTCATGAGCAATGTCTAAGTCTGGCATCAATGTTGAAAGTTGTCAGAAGCTCCTTTTGAAGAATGAATGAAATGGAGAAGAAGAGAGAGACTTTAAAGGTGGAGATGTGAGCCAAACACGCTGAGCGCGTGAGTGACTTGGGCGCCTTTTGTAATCAAGGCGGTGTCCCGCACTCACTCACTGGAACTCGGTGATAAAGTACTGCTTCCCAGTCATTGCTTATTCTCGCTTGCCCTTGGAAATGTTCTTGTAAACGTCATATATGGCAAATAATGAAAAAAACAATAACTGAGCTTTAAAAAAACAAACCTCAATAACGTATGTGTATATGGTAGTTGTAAGGTGACCAGACGTCCCGCTTCTGGCAGGACAGTCCGGATTTTTAAGAATTTGTCCTGCGTCCCACGGCGTTTTTAAAAAGTCCAGATTTTTTGAAAGGCACGACAAGCTAGGGAACAGCTGGAAAACGGGAAGGGAATATACGGTTTTCAGCTGCCATGTGGCTATTTCGCCGGGTTATGAGTTTTATATTATTTTTATTAATTTTACAATGTTAAACTTTAATAATAACTAATAATTGTTGAGAACTGATTATCGAGAACCGATTATCCAAGTTGGCATTGTTGATCAGTTATTAGAATTCGACCACCATTGTTTGGACTTAATGAACAATGGCATATTTTGGCATTGGCAACGACAAAAAACATTTTGTAACTGTCTCTCAGACGATACACATCCTACTGCGTGCTAGTGCTAGTTAAACAAGCGATGTCAACAAATCAGCTATTCAGATAATTTAGGTAAGTAATTTATTTATTTATTTAATAAATACATAAATTTTCTTGAATTTAGCAGACAATACTTGTATTATTTATATTTTAGTGTGCCGGCAAAAAGTCTAGCTCCGGCCTTCAAAGTGACACTTATGACTTACGTTATGGGAAATTCAGAGAAAAAAATAAGACAAGTTAGTATTGTAGTATTTAGAAAGAAATATAGGATTAAAATTGAAATAATTTTTTTAATATAGTTACTTTATAACAATCAAATTAATTTAATTTATAAACTAACAAAATATGTTCCTGTAATTACATACCTACTTGTGTTTTTTAACAATATGTATATAATAATTCATAATATAAATTTAAATTATTTTATTAGATTTTTAACATAATCAGTAAGAAAAGATGATACAAATTCAACGATGATCTAAGAAGTGAATGTCCTTTTATTTAAAAAAAACAAAAGCGATTACATGGTAAAATGTGAGAAATGTAATGGTGAATTTTCTGTTTTGCACGGCAGGAACAATGATATTTCAAAGCACTTGGAGACACAGAAACAGAAAAGATATTTAAATACTGTTGCATCTTCCTCCAAAATACAGGAATTTTGGGGGGAAACAACTTATGGGGATGAAGAAAAGAAATTAGCATTAGCAGAAGGACTAATGTCTTTTCATGCTATTAATCACAATCATTCCTTCAGATCTGTGGACTGTACATCACAAGCTGTCAAAAAGTTAATCAACAAAAAATTTGCCTGTGTTAGAACAAAATCCGAGGCAATTGTGTGTAGGACTTTCCCCATATGCATTTTCAGAATTAAACAAAAATCTAGAAAAAAATAATTTTATATCCATATATACTGATGCATCTAATCATAAGGATATAAAGTTATTTCCAACAATTATTAGATTTTTTTATTCAGAAACTGAAATAAAAATTAGAATTTTAGATTTCATTTCTGTGCCAGGCAAAACTTCTGAAATAATTTTCAGTTCCATTATTAATATTTTGAGGGAAAAAATTTAAAATATAAAATGATTGCTTATTGTACAGACAACACGAATACAAATTTTGGAGGAAAAGCAAGAAGAGGTATAAATAATATTTTTATAAATTAAACAAAAACTTTAATCAAAACATTATTGGTGTTGGTTGTGCAGCACACATAATACATAATGCCAATCAAACAGCTGCTGATTTGTTGCCCGTAGATGTGGAAAATATTGTTATTAAAATATATTCTTATTTCTATATATACACTGTGCGCGTTGAAATGCTTAAAGAATTTTGTGAAACTGCGAAAGTCGAATATCAGAAAATACTTGGATACAGTAACACACGCTGGTTAGCTCTTTTGCCAGATGTCAAAAGAATTTTGAAAATATATGATCCTTTGAAATCCTACTTTCTATCACAGGATAAAATTTTAGAAGAGTTTTGACTAGAGTTTGTACACAATCAAGCAGCTCTTTTTCAAAATGCTATAAAACTTATTGAAGGTGACAAAAATTTCGGTAATTGAAGTAGCAAATTAAGTTAATAATTTAAAATTTCAGTGTCAAGAGCAGTGAGAAAATAATTATCTTCCGTTAACTATCCGTAATAGTATAAGCCAAAATTTTTTTAAATAGTATAAGCCAGCTAGAAGAACAAGGTGCAATAAATCATGCAGAGATCATGAATCACGTTTAAAAAGTTATATAGTAACTGCATAGATTATTTAGAAGAGTGGACAGTACATTACAATGATATTGAACATTTTCATTGGGTTACGTTAAAACAAGAACTTAATTGGAATGATGTGCAAAAATCATTCAATCATCTTACTCAGAATATCCCATATAGTAATATTTCTGAAAATGATCATTTTTTTTACATTTTATTAGGGGCTCATACAACTCTTATCACAATCCATACATATACATACATCAATTGTATAAAGCACATCCGTACATTCTTTGCCCTAATCATTTTCAAAGCATTTGCTCTCCACTTAAGCCCTATCTTTTTAATGAGGTATCATTATTAAAAATATATATATTGATAAGGAAAAGGTTAAATTTTGGGCATCAGCAAAAATCACAATAGAGAAAAAATGGTTAGAAATATTTCAAAACCATGTTCCATACAATAATGCACTAAAAATTGTGGAATAGGCATTGTCCTTACCAGGAACTAATGCTGCAACTGAATGCTTTTTTTCTATGGTAAATAAAGTGTGCACATTAGAAAAATCACAATTAAGTGTTGAGACTTTGAAAGCCATTTTATGTGTGAAATATAATTTAACAAATTCTTGTGAAAAATTTCATGACCTTTTAAAGAAAGACAGCAATCTACTTAAAAATTCACTCAAATGAGAAAAATGCCAAAGAATAAAATAATACTATACATAATTTTAATATATTATATTTGTAAATTGTACTTATGTTGAAATTTTTAAAAATATATTACAATACTATTTTTGCATTCTATGAAAATTTTTTGTTTCTCCATATAGACCAAATTTTTAATCAAGAACTCCCTCCTCAGCCCCTCCCCCCCATCAATAGTGTCCCGCTTTACCAATGTTAAAATCTGGTCACCTTAAGTTATATCCTCATATGTCAATTTGAGGATAAAGAGTGTAGGGGTGGAGTCTAGCCTGTTCATCAGACCATAACCACTGAGCCTCTGTGTAGGCATGGTCTTCTCCTGAGAATTCTGGGAATTCCCTTTTTCTTCCTTGGAGGCAGGAGACACTTCTTTCTTGGCGCACTCCCTTGGAGAAGCTCTACTGCCAAGACACAAGGCTGACTTCCTGCAAGACATCCGTGAGGAGAAGCCACATGAACCTACCCTGCTGCAGCCCTGGAAGCTGGAGAAGCCAGAGACCCCTGCCAGCGCTGAGATGCTTACACCAGTGGAGACTGGATTCCAAGACTTTCTACCCACTGGCCTGTGGTTGTCCTGCATTCGGCATCATTGCATGTGGTTTGTGAGTCTGAGGAGCACTTTATAGATCAGTGTCGGACATTTGGGCTACTATTGGACTTACGGGCTTGCACTGGACTGAGTTGGGATGCTTTCTTTTTTTTATTTCAATTCTTTACTTCTTTTTTTTCTTTTTTAACATTTTATTAGGGGCTCATACAACTCTTATCACAATCCATACATATACATACATCAATTGTATAAAGCACATCTGTACATTCTTTGCCCTCATCATTTTCAAAGCATTTGCTCTCCACTTAAGCCCTTTGCATCAGGTCCTCTTCTTTTTTTCCCCTACCTCCCTGCTCCTCCCTCCCTCATGAGCCCTTGATAATTTACAGATTATTATTTTGTCATATCTTGCCCTATCCGGTGTCTCCCTTCACCCCCTTCTCTGGTGTCTGTCACCCAGGGAGAAGGTCAAATGTAGATCCTTGTAATCAGTTCCTCCTTTCCAACCCACTCACCCTCTACTCTCCCAGTATCGCCCCTCACACTCCTGGTCCTGAAGGTATCATCCACTCTGGATTCCCTGTGCCTCCAGCTCCTATCTGCACCAGTGTAAAACCTCTGCTCTATCCAGTCTTGCAAGGTAGAATTCGGATCATGGTAGTTGGGTAGGGAGGAAGCATCCAGGATCTGGGGGAAAGCTGTATTCTTCCCTTTATAAAAAACAAAACAAAACTCTCTGTTATACACATATGAGTTTCTATGGATTTGTTTCTTTAGTCTATCTGGACTGACACAGTGTAGCCTTATAACACACTAAAATGTATGAGGGGGGTTTCAAAAACTTTGCAGGGAAATTAAATGAAAACATAATGGAATTTCCCTACAGTTTTTTTAAGTCCCCTCATATCTCATGGATACAATTCCCTCAAAAAGATGCTTTCCCTCCTTTCCTTTCTATACTGCCCTTTCCAAAAGATGAAATATCTCTTCAGTATACAAGGATAAAGTAGATAATTTTCTAGTGGTTTGTCTAATGAGCCGTGTCAAAAACATAAATAGAGGCATCATTAAAATACCCACACAGTAGCACTCATCTCTGCATGGGATTGGGAATGGAGCAGCTTGGTAATTGGTCATTAAGAAAACAGAATCAAGATCCAGTTCTTGGGAAAACTTTGAGAAAAAAATTTTCAAGATTTGAGCCACACCAAATTAAAATGATTATTTTGGTCAGTAGGTATTAAATCTAATTTAACAAACATATGAAAGTCGGGGTGGGGGTGTGGGGAGACTTCATGGTTTCCTCAGTGAGAATGTAAGAAAGAAACAGAATCCTGATGACATATACTCTTTTTCCTTAAGTAAACATGCAAGACTCAACCACTGTTGATCACTTCCCAAGTTCAAGTTTTAAATTTCATTTTACATGGATACGTGGGCCTTTATTGGATGGTTGGTTTTATTCCTTTGATCTTATTTTTAAGTGTAATATTCATTAAAGTTTATTAAAATAAAAATTAAAGTGTATTGTTTCCTCTGTTCGCTTTCCTTAAATTTTACTCAAGTAAGCTTCTCTTCATCCTGTCCCTTTTCGGCCCTTCCTGAGTAATTTGGAAATAAAATTGTCTTTCATTAGTTCATTAGTGATGATACTCTCATACCTAATAATAAGAATTTAACAAATATTTATGTATATCCCACTAATCTGTGAATATTAGATAATAACTATATTCCCATCAATCTATTTTGCTTAATAATTGTTACGTCTTTCTGTCTGCCACTGAAAAACTGTTGAAATTTCTTTTCCTCAGTTCTCTCACTCTGCCCCACCAGAAAAGTTCCTCTAGAAGGCGACTTTCTGTCATAAAATTTTGCCTCCGAGGTCTCTACTGTTTAATTGCTTAATCATGTTATCCTTTTTAATGCTGTTCTTCATTTTACCTCTAAATTCCCAGTTAATTTTTCATGACCTGCTGAGGCTTAATTATTATGAGGCTTGTTGCTTACCACTTCTTCTTTTTGTCTCTCTTTCTCTCATTATCTCGAGATAAATGATCTAATTTCATTGGCAAAAGGTTAGACTCTTCACTCAAGGACTTTCATCCAATAGATGCCTAAATGAATGACATTCTCAAAGGTCTTGTCCTGACAAATAAAAAATTTCTTAGAGGGTAAAGAAGCTCTAGCTAACACTTTTATCTTTTTTAAAATAAACTTATATTTTCTTAATAAATGTAAGTGATAAGAACATTTGTACTACATTTTCTTTCCTTTGTATTTCATTCTTAAGATTTCAGCGAGACAGGTTTAGCTGTAAGCTTGTTTGCTTGTGTGTTTGTTTTCAATTATAAGCTTTGGGAAAGAATGTGTCCTGTAAACCTAGACTCAAGTCTGTTTTTGGTAATCACTTTTTTGGGGCTCATACAGCTCTTATCACAATCCATAAATCCATCCATTGTGTCAAGTGCATTTGTACATTTGTTGCCATCATCATTTTTAAAACACTGTCTTTCTACTTGAGTTCTTGGTATCAACCTGTCATTTTTCTCCCCTCCTTCCATCCAACATGAACCCTTGATCATTTATAAATTTTTATTAGTTTTTCATGTCTTACACTGACCGATGTCTCCCTTCACCCACTTTTCTATTGTTCATTCCCCTGGGAGGGAGTTATATGTAGATCATTGTGATTGGTTCACCCTTCCTCCCCTGACCTTTCCCTTACCCTCCTGGTATCACTTTCATTATTGGTCCTTAGGGGTTTATCTGTCCTGGATTCCCTGTTTCCAGTTCTTTTCTGCACCCATATACATGATCTGGTCTAGTCCTATTTGTGAGATAGAATTGGGGTCATGTTGGTGGCAGGAGGAGGAAACATTAAAGAACTAGAGGAAAGTTGTGTTTCATCAGTGCTATACCTGCACCCTGACTGGCTCATATCTTCCTTGCGACCTTTTTCTAGGGGGATGTCCAATAGTCTACAGAGGGGCTCTGTGTCTCACTCACATTGATATGATTTTTTTGTTCTGGGTCTTTGATGCCTGATACCTGATCCCATCGACACCTCATGATCACACAGGCTGGTGTGCTTCTTCCATGTGGACATTGTTGCTTCTCAGCTAGATGGCTGCTTATTTATCTTCAAGCCTTTAAGACCCCAGACACTATATATTTTGATAGCCAGGCACCATCAACTTTCTTCACCACATTTGCTTATGCATTCATTTTTGTCTTCAGCAATTGTGTCAGGAAGGTGAGCATCACAGAATGCCAGCGTATTAGAGCAAAATGTGCTTGCTTTGAGGGAGTATGACCCAAGTCTTTCTTACACACAAAGAAATTTTCTTCAATGACTTGTGAGGTTATTTCATATTAAAATAAATATCACTTGGAAGAATTGTGGCTAAAGAGCTTCTTAGAAGCAAGGATGGCAAGATTTCATCTTACATACTCGGGTATATTTTCAGGAGAGACCAGTCCCTAGAGAAGGACAGCATGTTGACAGTGGAAGGGGGTCAATGAAAAGGAGGAAGGTCCTCAAGGAGATAGATTGAAACAGTGGCTGCCACAATGAGTTCAAATATTGGGATGATTGAGGATGATGCAGCACTGCAAAGTGTTTTATCCTGTTGTATATAAGGTCGTTATGGGTCAGAACTGACTCCTTGACACCTAACGACAACAAGAGTTATATTTTTGCAGAAAAGTTGTGTATCATGAGTGTATCTTTCCACCATACTTATTGAATCCATATGTTGAGCAAATAATTAGGCAAGTAGAGCCTATAAAGAAGAACATTGAATAAACACTGGAAGAAGACTTCTTAATAATTACCTAATTATATGGTGTCCAGATGACACAAACTTGCTTGCTCAAAATGAGGAGGACTGATGAAGATCAAAGATCACAGACTTCAGTATGGACTACAACTCAATGTAAAGATAACAAAACATCTCACAACTGGGCCCATAGATTATATCATAGTATAGAGAAAAGATTGAAGTTGTCAAGGGATTTGTTTGCTCAAATCCTCAATCGGTGTTCATGGAAGCAACAATCACGAGATCGAGCAATGCATCGCATTGGGTAGATCTGCTACACAAACTCTCTTTAAGGTTTTGAAAAGCAAGGATGTTACTTTGAAGACTAAGGTGCACCTGACCCAAGCCATGGTCTTTTCAATCTCCTCATATGCCTGTGAAAGTTGGACACTGAATAAAGAAACCCAAAGAAGAATCGATTTGTTTACACTAAGGTGTGGGCAAAGAATATTGAAAGTACCATGACTCTGCCAAAAGGACAAATATCAGTCTGGAAAGAAGTACAGCAGAATGCAGTCTCTCTGACCTTGGATATGTTTTCAACGGAGACCAGGCTCTGGAGAAGGCC
The DNA here is from genome assembly GCF_050624435.1 of Tenrec ecaudatus. Lineage (NCBI taxonomy): Eukaryota > Metazoa > Chordata > Mammalia > Afrosoricida > Tenrecidae > Tenrec > Tenrec ecaudatus. Next base: position 93,126,207 of record NC_134543.1, read on the forward strand.
GTCTTGCTTGGCCAAGTAGAGGGAAGAGTAAAGGAAGGCCCTCGATGAGGTGAACTGACAGTGTGGCTGCGACAATGGGCTCAGGCATAAGAACAGTTGTGAGGATGGTGCAGGACCAGACGGCGTCACATTCTGTTGTACATAGTGTTTCTATGAATTGGAACTAAGTCAACAGCACCTAACAATAAGGACAACATCTTCCCTTTGAGCTCACAGAATACTCATGCTACACTCAGCAAAGGCTACATTATTTTTCAGTTCAACATTTAAATTTTGTCATTCAGAAACCAGTGATATTAGTCTGGAAGCCCTTTTAGTGCTCTGTATCTCTTTGTGAATCACTACATTTTGTTAAATTTTTCTTCCATCTCTTAATTAGTTCTAATTCAGTAGAATCCTTCCTAATCTAGTTCAACATGGTCTTTTTTCGGTAAGTCACTAAGTGTCCCCAAATTAGTTGTGTTCTCTCTGCCACACAAGGTTATATTTTCTTTCAGTATTTCTGAGTCAGGCTGCTTTCCTTTCTCAGGAATGGTGGTCAGACCAGTGGTAGAAAGCCTTCCTGGGAATTGTCTTCTAGCAACATGACCTGGAGCTGCTGCATCCCATTGCTTGATCCTCCTTTAAGGATTCCAAGTTAACAAATCTAGCAGCCCTCAAAGCCCAATTCAGCAAATTTAGCAAATATAACCCTTTCTAAGACATCTCCAAACTGAGGCTCTGGGAGTAGTATCAAAACTTTATGTGCATGTGTCAGTAATACTGCTGTATAATTTGCATATCCTGTTGGGTTACCTTCCTTTGGAAGTATAAACATGGATCTCTTCAGTTGGTCGAGTAGTTGTCTTCCAAATTTCTTGACATACATGTATGAGCCCTTCCAGTGCTCATCAGCTTGTTGAGACATTTCTATTGGTATTCCATCAATTCCTGGAGTCTTGTTCTTGGCTAATGTTTCAGTACAACACGGACTTTTTTCTTCAGTACCATTGACTTTTTTATCATATGCTGCCTCTTGAAATGGTTTAAGGAAGCTGAAGATCACATGATGAATTTGCAAGCCCAAAGACTTCTTCCTCACAAATACCTCTCTTTAACAAAGTGTAATTATACATGTGGACTTCTCCAGATAGATTACATAGATATCAAATTGACATCATGTGATGGAGAAGCTCAATATGAGCAGCTAAAACTTGGCCAGGGGCCAACTGTAGAACAGACCATTAATTGTTCACATTTAAGTTCAGGTTGAAGCTGAAGAAAATAAAAACAAGTCCATGAGAGTCAAAAATTTGATCTTGAGTCTATCCTTCGTGAATTTCAAGAACATCTTTGATGCATTGAACATTACTGACAGAGGATCTGATCAGTGGGGATGGACATCAAGAACATCATTCATGAAGAAAGAAAGAGGTCATTAAAAAGACAGGAAAGCAAAGATCAAAGTGGATGTCAGAAGAGATTCTGAAACTTGATCTTAATTGTAGGGTAGCTAAGGTAATGAAAGAAAATAGCTGAATAGAAAATTTCAAAGGGCAGTCGAGAAGATGAAGTAAAATATTATAATTAAATGTGAAAAGACTTAAAATTAGAAAACTAAAAAGGAAAAACATATTCAGCATATCTTAAATAGAAATAACTCAAGAAAACTCAAACCTTGAGTTTCAATATTGAACGATTCTATCGGAAAAATATTGAATGATGCAAGAAATATCAAAAGGAGATGGAAGAATACTGAGTCACTGTATTGAGAAGAACTAGTCAACACTCAACCATAAAATGTCCTATTCATGTAAATTTTTAGCCAAATTTTGAACGGTTAGCACACGTACAAAATATATTTCATTAAAATATTTTAGGTTGACTCTAAATGAAAACATTTTGGATGCATTGAATAACATATATCATAGAAAATAATAAACTTCTTTATCATGTTCATTTTAAACCTGGATACAACTAGGAAATTTAAAATTACATATGTTGAGTGAAAGATGGCTCACAAGAGATCTCTATTGAAGAAAATGTTATTCAGAATTCAGTTCTACCCTGCCCAATTTCTTCAAGCTGGTTAAGGAGATTCAACTTGTCTTTCCACCATTAGGGACCTAAGGGATTAACAAAGGAGGGAATATAGGCCGCATGAGTATGTTCAGTCAACTTTTCAATGGCCTTGTCTTAAAAATAGAAATTCTATCAAGTTCTTCATTGGGATTGCTTAATGATTAAATCAAGTAACTTATGCAAAGCTGTGGTACAAATTCAGATGTTGTTATTTTGTACATGTATTTGAAAACTGTGTTTATTTTTGTTTGTTCTAGCTCAGTGTCTCACGACTCAAGTCTTATAAGGCTATAGTTCACTGTGGATTTGACCTGCAATTGACTCATGGAAGTTTGTCACACACAAAAAAACTTCCAAAGCTGTGCTAGAGGGATGCTTAATATGGGTCATTTCTGTGTTGACTGAGAGTCTTTGGCTTAAAATAAGCAAAAACCAAATAAACAAAAAATTTTGTCTTATCCATATAAAATTGAAAATTGGTTTCTTATGCTTAATTTGACACTTGAAGCTTCATTGTATTTTAACAAGACTTCGGCACTGGCCTTGCAATTTTCTGTGAAGTATAACATAAAAATTGTCTATCCTACCTAGAAACAATATTATCCTCAGCTGTTTTGCAATTAGGTTGATATTTATCGTAATATCTCATATTCTCTATGTGAACACTTGATATTAGTAGCTATTCATAACTGCAGCTTGGCATGTTAATAAAATAAAATAAAGTAATTAATTTCATTTCAGGCATAAAACAAGGAAATGTGTAGGACTGTTGAAGTCACATGCATATATGAAAATTCAGAATTATTACAATAACAAAAATGTATAGCCTATAGTAATGAAGTGATTTTAAAATTGTTTTGTCAAAGAAATACATGTAATTTATCACTAGTAGCCTTAAAGATACAAATTTTAATATTTCTTCCTTACATTGCAGGTTATTTTCCATATTTATTGACTGTAATTATTCTGTTGAGACCTGCCCTCTCGACTCCCAAAGTCATGCACCACATGTGAGAAGCATTATTTCTTACATGTAAAATTCTCCTTGTTCCACTGTGGTGGGATATCTAAAAGAATAATTCTATTCAAAACAGCTTGTTATCTAGAGTGAATTATCATTCATGGAAGGAGAAAAGTGATTCATGTAATCTGAATGAAAGTGATAGAAGTGTGTGTGTGTGTGTGTGTGTGTGTGTGTGTGTGAAGCTTCTCTAATCTAAATGTAATCAAATTAGGTGGCTCAGTGCCTAGGCTAATCTATCAGTAAAAGAGCACTCTTCTTTCCAAAGAGTTTGCAAATTAGTACATGAAAAATAGTATATGGTATGGGCAGAGAATGAAACATTCAAGCCCAGTTTTATGCAACCCTTATGTGTGCTGCAGGTCCCAGGCTCGGTGCAAGTGACTGTGATTGGCTGCTAACCTAAAGGTTGTTAGTGTGCACCCATCCAGTTCTGACATACAAGAAAAGCATGATAAACTATTTTCAAAAATATTGCAGCCAAGAAAATCATATGGAGCATTTTGACTTGATAACACTGAGGTCACAGTAAGTCAGAATTGACTTTTGAAAAAAAGCCTGGCTTTGGTTATATAGGCCACATTTTGAATCAGAAAATCATGTGGTTTACTATGCTTGTAATTATACAATCAAGTGGATTAGGGTAGCATACACCACTAAAAAGGGCATTTCAAGGGGGTATCTTGCAGTACAATGCTATCTGTGACAGGATAAGTTCTATGCAGATACATGAAATCCAATCAATACAACGATTATTGAAATTTATATATGAACTACTAAGCCTAGTGATAAAAAATTGAAGAACTCTACCAATGTCTTATAGATCCTTTTGATGTATTGTGGCAGCTTGTGTGTTGCTATAATGTTGTGATGCTGGGAGCCATGTCACTGATATTTCAAATGCCACAAGGGTCACTCAAAGAAGAAAGTTTTCAGGGGAAATCCAAGACTAAACTCAGAAGATTCAGAAAGAATTGGCTGCCCACACCCCAGGGAAGAGCCGCTGAAACCCCTATGCATTAAACGAAACCTTGTCAGATACTGAGGTTTAATGAATGAAAGCACAGCCATATTCAAGATAGTGCCAGAAGAGGGGCCTCTGGGTCCCTCAGACCCCAAGGCACTGGATATGTGACTGAGGAGGTGGTGTGCTCTCAAAGTAGAATCAACCATGGTGATCTAAAAGAAGTTCAGCCTCTGGGATCTTCATTTGCTGATGGCAAACAACTCAAAATTAGAAGAAACCAACTGAAAACTCTACTAAAAAGCAGAACTTGAAATGATCCAAATATGAATCTAGGAAAATTGGAACTTATCAAAAATAAAATAGAATGCATAAAATTTAATATGCTGGGGGTTAATGAGCTGAAAAATACTGGTATTGGCCATGTTTAATCAGAAAACCATATGATTTATTATTTCAGGAATCATATTTTTTTCTGTTAGCCCTTTTTTAAAGCATTTTATTAGGGACTCATACAACTCTTATCACAATCCATACATATGCATACATCAATTGTATAAAGCACATCTGTACATTCTTTGCCCTAATCATTTTCAAAGCATTTGCTCTGCACTTCAGGAATCATATTTTAAATCATATGATTTATAATAAGAAGAATGGTTTTGCATTCATTGTTAAAAAGCATGTTTCAAGATCTATCTTGAAGTACAATGTTGTCTGTGATAGGATTATATCTATCTCCATTCAAAGAAATCCAAAATACAACTATAATTCAAATTTATGCACCTACCATAAAAGCTAGTGATGGAGAAATTTAATTCTACCAATATCTTCAATCTGAAATTGCTCAGATATGCAATATAGATGCATTGACAATTATTGGTGACTGAAATGCAGAAGTTGGGAAAAAAAGGGAAAAACAGGAATTGAAAAATATGGTTTGGGTGATAGCAATGAAGCTAGGGATGATGACATGGTAGGATTTTTCAGGACTAACAGCTTGTTCAAAAAATGTATTTTTACAACACAAATGGCAACTCTACACAGACATCTACACATGAATACACAGAAATCAAATTGATTACTTCTGTGGGAAGAGACCATGGAAAAGCTCAAAATCAGCAACTAAAACCAGGCTAATAGCTTATTGTGGAACCAATCATCAATTGCTCTTCTCTAAGTTCAAGTTGGCATCGAAGAAAATAAAAACAAATCTATGAGAATCAAAATCCCACCTTGAGTCTATCCCACTTGAATTTTGAGAACATACTTTATGCATTGAACACTAAAGACATAAGATGGGATGAGCCATGGGATAACATCAATAATATCATGCCTAGAGAAAACACAAGATCATTAAAAACAGGAAAGAAAGAAAATCAAAGTAGATGACAGGGAATATTTTGAAACTTCCTCTTAATCATGGAGTAACAAATGCAAATGAAATAAATGATGAAGTCAAAGAACTGAACAAAAAATTTCAAAGGTCATCTCAAGACGACGAAGTAAAATATTGTGATGAAATGTGCAAAGACCTAAGGGAAGAAAACCAAGAAAGAAAGAACAAGCTCAGGATAGTTTGAACTGAAAGAATTCAAGAAAAATGTCAATCCTTGAGTCACAATCTTGAAAGGTTCTATGGGCAAAATATCAAGTGATGCAGGAAACCTCAAAAGAATATTGAAGGAATTTGAGTCACTGTGTCAAAAGGAACTAGTCAAGTTCAAACTTTTCAAGAGGAAGCATTTGATCAAGAACCAGTGATACTGAAGGAAGAAGTGCAAGCGGCACTGAAAGCATGAGCCAAAGTCGAGGTTCCAGGAATTGCTGTTTACCAGCTGAAATGGATCGATGAGCTGATGATGCACTAGAAGCACTCACCTGTCTGTGCCGGGAAATTTGGAAGACGTCTGCTTGGCCAGCTGAAGAAGAGAACTATATCTGTGCCCATACTAAAGAACAATACCACAATATCAATGCAAGAAAATTTTTGCTGAAGAAAATCCTGTCGTGGTTGCAGCAATACAGTGACAGAGGTTCAGGTAGGATTATGAAGAGAACATGGAACAAGGGGTATCATTGCTGATGTCAGAACGATTTTGGCTGAAAGCAGAGAAAAATCAGAAAGATATTTCCTGTGTTTTCTTGACTATGCCAAAGCTTTCGACTGGTGGATTATAACAAACTATGCATAAGCGTGAGAACAATGGGAATTCCAGAACATTTCATTGTGTTCATTATGAATCCACACATAGATCAAGAGACAGCTATGAGAATAAAACAAGGGCATACTCCATAGTTTAGTATTAGGAAAGGTGTGTGTCAAGGTTGTATCTTCTTATATATTTATTCAAGCTACATTCTAAGCAAATCGTAAGAGAAGCTGGCTTATCTGAAGAAGAATGTGGCATCAGAATTGGAGAACACTTATTAATCACTTGTGATATGCAGCCGACACAACCTTTCTTTCTAAAAGTGAGGAAGACTTGAAAATCTTGCTGATGAAGACCAAGGAGGCTAGCCTTATGTATGGATGACAACTCAATGTAAAGAAAACCAAAATCTTCACCACTGGACCAATAGGTAACATCAGGATCATCGGAGAAAAGACTAAAGTTGTCAAGGATTCTGCCTAGCTTGGCTCCACAATCAATGCTCCTGGAAGCAGTTTTCAAGAGCTCACATGATGATTTCCCATGGGGTAAATAAAAAACATTACCTTGAGGACTAAGGTGCACCTGACCCAAGCCATGGTATTTTTAATAGCCTTACATGCACACAAAAGTTGGACATTGAAAACCAAAGAAGTCATGAAGAATTATGGTGTTGGCGAGGAATAATGAAAGTGCCATGGTCTGCCAAAAGAACAGACAGATTTGTCTTGGAAGGAGACAGCTAGAATGCCCCATAGAGCCAATTGGTGGTGAGAGTTAGTCTCATGTACTTTGGACATGCTGTCAGGAGAGACCAGTCCCTGGAGCAGGACATCATGCTTGGTAACGTAGAGGGGCAGGGGGACAGAGGAAGGCCCTTGAAGAGATGGATTAACATATGGCTCAAACATAAGAACAATTGTGAGGCTGGGGCAGAGTTGGGTGTTGTTTTGTTTGCTGCTATGAATCAGAGCCAACTTGATGGCCACAAAGTACAGCAACCTTCCTCCAGTCTTTCGTGATGACACTATCGCATTATTAAGCGTGTGCTGAGAAATATTGGAACGCATGCAGCTCTCTAGGGTCTCAATTCGAGAACGCTGCTCTTTGCTATTTTTTATTTTGGGTAGTCTACTTTGGCTACACTTTTCTACGGTGTGTTGAAAGAGAAAAGACCTTGAATTAAGGAGCAAGAAAGGGGAGGGGTCAGCAAGATAGTAAAGGTATTTTCAGCATGAATTGATTTCCTTACTGAGAAGTAATGGAAATCTGTAAAGAAACAGAAAAGACTGTTTCACAGAATTAAAATAAAACTTGATTTATTGAAAAAAGAATAAGTGTATAAATAATACAGGGAATTGTATCACACACGTCTCTTAGATGTGTGTCTTATTATCCTATGTGGTGTTAGTAAGATTGAACCAGAAGTGTAGAATAATCAGAAGCAGTTCTTGAATGTGAAAATGTCGTTTTTCTACCATTTAGAATGAGGGAGCAGTCTCCACGAACCAAGTGACATTGTCAGTATAGTTTGTCTGACTAGTTCATAGGCTCTTTTTTCTATCTGATTGGGGCAACTGTCTTTAATATAGCAGAGCTGCCTAAACCAAGTTCTTAGTAGCAAATACAAAGCAAACAAACAACAAGAAGAAAACGTAGTTGTTGGGAACTCTGCTTCCAGTCCATAGCATACTTGTTGAGATGGCGGTGTCTCCCCGTAACTGCAAGAAAACAAATATGGCTAATGCACAGGATTATTTTGGCATCAAACTCCAACTTGGTCCCCCGTGCTTCTTTATTGCATGTCTGCAGCTGTTACTTCTTTCCTTCTGTTTGCTGCTTCTTCCAAAAGTAGGCAATGGAACAACATTGTCATTTCTCTTGGTTTTTCAAAAGTGTATGTTTTCCATTTGCATTGATGAGCTTATCTTTTCACTGTTGATTAACTAAAGATACATTTTATCCATTCGTGTTTTTAAACAATGTCCCCAAAGAATAACTGGTTTTTCCTTTTAATCATTATTTTTTCCTTTTAAATAAAAACAGATGTATGACTGAAATAAAAATTTAATCAAATGCCCATACTCCTAAAGTTGCAAGGTTGGGAAGATTGTACTTTTTCAGTGCTTGAGGGATCTTGCTGTGGCTCAAGACTCATGGGAAAATATTGAAAGATGACTAATTTTCATAATGAATTTTTTGGACAACAGCAGTCATTTCCCCAAAGAAGTTGTCCTCACATTGTTCAAATTTTAACAAACTACGATTTTTATTGTTGTTGTTAGGTGCCGGTGAGGTCCCAAATCATCAGGATACTATGTACAGCAGAGCCCAACACGGCCAGGTCCTAGGGCGTCCGAGCAATGGTTGTTAGTGGAAATCTCTGTGGCCCTCACAGCGTCACTCCATCTCCTATGGCTCCTCCTCCCTTTGACTGGCGTTCAACTTAACAAAGCACGATGCCCTTCTCTAGGGATTATAGATATATTTGGATTAGGTCATGGGAGAGTCCCTGGAGCTAAGAAGAAAAATAAAGCATTGCCACCTTTTCTTTTTTTTTTTTAATTAATTAATTTAATTTTTTACATTTTATCAGGGGCTCATACAACTCTTATCACAATCCATACATATACATATACATACATGAATTGTATAAAGCACATATGTACATTCTTTGCCCTAATCATTTTCTTTTTTTTTTCTTAATCTTTTTATTGGGGCTCATAAGGCTCTTATCACAATCTGTACATACATCAAATGAGCAAAGCACCCTTATAGATTCGTTGCACTCGTCATTCTCATAATTCACCTTCCACTTGGGTTTCTGGAATCAGCTCGGTTCCCTTTTTTTCCCCCCATCCCCCTCCCTCCCCGATCCCACCCCTGGTCCCTTGATAGTTTATAAATAATTATTATATCTTATCTTACACTCCCCGGCGTCTCCCCTCACCCGCCTCCTCCTTGCCAGTCTCCCAGAGAGGAGGTTACACATAGATCTCCGAGATCGGTTCTCCCTTTCTACATGCCCTTCCCTCCTGGTGTCGCCACTCCCACCGCTGGTGTTGAAGGGTTCATCTGTCCTAGATTCCCTGTGCCTCCAGATCCCCACTGCACCACTGTACATCCTCTGGTACAACCAGGTCCGCAAGGCAAGGTAGGATTGGGGTCATGATGATTGGGAGGGGAGGAAGCGTTCAGGAACTAGAGGAAGGTTTTGAGTTTCATTGTTGTTACACTGAACCCTGTGTGGCCCATCTCCTCCTCACTACCCCTCTGGAAGGGGTGTTCAGCTCTCTACAGGTGGGCATTGGGTCCCCATCATGCACTCCCCCTCTTTCACGGTGATGTGATTCTCACCACCACCCGACCTTTGTTGTTGGAGACCTGGTCTCCTCTGTCCTTCATGGTCACCTATGTTGGTGTGCTGCTTCCGTGTGGGCTCGGTTGCTTCTGGGCTAGATGGCCGCTTGTTTGCTTTCAAGCCTTTAAGTCCCCAGACGCTATATCTCTCAGTAGCCGGGCACCATCCGCCTTCTTCACCACACTTGCTTATGCACACTTTCGTCTTCAGCCATTATGTGAGGAAGGTGATCACACAATGATTGTTTTTGTTCCTTTGTATGGGGGGGGCAGGGTACTAACCCACCCGGGGGAGAGTATCGGTTGTGTCCCCACAGATCTGGAACATGCATACGGACCCCAACACGACACACCAAACAAGGAGGGCAACGCAAAGTACAGAGGTCTACACAAAGAGGCTGGACGACAAGCCGGCCCAAACCAGAATTAGGCCGACCCCCACACTCGAAGGGAATACCACAGAAAACAAAAAATAGATCGTCTGGAGTGGGAAAGGAACTGACCTACCACACCACATCCAGAAGGAAGCTGAAACAAAAGAAGGAGAAAGGACATAGTGGAGTACACCTGGGTCCACCAAGCCCAAAGTCGATAGACCAGCTAGAAGGGCCCGTCATACAGAGAGGACCATTAAGCTGACCACACTACGAGAAACGACATCCTGCACCAACACATGGCCCTACATGGGACAGCACCTGAGACACAATGGGGGATGGGCGACTGAGCTGACCCCGCCACACTGAGGCAAACACTGGGGGCGTGCAATGGAGCAGCGGAGGAAGCAGAGCAAAGGGAGCCCGAGGGAGTATAAAGGATGGCCTACAGGCCAACGAAAGGACGTTGAACTACTAGCAATTTTTCTTTTAATATTTGCTATCTTTTTGCTTAGTCTTCTTTTAACTTGTTTTTTACCTTGTAAATTTTGTATGTTAGTGGCTTTTCTGCTTATCAGCATGTCGATGTTGCTTCTGTCAAAGCCATGTTCTTATGGGCCACTTGGGCGCAGTCAAAGTCATATCCATTTGTATGCACGTATTACTATGTCAGCAGGTCCACCTACACAAGATAGGCTGGACAAATAATGAGAGAAGAAAACAACAGGACCAACGGTCCTGGAGGGACATGAGAGCGTGGGAGGTAGGGGAAGGGAGGAGGTGTCGCCCAACACAGGGACAAGGGAACAGCGAATGGTTCAAAACCAGAGGAGGGAGGGGAGGGGAGGACTGGAAGGGAGTGACCAAGAGCAAGGTAACTGAGAGGAACTACTGAATCCAGAATGAAGGCTAAACATGGTAATGGGTCGGGAGGAAAGCGAAAGGAAATAGAGGAAAGGAGTAGGAGGCAAAGTGCATACAGAGAAGCCTAAATACAGACATGTACATATGTAAGTATATTTATGATTATGGGGGCAATAGATTTATATGCATATATTTATAGGTTCAGTAGTAGGGTAGCAGATGGACATTGGGCCTCCTCACGCATAATCCCCCAATACAATAGCACCTCGCCCTGCTAAGCAGCCATTGCAGGATACCCATCTTCCCGACATGATCACTGAAGACAGCCGTGTGTGTAAGCAAATGTGGTGAAGAAAGCTGATGGTGCCCGGCTATCAAAAAAAGATATAGCGTCTGGGGTCTTAAAGGCTTGAAGGCAAATAAGCGGCCATCTAGCTCAGAATCAACAAAGCCCACAGAGAAGAAGCACACGGCCTAAGCGAACACAAGGTGTTGAATGGACCATGTAGCCACCTTTTCTTAATATTCTATTTTTCAAATGATCAAATGTGGTTTTGCACTCTACCAAACATTCTATCCATCTTCCTCCAACTCCAGTTCAATTGTGTTCTATTATTTCTGAAATCTCACTTGCCTATAAATCCTATAGAACTGAAAGGAGTCCCTGAGTGGCTCAAATAGTGAAGCACTCTATTAATCACAGAAAAGTGAGAAGGATTACTCCTCCCACACATGCCTCAGAAGAAAGGCCTGGCAATGAAACTTCAGGAGGAAACCTTATGGAGCAGTTCAGCTCTACAACACTATGACGCAGAGGCAGCTTGATGGCGACTGACTTGGGTTTGGCTTTCTAGAACAGCAGTGGGGAAAAAAGACTGAGCAGTGGATATAGAATTCTAATTCTGAAGTTCATTTAGGGCCAGGCATCAGCTATCTGGTATTGCCCCACCACTTTATAGGTTTGCCTTATGTATACTTGAGGGGGGTTGCCTATAATAGACATCAACATAATAGGAATAAATAAATACCTTGGGTTACCTGAAGTTCTAAAGAAATGCATTCCATGAACTGGCATGAAAGGCAAAACCTATCTTGTCCAAGATCCCTAAGTTCAAATCCTAGCTTAATGAATTTGAGCTGTCTGATCTTGGAAAATGTTTTAACTCTACTCCTTAAGTGAATAAAAATAAATAAGTTCTGTATTTGAGTATGCTTAAATGATTTATTACATGCATAAAATATTTCAAACTATGCCCCGAATGCTAACTAAAGCTTATTTATAATTAATACCATTAAACATCTCCCTTCTGGAAAGCCAATATCTTTGGGATAGGAACTTTTTATACATATCCCACATATGGGACCCTGTTACCTGATGACTGTTGACCAGAACAAGAGCACCTTACCCAAAGCAGATGATCCACAATGGGTAACTGGACCAATCCAACTGTGCCTCTCGGGAATTGATATGAAAATTTTACAAAGATTAGAATGAACAAGTCTGTCTTGAAAGAAGTAGAGCCAGCTTGTTCCTTGGAAGTGAGCATGGTGAGACGTTATCTCACATACTTTGGGTGTATCGTCTAGAGGGCCCAGTACCTGGAAAGGAACATCATGCTTGGTCATGTGTAGTGTCAGCAGAAAGGAAGACCTTCAACAAGAATGTACAGTGTGGCTGCAGCAATGGGCTCACATGCAGCCACGATGGCGAGGGCAACGCAGGAACTAAAAGTGTTTCATTCAGTTAATCCAATCAACTGGGCACCCGTGTATACCGTGGTATCCATTTTTCCCATAAGACCTCATTGTTCTGCTGCTTGTTACCCTGTTGAGTGGATAAAGTTCCTCATATATGATGCTTCATGCAACTTACAAGGCCTCCCCACTAAATCATTGGAAGCTATGGGTCAGGGAGCAGCTTCAGAGAAGTGGCTCTCAGTCCTGGTTGAATAGCAGAGTCTCCTGTACGGATTGTCAAATGTCAATGTACAATCAAACATATAGATGCTCATGCAATAGGAATTGCGGAAAGTGGAGTGAAGCTTGGAAAACGCACGCTACGTACCCAGATAAACCCAAAAGTCTTGCTACTAAAGCTCCAGTTCAGGTATCCACAGGCTGTTTCCACCCAAAATGTGTCAAACCCGGTCTCTGTAATCAGTGGATGGATGCAGACAAGTTATCTCAGTAATATGCTTGTCTGAGCTTCACTGGGGTGCCTTCAAAAAGAAGGGCTGATCAAAATGATGGCTTCAGGGACAATCTGCTGGACCAGTTACATTCAAGACAGAGAGGCCAGCTCAGAAGGCGAGGGCAACCTTTTGGGGAGACTCCGAAGGGATCCCATGGGTGTATTATGGTGGCATGTTGCAAAATTTTAATGGAATTAGTTGGGGGAGTGGGGAAATAGCCAGGAAATTTGCACAGAGGAAATATTTTCCACCATAACATGTACCTGCTCAGTCTTTGGAGTCAGCAAGAGCTGTCCTATATGAATTTCCAAAGGAAACTCTACCCACCCACCCTCCTCTCCAGATCTTGCCCCTTCCGTTTTCTCTAAAACTCAGAGTTCATGGAAAAGGAAGCCAAGATGAGATCTTCCAGTAAGCCAATATGGCCCTCCTGATGTGCCCCAATTGAAGGGCACAGAACTCCTTAGAGAGAGGGTAGAGGGGCAGAAGGACCACCTTCAGAAGTGGAGAGGTCTAGATGCAGGATATGAAAGCACAACTTCACTTTTTGATACTTGTGTTTAATCAAGGTTTCTCGGACTTTGTAGCAATAATTTTTTTACTTACCCTATAGTTCCATAGTTCTACAGATGATAAATATACATCCACAAGTTGAGAATAATTTAAAGATAACTAGATCCAGGGAAACGGAATTAATGACAATGAGAAGGTAATCAGGGTTTAGAATTAAAATTAGCTGGTCCTTTTAGTTATCAGGTATCAAAGTGCACTTTTCCAGAGTATAGAATAACCTTTCTAGGATATATAATATTCTTTCAAAACCTTCGCTGACTTCCCAGTGGCCACAGAAGAAAGCCCATGCTGTAGTCAACATTCAGGTGCTTCCGAAAGCACTCAATGGAATTACTTCGTGTCTCTCCCCTACATTTCAGACAGAATGGTTTTTGACCATGTCCTGAGTACTCTGCTTACTGTTGATCCCCATGCCTTTACTCCATGCCCACCTCCCAGGCTTCATTGCTCTTTTCAGTCATTTTTCTCATCCTTTCTTGTGGTATAATTCTAATAGCAAACGTCACTAATTATAATACCCCAAACAAATCACCTATTACAATACGCTTGCCTTAGAAAATGACATTCTTTTCTTGTGATAGCAAACTTGGGAAATAGATATGCTCTTTATTGAAACTTTTTAAATATGAAAACTAAGGTTCACACAGAGAGATTTTATGCCAAGTGCTTGAGATGTAGGAGATCCTTGATACAAATTTCTGAGAAATAGAAATTCATATTCCTCTTAACCTCAGAGGTCAAGATGGGTTTGGGGATTTATATTGTCTTGTTTTAATCAATTATACCAAACTATTTTCTTAGGTTAAATTCTAAGTCTTTCAAAATGGAGTTTCCCAGACATGTAATGAAGTTCATATAAATAACCCTGATCATCACTGAAATTGGTCACCTAGGAGGGGATTCCAAATCATGTCGACCCTTGTGTTTCAGAGCAGAGCTATGCTTCAGGGCGTTCCCGGGGAGTGCAATTTCTGGAAGTAGATCATCAGACTTCGGTTCAAAGGTGGCTTGAATCCACCCAGATGCATCTCTTTTGATTAGTTTAACTATTTACACTCCTCAGGGACTGTCACTCCCAAACATAACACCTGATTTATAAGGATTATTCATAGCAACTACTTTTGAATACTCATTTTGTGCCAGGCACCCTGCTAAAGGCTTTAGAAATCATTATCAAGAATGATACATTATCAAGGCGTAGCCAAAGGCATGGAGAGAAAACAGCTAGGTTGCCCTAAATTGTTGTTATTATCAGTTGCTATTGAGTGAGTCCTGACACAAAGCCACCCCATGGGCCCCCGAACAAAACACATCTTCCAGCTTCACAATCGCTACTAAAGCTCAATGCATTGCTACATCCATGTGTCCATTCATCCTACTGAGATGCTCTTTCTCCTTGGCTGATCCTCTACTAAAGTAAACATAATATCTTTTCCCATGCAGTCTATCCGAATAACATGTCAAAAGCATATGAAATGAAGTGTCACCATCTTCCCTTCTAAGAAGCACTGGGTCCTATTTCTTTCAAGTCACATTTGCTTTGTGTTCTGGAAGCCTGTGTGAGGTAGTTAGTTTATTTTGCCAACCTGGTTGATAAACACATGTGAGGTTAATTGAAAGGCAGAAGGATAAATGGCTGGGTGATCCTCGCCTTTCTAGTTCTCGGGTCTCTTGCTTTCTGATGGCCGGACCAGAGTACAGCTGTCTCAGCCAGTTCTCTGCTTCAGCTGGCAAGGCTTACTTCCTGCAGCCCTGGATGCTGGAGCAGATGTGTGGAGACCCCTGCCAGTGCTGAGATGTTTAGACATTCACTGACTCGGCTTTCCTCCTTCAGTCAGCGTCGTAGTGTGTGTTTTGTGAGATGGAGGAAGGCTTTGTGGATTGGTGTTGGACATATAGGTTAATGTTGGACTTGTGGGCTTGGGAAGCACTGGGTTAGGATGTTTTCTTGGTGCGCATTTAACCTTTATAGAAAACTCTCTCTTATACATGAGTTTCTGTGGATTTGTTTCTCTAAAGTACCCAGACCAGCACACTGTGATATATGCAATATTCTTTGCCAACACCATAATTAAAGGCATCAATTCTTCATCATTCTTTATTCATGATCCAGTTGCCACATGCTTCTGAGTCAATTGAAAATATGATGGGGCCAGGCACACCTGGGTTCTCAAAGTGACATCTTTGCTCTTTCACTCTGTAGAGAAGTCTTTTTTAAAAAAACATTTTATTAGGGGTTCATGCAAGTCTTATCACAATCCATACATATACATACATCAATTGTATAAAGCACATCTGTACATTCTTTGCCCTAGTCATTTTCTTTTTTTTTTTCCTTTTCTTTTTTTACATTTTATTAGGGGCTCATACAACTCTTATCACAACCCAAACATATATACATACATCAATTGTATAAAGCACATCCGCACATTCACTGCCCCAATGGTTCTCAAAGCATTTGCTCTCCACTTAAGCCCTTTGCATCAGGTCCTCTTTTTTTCCCCCTCCCTCATGTGCCCTTGGTAATTTATACATTGTTATTTTGTCATATCTTCCCTATCCGGAGTCTCCCCCCCCCCTTCTCTGCCGTCCATCTCCCAGGGAGGAGGTCACATGTGAATCCTTGTAATCAGTTCCCCATTTCCAACCCACTCACCCTGTAGAGAAGTCATTTGTAGCAGATGTTCCCATTGCAACACGTCATTTCATTCTTGACTCCGGCTTCCACGAGCATTGATTGTGGAGCCCAGTAGAATGAAGTCCTTGACACCTTTCTTTCCTCGGCTCATCACGATGTGGTCTATTAACCCAGCTGTAAGGATGTGGGGCTTCCTTATGTTGAAGTGTAATCATTTCATCCATACTGAATAATTTAGAAGTTAATCTTCCTCAGTAAATGCTGTAAGTTCTCTTTACTTTCAGCAAGCCCGGCTGTATCATCCGAATACCACAACCTTTATCTGATGCTGATGCCATGCTCTTCCATTAGCTCAGCTTCTCTGGTGATTTGCTCTGCACAGGGACTGAGTGAATATGTTGAAAAGATACAGCCCTGGAGCACACGTTTCCAGATTTTAAATCATGCAATACTCCCTTGCTCTGGTCTCTTCTTTTATGTCAACTTTGATCGTTAGCACAATTGAGTGCCTGGAATTCCCATTACTTCCAATGCTATCTGTAATTGGTTATGGTTCACACAAGTCAAATCCCTTTACATAACCAATAAAATACAGGTAAACATCTTCCTGGTAGTCTCTTCTTTCACCCAAGATCAATCTGACATCAATAATAATATCCCTTGTTCATACCCTCTTCAGAATCCAATTCTAATTTCTAGCAGTTCACTGTTGATATATTATTGCAACCATTTTCCCATTCCCCTCAATAATACTTTGTGATATAATTATATTGTTCAATACTTTCCGCTTTCCATGGGATCACCTTTCTTTAAAATAGGCACATATGTGGATCTCTTTCAGACAGCTGATCATGTAGCTGTCTTCCAAACTTCTTGGCAGGGATCAATGAGTGTTTCCAGTTCTTCCTTATTGAAATATAGCAACTAATATTCTGTCAGCTCCTGCAGCTTGTTTTTCACCAATACCTTCAGCGCAGCTTGGACTTCTCCAATCAGTACCATCAGTTCTTATTCACGTGCTACCTTCTGAACTGGTTGAACATTGACCAATTATTTTGGGTACAGTGATGTGTATTCTTTCCATCTTCTTTTGATGGCTCCTGTATCATTACATTTTTTGCCTGTGGAATCCCTCAGTATTACAATCCAAGGATGCAATGTTTTTGTTAGTTCTTTAGCTTATTTGTACTTTTCATTATTTTATTTTTCTTCTCAAGTCATCTTTGAAATAGCTCTTTTACTTCATCCTTTCCCTTCCACTTTAGTTGCTCTATGGTCAGGAGCAAGTACCAGTCTCTTCTGATACCTATTTTGTTCTCTTTGTTCCCCTAAATATTTTTAATGACCATTTGATTTCTACATGTTTGATGTCCTTGATGTCATCCTGCAACTCATCTGGTGAGATAGTTAAGGTTTATTGTGCCAACCTGACCAATAAAGACATGTGGGATTAATTGAAAGGCAGAGAGATAAATGGCTCAGTGAGCCTCGCCTTTCTGGGTCTCTGGTCTCTTGTTCTCTGATGGTCGGACGAGAGTACAGCTGGCTTAGCTGCCAAAGCTCACTTCCTGTGAGACATCCCTGAGGAGAAGCCACATGGACCTACCCTGATGCAGCCCTGAGTGCTGGAGCAGCTGCAGGAAGACCCCTGCCAGCGCTGAGATGCTTACACCGCCACTGGATTCAAAGACTTTCTACCCACTGGCCTGTGATCCTCCTGCATCCAGCGTCACTGTGTGAGTTTTGTGAATTTGAGGAGAATTTTGTAGACTGGCCTTTTGACATATGGGCTAATTCAGACTTATGGGCTTGGACTGGATTGGGATACTTTCTGAATGTATACTTACCTTATATATAAAACTCTCTCTTATGCATATATGAGTTTCTGTGGATTTGTTTCTCTGATTTATCCATCTGGTCTTTAGTCATTCCTAGTCAATGTGTCAAATCTATTCTTCAAATGGTTTCTCAATTCAGACACAATATACTCAAGGTTGTATTTTGGCCCTCATGAACTTGTTTTCATTTGCTTCAGCATCAATTTGAACTTGCATATGAATAATTGATGGCTTCTTCAGTGGTCAGCCCCTAAAGTTTTTCACTGATGACTTTGAACTCGTGCATAATCTCTTTCCCAGATATAGTTATGGTAGCTTGATTCTTAAGCATTTTATCCAGTGTGGTCCATATGTATAGTCACTATTTACATTGTTGAAAGTAGGTATTTATAATGAATAAGGCATTGGCCTTACAAACTTCTATCATGCGATCTCCTATATTGCTTTTATCACTAAGGTCAGATTTTCCGATTACTGAACCTTCTTTTTATTTTGGCTTGCCCATTCCAATTACCAGTAATAATCAATGAATCTTGGTTCTGTGGTTGACCAATTTCCAATTACAGAAGTTGTTAATGTTCATTTCCTTTATCTTTGGCCTGAGTGATTGTTTTGTAAGTTTGAATAATAGTCATATTAATTTATTTTCCTTGTAAGTATAGGGTATCATCCTATGCCTGACAGTGATGTACTTGAAAACAGCTCTGGAAATCTTTTTACTGATAAATGCAGCACTTTTTCTCTTCAAGTTGTCTTTTCCAACTGACAAAAAGCAGAGCTACATCATTTTTACAAAGTTTGTGTGCTGGCACTTACATTATGCAATACTCCCTTCTCCCCTCAACCATCTTTGGGTTTGCTTTGGTTAAAGGTTATTATCACACAGTTCGACTCTTTACCCTAAAACACCTTGGGTTCAGGAATCTTCTCAGATCCCTCCCTCCAAACAAACATTCATGGTGCTCTGGTCATTTAATAACAATTTAGCAAAGTTATTGGTATGAGTTTTCCAAAAATGAGACCAGAATCTATGGAAACCAAATACTCGGTGCAGGGTGATTCAATTTGAGTCAATGTATCTCCGTTTTTGTTTTCATTATGCCTCATCAAATTCAGCTATAACAAAATTCCTCATGAAAAATTCCTTTTGCCAGTCCAGTCTTCTCCCTCTACCTCTCACATAAGGATCAAATGAGATAAGATATGGAAATTCACTTGTTGTTATTGTTAGATTCCATCAAGTCAGTTCCAACCCATAGCAACCTTTTATACAACAGAAGGAACATTGCCTGGTCCTGTGCTAGCCTCACAATTGTTCTGGGCTTGAGAGCTTTGTTGCAGCTACTGTGCCAATTCATTTCCTGGAAGGTCTTCTTGTTCACTGACACTCTGCTTTACCACACATGATGTTTTACTCCAGGGAATAGACTCTCCTGAAACTATGTCTGAAGTACATAAGATGAAGTTTCATCATCCTTGCCTCTCAGGAGCACTCTGGACATACTTGTTCCAAGACAGATTGGTTTGTCCATCTAGCAATTCACAGTCCTTTCAATATTCTCCTCCAGCACCACAATTCAGATGCATCAATTCTTCTGTGTCTTTTGTATTCAATGCCCAACTTCCAAATGCAGATGACACAATGGAAAAGACCCTGCTTTGAGTCAGGCGCACCTTAATCCTCAAAGTAACATGATGACTTTTCAACACTTTAAGAGGTCTTGTGCAACAGATTGACCGAATGCAACCAGTCTTCCATCACCCGATTGCTGCTTCCATAAACATTGTCTGTGGATCCAAGCAAGACAAAATCATTGACAACTTCAGTGTTTTTTCCATTTATCATGATGTTCCCTATTGGTCCAGTTGTGAGGATTTTGTTCTGATGGCTGCTCTCTCTGGTTGATCTTCAATAGCAAGTCCTTCAAGTCCTCCTTACTTTCAGCAAGCATATTGAAGTTTATTAATAAGCATTCCTCCCTTCCTGATGCCACGTTCTTCTTAATATAAACCAGCTTCTCTAATTATTTGCTTAGGATGCAGATTGAGTAAGAATAGTAAGAGGATACAATGCTATCACACATTTCCTGATTTTAAACCATGCAGTATTCCCTGGTTGTGTTCCCATAACTGCCTTTTGATCCATGTACAAGTTCCCCATGAGCACAGTGAAGTGTTCTGGAATTTCCATTTTTCTCAAGGTTATCCATGGTTTGTTATGATCCACACAGTTGAATGCCTTGGCAGAGTCAACGAAACACCAATAAACATATTTCTAGTATGCTTTACTTTCAGCCAAGAACCATCTGACGTCAACAATTGTATCCCTTGTTCCACGGCCTCTTCGGAACCCAGCCTGAACCCCTGGCAACTCCCTTTCAGTTGTTGGATGATGTTCAGCAAAATTTTACTTGCATGTGATATCAGAGATATTGTTCTATAATTTGAGCATTCTGCTGGGGCACCAATCGTTTCCAGTAAATTGGTCAAGCGGCTGGCTTCCAGAGTTCCTGGCATGGACAAATCAGTGCTTCCAGTGCTTTTATTTATTTTTTAATTGTTTTCAGTGCTTTATCAGCTTGGTGAACATTTCAAATGGTATTCCACCAATTCATGGAGTCTTGTTTTTGACTAATGCTTTTTCCTTCAGCTTGAACGTTTTTCCTTCAGCCCCCTTGGTTCTTGCTCATGTGCTACTCTTAAAATGGTAGCATGTTGCTAGTTATTTTGGGTACAGTGACTCTGAGTATTCTTTCCATATTATTTTGATGTTTCCTGCATCACTCAACATTTTGCCCATGGAATCTTTCCATATTGCAACTCGAGGATTGAAGTTTTTTTCTTGAGATTTTTGAGTCTAAAATATGCTGGATGAATTTTCTCTTTTGTTTTTTTTTTTTTAATTCTAGGTCTTTGCATGATTTACTAGCATATTTTATTTTGTCTTCTCAAGCTGCCTTTTGAAATTTTCTATTCAATCCCTTAACTTCATCCTTTCTTCCATTTGCTTTAGCTGCTCTAACAGCAAGTTTGTTTATCTTCTGACATTCATTTGATCATGTTCTCTTTTTTCCTTTCCTGTCTTTTTAATGAACTTTTTTCTTTCTTCAAGAATGATGCTCCTGATTTCCTCTAACAGCTCATTAGATCTTTCGCCATTAGTGTCCAGTAAAGCAAATCTGTTCTCCGGATGTTCTGAAATTTCAGGTAGGATAGCCTCAAGGTCATACTCTAGCTCTTTGGGACTTGTTTCAATTTTCTGCATCTTTAGACTGAACTTACTTTACATAGGAGCAATTGAAGGTCTGTTCCACAGTCAGCCCCTGGCCTGGTTTCAGTTTCAGATATTGAGCTTTTCCATCTTCTTTCCCACAGATGTAATCAATTTGATTTCTGTGTATTCTATCTGGAGATGTCCACGTGTATAGTTCCTTTCTGTGCTATTGAAAAAAGGGGTATTTTGCGAGGAACAAGTGGTTGATCTTGTAATAGTCTATCATGTGATTTCCAGCTTTGTCTCCACCACAAAGTTCATATTTTCCAAAGTACCATTCCTTCCTCTTTGTTTCCAACTTTTTCATTCTAATCTCCAACGTTTGCATTCCAATTACCACCAATTATCAACACATCTTGATTGGATGTTAGATCAACTGCAGACTGAACCCCTTGATAGAATTCTATGATTTCATCACTAGCTCTTGTGGAAGGTGGATAAATCTGTGTATTAGTTGTATTGATTGAACTTCCTTGAAGGTGGAGAGATATAATCTAATTACAGATAGCATTGTGTTAAACGGATTCAGCACTATCCTTTCTGGAAATGAATGCCGGGCCATTCGTCTTAATTGTGTTATTCCTGGCGGAGTCCATCAGATGATTTTTTCTGATGAAAAATGGTGAATACCAGTCCATTTCAGCCTACAAATGCCTAGGATATCAGTCTTTATGAATTCCATTTCACTTTTTGACCATTTCCAATTGCCCTAAATCCATACTTCACACATTCCAAGTTTCAATCATTTGCAGATTTTTTGCAGCTGTTTCTCCTGACCTTGAGTCTTGCCCCCTTAAAACAGGAAGTCCTCAAAGTCTCCATTCCTCCAGGTTCTTTCACACTCAAGTCCCTACGGTAGACTCCACTCTGGGAAATCAGCTCCTCCCTAGTCACTTTTGAAGTGCCCTCCCACACAAGGGACCTCTCTTCTGACACTATTTTTAAAAATGTTATGTTTCCATTCATTAGGCCTGCAGTATCTGCCTATGTTTCAAAGCTACGCACAAGTTTATTAGGGCCTCCTTCTTCCGAGTTGCCTGGAAGCTATGCTTAACCCTATTCACTGTGGGTGACCCTGCTGGCATTTGAAGTACCCGTGATCTAGTTTCCATCATCACAGCAACACACAAGCCACCACAGTATGACAAACTAACAGACAAGCGCTGGGGGTATTTACCTGTAAAAAGTATAAAACAGCTGACGAAGTTGCCGGGATCCTTCAAGTAGTCTTACTCCAACTGGAGAATAATGGATACTAACTAGGAAGTTCTTCATTTCAAAATTTAGTTATTTTAATTCTCAGTACTAGCTATGCTTCATACGTTGTGTCTTCTGACCACTTTATGCACTTAAGCAGACCACCATATATTTTCCCCATGGTGATGGGTTCAACAACAGTGGTGGGTTCAAACTACTGACTTGTCAGTTAGCAGCAACGAGCTTAACCACTGCGCCACCGGAACTCCCGGGAGCACACATCAGATGTATATTAGGAACAGAAAATGGGTCTGGGAATCCTAGTCTTTCAAACAACCACTCAGTGAGTTATATGTTCATCCCTCTGAAACACACGTGTACTATGGTTCCGACAGAAGCCACATTTGTGTCTGTATTCTTTGTTCTTGAGGTTTGCAGCACCATGTGACTTCATTGATTCCATTCAACCCCTCTCTGTTCACCAATCTTATTTGCATGATTTTGACCTGAAACCCTTGAAGACTTTCACTACTCTCAAACTTGGCTGGCTTGCAGGTGGTTCTCATTGCAACCCATTTAGGGATAGTCACTTTGCTCACCCAAACAGCTGGCGACAATCCATGCACAGATTTTTATCTCTTTACATAAAACACCATCAAGGTTGCTGGCTCAGACTTCATTCCACCCAACTATTTCAGAATCGGTCTCCATGTTATCTTCTCTTCAAGTACTGTTATCCACCTGGGAAAAGACTACAATATGTGCTCAGGAAAGATGAACACCCAGTGAATCACTCTGATTCATGAACATTCGTTGTTTTGTATTTGTTCATTTTTAGTAAAAATACTTCAGCCACCATTTAGAACATGGTCCCTCAAAGGTGTTTTAACTGGTATTAAAAACATTGAAGAACCCTAGTTGTTGTTGTTTACTCCCAGTGTGTTGTAACATGATACTTTAGTTAATTGGAGTTAATTCTGATATTCAGGATTTCATTATTCTTAGTACTCTTTAGTATGTTTAACATGCTCATATTAACTGCCTTCTCTCTGCACTTCCAATATTTTAGATTGCAGTTGGGGTGGGGATGGGAAATGGATAAATTACTGTTTTTAAGATAAGATTTTTAGTGACTTCAGCTTCTGGTTCCAGGATTACATTTTGAGACTAGACCAGTAGTTCTCAACAAAGCTGGTGGGAAAAATCAACTAGATTTTAATTCTGTTTTCCCTTGAGCTTTTTTTAATCCCCTTCATCTAGATAGAGAGAAAGCCCTTCAAACAAGAAGTTACTGCGTGCTTATAGTTGGAAAATGTAATCTGCAGAGTCTTATATTTTCATCTAATTTATTCAATTTCTATGTTAACAAACATTCAAGAAGGTGAATTGTATGAGGAAGAATGTAGCATTCGGTTTAGAGGAGGACTCATTAATAACCTGAGATATATCAATAACTCCACCTATTTGTTGACTATTCAAAGCATGCATCTCACCTAAATATAATTTTTTCGAATCCTTCTTACTGAACCAATAAATATCATCATGATAAATGTAAAAATGATATTGTCAAAGATTTCATTCTTCTTGGATCAATAATCAATGCCCATGGAAACATCAGTCAAGAAATCAAATCACATATTGCATTAGACAAATCTGCTGCAAACAACTTCTTTCAAGTGGTAAACAGCAAAGTACACTCTGACAACTAAGATGTACCTGGCTGGAGTCATTCTGTTTTCAATCACTTCTTAGGCATGCAAAAGTTGAACCATGAAGAAGGTAAAACATTAACTAATGCATTCCAATTGTGGTAGTGACACAGAATATTAAATATTCCACACACAGGCCAGAAGAAGGAACAAATTGTTCTTGGAGAAGGTATAATGAGAATTCTCTTTAGAAGTACAGATGTCAAGATTTCATCTCCCTTGTTCACATAAGGGATTCATCACTGGAGAAAGACCTCATGCTTGGTGCTGAGTCCAAGAAAAAGTGAGCCCCAGTGGCGGCAGGCAAACCCATGGTTGCAAGGATGGCATGAGATCAGCTGGTGTTTTGTTCTGTTTATGCGTAAGTACAAACTGGTGGCCACATTGGTCAAGATGAAGATCAGTAGTAATGATAGAAACACAACATGGTTAAAGCAGTGGGTATCGCTGGGTGAAGCACTTACAGAGCCAAAGCCCAGCTTTGGACTCCATGAACCACTGACAAAGATAGGGACTGGTCAGCACTACAGAACATAGGTATGCAATCCCAATCGGGGCTCTGAAGGCACAACTGAATGGTTCCACTGTGCACACAATTCATGTCATAGTCAAACCAACTTACAAAGGCCTTTTTGCAACATGTATGTGACCGCCTTGTTCCTCAGACTTTCCAATGAAATTGGAAAGAATCAGACCAGTAAGGTCTTCCTCCATTTAAACCATTTCGAAATGGTTTCTCTAGAACCTATTCTCTATAGCCAGCAGTTCCGTCTCTCTCTCCACTGCCTTCTCACAAATTATTTTAGCCAGTATCCTGTGGCTATGCAGTAAAAACTGCCCAGAGCTTTAGCATCCTTAAAAACAAATTTCAATGTCAATTCTTCACCCTCTCTTTCCCCTACCCGACATAAAAAACCTCCTAAATTCCTAATTCTCCGGGCCAGAGAAACAGGGAATTGCATAACAATTTGCAATATATCTTTCAAAGTACCCTTTTAGGGGTCTCTGACATTATGCGGAGTGGCTACATAAGAGCAAAGTCTAGTCTCCGACACTGCTCTCTGCTACACAGTGACAGGTAATTTAAGATTTTAAAAAACTTTTGCCCTAGATAATACTTGAAAATCCAGCCTCATATAAAGACACACTTTCTCCCCCTTTAAATCTGTTGCAGGCCTTCAATTTCTTGTTTTCCAGCCTACATATGCTTTCATACATAATGTTTGTGGAAATATATTGATTTAAAGATCAAGTCGGTAATGGAATCGGGCTCTTTGCAAGTTACCTTGGTTTAACTACCAAAAACCTCTGTAATTGCCTCTGAGACCTGAGCCTCTGGAACTTTAATTCACTTGTCCTCTCTCATGGAGTAACCTAACTGCTCACTCTAGGCTTCCCCACCTCCTAAGTACCTTTGCTAGTGAATGACATGCCAAGCTAACAGCCTATTTGTGGGCGAAAGGGGCAACTCCAGGTAAAGTCTTAGCCCTGAACTAACATTCTGGATAGTATCCATCTACAAGACCGGTAATTTCCCACTGCCGTGTTGGGAATCATACATCCTAGGACAGGCATGCTTTTTGAAAAGTACCCATTGATTTCTGACCCGTTGGTTTTGAGAAGGTGAGTAAGCAAACAGTGGAGATGGCGCCTCCACATTAGACACATTTGCAGTGAAACTTAGGGGAGACATCAAAACTTTGAAACCAGAGGGCAAAACAATGGCTTCTCCGGAAGAACTTCTTTCTCCCACTGGGGGATATGGATGCTCCAGGCCTCCTGCAAAAAAAAGTGTAGATCACATGCATAATCTTTGTGTGAGCATGTCCCTGAATTTAAAGCGCAATTTCCCACAAAAGTCCAAAGTGTTTTCTTTGTTCAGAGGCTCCGTTTTCCTTCACTGATGTTCCAGACGGACACACAGAAGCCCTGGAAATTCGTGGGTCAAGGACTGCTGCCACCCGCTTGCTGGCCTCTCAATACAGCACATTCTCTAATCAACTGTACTTATAGGGAGCAGTATGTCCCTGGGAGTTCAAATTGTCCAAGCCCAAGTGACCATGAGTTTAAAAAAAATATTTTCACATATATGTGTGTTTACTATCTAGAGAATTAAAGTAAGTTGTCTCTTTCAGTTCATCAGCAAGAAATTATACTGAAAATAATTTATGTTTCTGCCTATTTGCATTGAAAACTAGAAGTCACTAAGGAAGAAGAAACTCCAGTCACTCCTGAGCACTTCGCATTACATATTGTTCCCCCTATAAATGGAGACCGTGTTCTACAGCCTACCCAGATCATTATTTGAGTCAGGCCTATTTCAATCTGTTAGCTATCTTCCTGTGGTTGAGTAAAATATTCAAAGATGGCCAGAGGTCCAATCGCAGCATTTACCAAACAGTTATGAAATAAAGGTGCCATGGGATACACATGTGCCATATTCCATATGGTTTCGCCAGGCCCAGTCATCTGGGTGGTACACAGAGATTCCCCAGACCACTAGCCCAGCTCCTTCCAAGTTCCCCACAAACATTCTGACCTCCAAAGTTTAATGATAGAAAAGCGAAACTTCAAAGGTTTTCCTAGATATTCTTAAATTGACATCTAAAATGGCAGAGTTGATTTTTATAACCTCCCTACTTTGCTACAAATGAAAAACAATGAAAGAAACACAGGAAGAGCCAGGAGACAGGAGGCACTGAGTTAAAGGCCTAGAGATCTACGTCCAAAAGGTCACAGCCATTGAAACCCCTGTGGAGGACAGTTCTTTTCTGAAACACATGGTGTCGCCAGTGTTTGGAGCCTTACCTACACGGAGCAACCAGTTTGAGGTTTCTGTGCAGAAGCAAAGCAGCCAACACGAAGAGTTCTTCTTTTACCTAAATGCAGAAATCTCGTCATCTCAAGAACCATCGATTGCTTGTTTACCTCCAGGCCTTAACGAATGGAGATTCAATATCTGTCATATTAGAATGGGTGGAGGGGGTGGCACAGGGCAGGGAGGGAAACTGGGAAAGCACGATTTCTTTCTTCCTGAAGCTGGCTTTATGTTACTTCCATTTTTTATCAGTGATTTTATGCTCGGGGGGAGTAAACAAAAGTGCGAACAACCAAACATGTGTCCGCATCATCACAAACCTGTCAGATCAACAAATAGTTGGTTAAGGTGCTCTTTCTTCTACCGGGGAGGCTGGGGAGGCGGGTGGGGGGCACACAATAGCATTTATTAGCAGTGTTTCACTCCACTCACATGATTTGTGTGTTCTTCGCTCTCAAAGTGTCAGCTGTCAAGTGAAATGATGGGGACTGACAGTTCAGAATTTTAAAAGTTCAGCTCCTTTCATATGCACTAAATGAACAAGAGCTGCCTAATTTGGGCTGAAGAAAAAGCAACAAAAATCCCCTGTAAGTATGCAAGGTTTTCTTCTACTTTTGCATGCTTAGGATGCACAGAGAATGTTAAATGCCTTTCAGCTGGATACACTGTTAATTCTATGAGGGAGAAAGATTTCATTAGGTGAGCTTCAGGCAAGAGTGGGCTACAAATGGAATTCCCTTTTATTTTCTGAAATTCACAGTATATGACCCATATCCAATGATAAATGGTCTATAAACTCTCTCACTGTATTTAATTGCATAAACTTCTATTATATTCTACTATTAACATGGGAACACTTTGACACAAGATGTCAGAAAGGGGGGGAGGGGATGATAAAATAAAACCTTCACTTTTACCCAAACCAAAATAATTCTAGAGATCCCTCAGAACCTTGTTCAATATATAAGTTCCAAGCACACAATTTAAATATTTTTTCAACTAATTAGTTACTTTTAATTTTGGTAGCACAAAAAAATCTATTAATCACTATTTAATTATCTGGCGCTCTTGCCCACCTAATTAGTGCTTTCCGCATTGCATCTTCAACTAAACTGGGGACCCTATCAACTCATTTATCTGATACGTATTTGGTGCACTGGTGAGTTAATTAATGAAAAAAGAAAAAAAACCTCATTTAAATGGTTCATTCAAAAAAAAGCTTATTAAACACTTTGAACATTAAATAAGCCGACTGATTTTATTGGGTTTTCATTGCCCTAAAAAGCATTATATAAATGCAAAATCCCATGGGACATTTCTGGGTAAATATACATTGTGGAAGAAATCAGAAGAAATAGGGATGTGTTAAGGAGCAATCCCTCTCAAGTCCAGCGCCTTAGGCAGTGGGCTTTTGAAATGTTTTCTACAAAAATGAGCACAGTGATTAGGCAGGAGATTTTATTTGGAATTTTCTGGTGTTAGACCAGGCACACTAAACGTGATTGTACATGAAATTACTTTGTTATATTCTAGGTAATGTAGTGTAAAATGGTCTTTGCTCTAATTATACTTATGATGCTGAGGGGGGGAAAAGTCAGAAATTTCCTGAACCCAAGTACTTGTAGCTTGTTGCCCCCTTCTCTCTCTGATTTGTTGTAATTTGCCGGCGGTCGGCTTCTTCTCCAGCGTCGAGTTCAGACCAGACGCCCTCAGCAAGGCTCCCTGAGTACCCCAAGTTGGGGGTGGGAGCTCCTTCCAGATGTTCCCATTGCTTCTAGGCATAAACCTTTCTCTTTGCACGTGCTGTGGAGAGGCACGTTACATGCAGTGGCCTCAGAAAAGTCGGGATGACTAAGCTCATCAGCTGACTAGTTGTTAGGATAAGCCAACAGTGCAGTGTCTACCACAAAGTAAGTGTATTTTAGCCATTAACCATCTTTACAAAGTCACATTAGACCAATGGTTCTCAACCTTCCTAAGGCTGCGACCCTTTAATACAGTTCCTCGGGTTGTGGTGACACCCCCCCCCCACCAAAAAATTATTTCCTTGCTACTTCATAACTGTAATTTTGCTACTGTTATGAATCGGGCGACCCCTGTGAAAGGGTCGTTCAACCCCCAAAGGGGTCGCAACCCACGGGTTGAGAACCGCTGCCCTAGGCTGTACATGTCTGTACTGAAGATTCTTCTACTAGTTGCTGGGCCGTTTGTGGGTAGAGAGTCCTATTCCAAAGCCTACAGTTCTTGACACAGTGTGTGCGTCCGTATATCAAATAACCAAACAACATAAGTCAGCAAACCAAAATGAGCCCCTGCAATTGCAGATACAGAGCAGTAAGAATTCTGAGACACAGAGTGCAACTCGTGAACATGTTAGAGCGGAAACATAGTCCACTTTCTTTTTTTTTTTTTATAGTCCACTTTCAAAGTGTTTAGTCACTTAGTTAAAATGAGCACCTATGATGTTTACCGCCAGATCTCCAGTAAAATGTCAGATAGGCAAAGGCATCTGGGTATTCATGTTGTGAGGGCTACTAATTAAGAAAAATAATTATTTTTTGCAAAATTGGTCATTTTTTAATCTTTGTTTTAATACAAAAGAGGTGATACTCTAAACTAGTGTTAAAAAAAGCATTCACAAATCTGCTATTTTGTTCATTTTTATTTGTTCTAAGCATTAGAGAACAGTTTTTAATCTTTACTTAAAACTTCTTTGTAAAATATTTTTTATTATTTTTGATATTATCTATATAGATGAACTCCCAAACAGACCTTTCTTTTTCTCACTATTTTCTGGAGAACTTTGGTTTCTGTTTAAGTAGATTAACTCTAAATAGTCTTGTCTAGCACCAGTTCAAATTCAAACAAACTCACTGCCATTGAGTCCATTCAGTTCATAGCTACCCTACAGGACAGGGCAGAACTACCCCTGCAGGTTTCTGAAATTGTAACTCTTTACCGGAGTAGGAAGCTTCATCTTCCTCCCTAGGAAGGAATAGTTGGTGGTTTCAAACTGCAGACCCTGCAGTTAAGTAGCCCAACAAGTAACTCAGCAGGCCGCCAGGTCTGGGACTCTGGTCGCTCGCTGTTGCTACCACCTGCACTTTTGCTCACTCATATGGTTCACCACCCTTTAGTGGCCTCCAACCTAGCCTGAGATGCTAAAATGGCACTTCTTCAATGCAAGTTCATGGGCAGTCCTTTCTTTAAAGGGAAAAGCAAGTGGAGTACTGCAGATAGAAATTGTGAGGCAACATTCCACTCGTTTCCCTTTGGTAGAAAGTATTCTTTTCCAGAGAACGAAGGGGATCACAAGATAGTCCCTTCACTGCAATTGACGCCATGCATGTATTTAATCCATAGGGACTCCATAACTCAGCTCTGTGCCCTGCAATGTTCCAAACAATGACCGTGCATTGCTGGATATGTTCTATAAAACAATCCAGAGAGTTTTCTTTTTCCTGATCTCCTTTTTTCTCCACCACTGTAACTCTTACTGGGATTAAAAACAAATAGTTTATTACATAATTTTCCTTTTAATTTCCCTTGAAAGATCAGATTCTGGAAAAGGAGAAAAATACAGTATTAGAATATTTATACTTTGTTATGCAATACTTCTAGAAATATAAAAATATCAGTATTCTCTGAAAATATTCTATGATTTATAGCATATTTATTTTAAAATATTTACTTTATATCTTGGGTAATTATACACTCTACATCCTATGTGCTTCAAATTTGACAGGGTAGGTACTTTTGTTTCCATTTTAGTGATACCTTTAGGAAAAATTCAAATTTATTCATAAGAATACCAAAGATATTTTTTCTAGATCTCCCTGTTGAGTTAGTTCAGCTCTAATTCAGGCAAATTCTTGGCAGATATCAGAGTTCTATTTACTGATTATCTATTCTTCCCACTGGGATCATAAGATTCTAAGTGAAAAAATCTAAAAGATTTATTGTTAATGGGATTCTACAAATGTTATCTTTGTTCAGAGTTAAAGTAATATATAATTCTGACTTTGTAGATCTTCTTTAATGTTCCTTTCTTGAATATGTATAACTCATTTAGAAACCAAGAATAGACCGTAACTCATCCTTTTTTGCTACCTGCCTTAAAATATCAGCATTTTGTCTGTTTGGAAATAATATAAACTTGTGATTTAATTGCTGCCATAACTTTCAATTCATCACCGCATTCATTGTAAACAAAGAGGCTCTGAATAATGAACAAAATGCTTATTGTTCGCCAGAAGAAAGGTCATAACATGCTATATTTACATTTATGTCGTGTCTTATTATTAAATCTGTATAAACCATCTCCCTTCATTATTTCTGAATGGGAGACTGATGATAAGTGCTGTTTTCAAGACTTTTTATCGTTTTTATTTGGCTAATTTGTGTGCTGAAGCATTGCAATGCTAACTCTATGTTTTGCTTGTTAGGTTATTAGAGATTTGTAACTCCTAAAAATCAGAAACAAGTTCTTAAATGTAACATTTGCATGGGCCTGCATCTTCAGGGGAGGGAGTCAGCTGCCCCTGGGAAGGAAGAAAAATCTGCCCGTATGATCCTAATTTGCTTTGAATAATAGACATGGGGGTTGGAATTGGGCATGATTTGTTGTTTGTAGCAAGGAAGCTTATGGCTTATTATTTTTCCTGGAGATACAACTGAAGCAGTGGGTGAGTAATGAGAGGACCAGAGATAATCACAATGATACTGAGCAAGGAGTTGTGTGTGCCTGTGTGATAGTGCAGGTTTTTATCACACTACGATGGCCAGTGAGCTAATACAAACTATAAATATTCAGATTAGTCCAATCTTTATTATATCGGTGAATAGCTACTGGCTTACTTTTCCTGTCCCACTTTATGACTGTAATGATTCTGACTCCATGCTCTTCCTTACATTTTAAGGAAATTTAAATGAAAGGAAAATGCATCATATTGTGCTAGAAAAATGCAAAATGTACCCGGTGATACCTACAGGTCCCACAATTACACCATCAGCCTTTAGCGTTCGCTTTCTATTCCTGGGAAATCTAGAAACGGATTCCTTATGGAGTATAAGTCCATCCAGCTTCTCCCTGCCCCTCTCCACCCCACCCATTCCAGTGAACTTAGCTTGCCCAAGAGTTCTCATTTGTCGTGCTCCATCCCTTGTTTAAACTGCAGAGAATACGGGATCAGTCTTCTTTTTTCCCAGCTCTAAAGTCTCTTCAGAATCCAATTCAATGAGATTGTATTTGTTACAATGAACGCAGATTGTTCAATGGGGCAGATTTAAGAAATGCTGAAAAGAGTTCAGAGGTTTGTGGGGTGGGGGCGAGCTGTAAGGTGGGGGAAGTGCAGTTTTACACATCACCCCATGTTTGTTAAGTCCTAAAAGCCCTGAAAAGGATTTGTTCTGTTTGTGTAAAGGGTCTCCGTGCTCTGGGTCTCTAAGATGTCAAGCCAAGCTTTTTTAGCACATGAGCTTTCTCTTGATCTTGGCCCTGACATGACCAAAACGCAGAGATCAGGCTCTCAGGAACTGACCTGTATGGTTGCTCCAATCCAGCATCTGGGAGTCTGCTATTGAAACGAGCAGCTTTCTACAACTGCCGTGGTGTTTACATTAATATAGGAATGTGATAAATTTGCTGCTGTACATCTAATTACTTCAGAAGAATTATTTCATGTACTGAAAATTTCGCTGATTAAGTCCACTTTAAAAGGACTGGGGTATCTCAGGAGAATCAAGACCTTAGTCGTGTAATGTGAATTGAACGGTCAATAGTTAAAGTCAATAGCAATATTAACAACCCTGGAGAGAGTGTCAAATCATAGGGCTGTATAATCCAGTCATGAATCCTGTCCTTCACTCCCTGTCCCTCTATGTTCATGAACTAACATTCGACAGTCTACACAGTTCGATTTCACTAATTTCTGTATACATCGATGAAAGCTTGAAAAAAATTGACCAACCTAAGAAAATCGCAACAGTGTGAGATTATGTAGATGAGAAAGAATGCATATGCATGAATATTCGGGCTAGATTTAATAGAGTAGAACCAATAATTCATCTCCTTGTTCTTTACAATTGTTTTTCGGGGGGGGTTGTTTTTAATCATTTTATTGGAGGCTCTTACCGCTCTTATCACAATTCATACATACATCCATTGTGTCACGCATATTTGTACATCTGTTGGGTCTCCCTTTTGTTCTCTACAGAAAAAAATTTATCTCAGGCAGTTTCCCCAAGACATATGCAGCTACTCTAGATTTTCTTTTTCTTAAGTACTATTTTCAGGTTTGAAAATATCCAATCCAATCCAAATCAAAATTTCCAAACTCTCCCCCTTCACCCCAGCACCGATCTGACTTACAGCTTGGGAGCCAGAACTAATAAAATGAAGAGTCACTTAAAGTTGTCTGTCTGTCTCCCCTCTCTGCCTGCCTCCTCTTCTCACTGGCATCTTCTATCTGTTTATCTCAGGCTCCTCTGAGATGCAGGATAAGGCGAAGACAACAAGGACAAAACTTTTCTTGATGAAAACTTTTGTCATGTGACCCTCTCTCTTCAGGGCCTTTAGCTCCTGGACTGATCTCACAACTCTTGGGAATATTCCCAAACTGGCACGTGTGTCTGTCCCACTCACTGACCGAGGCAAAACCTGTTCCAGCTCTGGTGCTACGCTCTAGAGAATTCCGCCTCTGACAAACTGCCTTTCCGGATGGCTTTACAAGCCCATGCTGGCAGCTACATGCCATGAAAATATTGGCACATTCTAGAAATGCAAGCCACTCTCTGGCCTGCCAGCCTCCAGTTTATACTAAGTTTAATGGCAGCCCTGGGCCGGTGGGTTAATGAGAGCTACGAAGAGCTCAAGTGGGGGACAAAGTACCAGGCTTCTCTTTGGGCAGACCTCTCTGTCCATATGTTAGTCCTTTGGAACTGCCTCATACGGCTTGGGGGAGGCCCATAAGCTTTCTTTTCTTTTTCTTTGAAATCATTTTGTTTTGGGAGCTCTTACAGATCATAATTCATGATTCAATGAGATCAAGCATGATTGTACAATTACTGCCGTCATTTTCAAATGTCTTTCACTCCAACCCAAAACCAAAAAACCAAACACCAAGCTCACTTTCATTGGGTCAATGCCAACTCCTACGAGCCTACAAGACAAGGTAGAGCTGCTCATGTGGGTTTCTGAGAATGTACTTAGAAGGCCCTGTCTCTCTCCAAGGAGCTGCTGGTGACTTGAAACTGAAGCCCACCTCATAACCATGAGGACTCCTTTGATTTTACTAGAAATTGACAAGCATATTCTAAAATGTACAAGAAATCTGGAAAGGTAGTCCTTATAGAAGATATACAAAGCTAGTAAACACTTGAAAACATGCTGAAGGTAATTAACCATCAGGGAAATGAAAATTGAAAGGAAGCATTTCTTTCTCACACACACACACACACACACACACACATAAACACACACACCACGCACACAAACGCACACACACACACATAAACACACACACATAAACACACACACATATAAACACACGCACACACACATAAACACACACACATACACACACATAAACACACACACACGAGAAGAGATATCTCCAAGTGTTAAAAAGAATGTGGAGAAATGGGAACTCCCTTGGGTCAGAATCGGCTCAAATGCACTCAGTTTCGATTGGGTTTAATACTGATGAGAATGCAGAATGGAAAAGACTTCAGAAAGTCATCTGGCAGTTCATCACAAAATTAAATAGAACTAGCATCGGAGGATTACCCAACAAGCTATTCTAATCAGAATATGGTTTATTACTTAATAAATGTCTGCATGTTAATTCTTTTTTCATCATTTTATTGGGGCCTCATACAACTCTCTTTTTTAAAAGCATTTTATTATGGGCTCATACAATTCTTATCATAATCCATCCATACATCAATTGTGTAACACACATTTGTACATTCATTGCCCTCATCATTCTCAAAACATTTGCTCTCTACCTAAGCCCCTGGCATCAGCTCATTTTCCCTCTTCCTCCCCACTGCCCCTCCCTCATGAACCCTTGATAATTTATAAATTTTTATTTTATCATGTCTTACACTGTCTGATGTCTCCCTTCACCCACTTTTCTGTTGTCCATCCCCCAGGGAGGGATTCACCCTTTCTACTCCGCCCTCCCAGTATCCCCACTCTCACCAGTGGTCCTGAAGGGATCATCTGTCCTGGATTCCTTGTGTTTCCAGTTCCTATCTGTACCAGTGTACATCCTCTGGTCTAGCCAGATTCATAAGGCTGAATTTGGGATCATGGTAGTATAGGGGGTGGGGGTGGAAGCATTTAGGAACTAGAGGAAAGTTATATGTTTCTTCATTACTACACTGCTCCCTGACTGGCTCATCTCCTCCCCACGACCCTTCTGTAAGGGGATGTTCAGTTGCCTAGAGATGGGTTTTGGGTTCCCACTCCACACACACCCTCAATCACAATGATATGATTTTTTGTTCTTTGATGCCTGATACTTGATCCCTTCAACACTTCATGATGACACAAGCTGGTGTGCTTCTTCCATGTGGTCTTTGTTGCTTCTCAGGTAGATAACCGTTTATTTACCTTCAAGCCTTTAAGACCCCAGATGTTATATCTTTTGATAGCCGGGCACCATCAGCTTTCTTTACCACATTTGTTTATGCACCCATTTGTCTTCAGGCCCAATGTCCATCTGCTACCTTAATACTAAACCTATAAATATATGCACATAGATATATTTCCCCATCCTCATATATATATTTACATATATACATGCCTTATTTAGAACTCTATAAATACCCTTTGTCTCCTAGCTCCTTCCTCTATTTTCTTTTACTTTCCTCTTGTCCCACTATCATGTTCAGTCTTCATTTGGGTTTCAGAATTCCTTTGTTACATTACCCTTGATCATGCCCTACCAGGCCTCCTACACCCTCCTCACCACTGATTTGGATCACTTGCTGTTCCCTTGTCCCTGGGTTTGTTAACACCACTTCCTCCTTCAATGCAAGAATACTTTGTTCTATTAAACTGACATTCCATGATGCTCACCCTCCCGACATGATCACTGAAGACAAAGTGGGTGCATAAGTAAATGTGGTCAAGACAACTGATAGAGCCCGACTAACAAAAGATATAGTGTCTGGGGTCTCAAAGGCTTGAAGGTAAACAAGCAGCCCTTTAGTTCAGAAGCAACAAAGCCCACATGGAAGAAGCACATCAGCCTGTGTGATCACAAGGTGCCAAAGGGATCAGTTATCAAGCATCAAAAAACAAAAAAAGCATATCATTGTGTGCATTTTAATTCTTCACCCGATTACTGTTTTGTTGTTAGGTGCCATTAAGTTGATCCCGGTCCTACGACAGAAACACTGCCTGGTCCTGTGTCATTCTTACCATTGTTTTTATGCTTGAGACCATTGATGCAGCCATTGTGTCCATCCATCTGTGAAGGTCTTCTTCTTCTCTTTCACTCCCCCGCCACCGCCACCACCTTTAGCAAGCATGATGTCCTCCTCCAAGGTCTGGTCTTCTCTGATAACATGTCCAAAGTATCTGAGACAGAGCTCACCATCTTTGCTTCTAAGGAGCTTTCTGCTTGTATTTCTTCCAAGAGAATTTGGTTTGTTCTTTTGTCAGTTCATAGTACTTTCCTTACCCTCCAAGTGGTGTCAAATAATTATTTTACATGACTGAAACTGATGTTATGTAACATGTGGGAAATAATGCAGTTAAAAAATAGCTGGGTTCAACACTCAGATGTACCCCTTCTGTCTTATAAGCAAAGTCTATGAGGTTTTTGTGTGCTTTTTCCCTCTCTTTTGGGGTCCTTTTGATAAGGTAAATGCTCACAAAATTTCTAATGAAATACTTGTTTGCTTCTTCTATTGGCTTTACCTACAATCATTCAACAACATACAACATGGGTTTGAGGAAACTTGGCCCTTTACTTACACATCATTTACTATTATGATTTTAAAAGAAATTGTAAAATGGGTGTGGAAAGACAGACCCCCATACATTTATGAATATGTATTATATTAGCTATGCCTCCTGAATGTTCCCTTATAAATCATGTTTTTCTTCAATAAACAGTAAAGAGTTAACAAGACGTTGTCATTAGAATGTAAACCAAGCAACTTGCCAGTTGAAAGAGAGTTACACAAACACCCCTATCAGTGTTTTTTGCCATCTCAGTCTTACTGTATTACTAACTACCTCAATTATCCTTTATAATGTTTACTCCACATTCCAGGCAAAGTCAATGGATTTCAGAATTTTTTAATGTACTCCTTTCGAAATGTAATCATGCCTACACAGATAAATCACAATCACCGTGTTAGTCTGGGTAAACTAGAGAAACAAATCCATAGACACACATGTGCATAAGAAAGAGTTTTTTATACAAGACCAATTGAGCATTGAGAAAACATCCCAACCCTGTCCAGTCCAAGGCCATAAGTCTGATATTAGCCCATATGTCTGATACCAATCTATAAAGTCCTCTTCAGAGTCACAAAACACATATAATGAAGTCAAATGCAGGACGATCACAAGCCAGTGCACAAATCTTTGGGTCCAGTGGTGTTGTAAGCATCTCAGCACTGACAGAGGCTTCTCCAGCTTCAGAGGTCTTGTTGCATCCATATGGCTTGTCTTCTGCAATGTCTCCTAGGGAGTAGCAGAGAAAGAGAGATGTCTTCTGCCTCCAAGAAGGTAGTACCAGATTCCCCAGAATTCTCAGGAGAAGGCCATGCCCACAGAACTCTCATTGGCTATCGCTAGATTGACAGCATAGACTCCGCCCCTATGCTCTTAATCCTTAAATTGACATCAGCTTAGGTGACTACCACAATCACTATTTTTTGTTGTGTTATTTTTTTTAACAAGTCACTTATCTTCTCCTGGTTCCTTCATTTGCAAAATGCTGTGTTCTCAATAGAGTTCCGAGTTTTCTCTAGTTCTGACCATCCGGGTCTACTGAAATATTTTTTCCTTCCCATGCGCTCTCTCTTCTTCTATTTTGTTTTTATCGATCTTTACCTAACCTGCTACTTTATATCCTCTTGGATTTTCACTAATAAAATACAACTAAGCTATAGCATTAAATTATGTACTATAACACAACAAAGTAAATTAAATTTAGTGCTATGAGTTAAACTGGCCTATCGAAGAGCAGTATACATGTCAAAATAAACAATAACATAAAGAAAAAGCGTGAATATAAACAATGAACACAATTTAAGGATTCCAGTCTCTACAGTGAAATTAAACAGGCTACATGAAAATAAAATAGAGAGTAGGCAAAAGAGAAAGAGTGATAGTGTAAGTCACACAGTAAAAATAAATAATAATTTAAGGCATCAAATGATTATAGATATTCTGAAGGTGAATAACGGCATAGACACAATCCAAAGACTATTTTAAGCATTATCAAAGAGGATTATCTTTTCATAATTCACAAAAGAGCACAATACAACAACATATTAGTAGTGACTTTATCTGGTAGAAGAAATTTGGTATGATTTTCTCTCATTTCTTCACATTTTGCTAATTCCAAACATATAAACTGAGGTCTGATTTATAAGTCTTTGGTAGAGTCATCTAAGATTATTTTGAAAATGCAATATAATATTTTACAATTCCGTATTATGAAGCTGAAGGTGATAATAGAATACAATGAGAACAAACTAGAAAACTCCTCCAAGAATTTACCTGCATACCCATCTCCCAACTCTTAAACAAGAGAAGTGTTCTTTATTGACAATAGGGGATAGTACTGATGGATAACCACAAGGGGGGAATGAGAAGAGACCTTCACCATTCAGGTATCTCACTAAGTGTCGCCTTTGCTGGGCTCCATCGGTCAACACTCTGGTCCTCTACATATTCAAGAATCTAATATTCATCCTACTCAAGGATGACTGGATTCTGGTCAGCTGATCCACATTAACCTAACATTTGAAACTGGCAAATTACCACAAACAATTTACTCAGACACCCTCAGAAATAAAACTACCAACATTTCACCTGCCAAGCCAAATACCCTCTCCCTTAGCTCTGAAGACCTGTAAGAACACAAAAAGTTAGCAACCCCCATGAACTTAAACTCTATGTATCAAATTTCTCTGTGCCTTTAATTTTGTACTTCGTTGATTTTTCCATCTGTGTTGTTGTGAGCGAATGTGCACTTGGCTCTGGCATATCACGGCACAAAATGTTGCCATCTTCATGATCGATTCTGTCTCTATTGGGTTCCATTATGTCAATCATACTTCCTCGCTACCATGCTGCTATTTACCTGTCTAGTTTATTGACCTCAGCCCTCTGTACAACTGGTGCCCCTGCTAGGTGTCAACAAAACTGTGGCAAACTCCCTCATCTTGACAAGAGCACATTTCTACAGCACCTGTAAATGGGACAGGTTTCCCTTGCAGATGGTTTACCCTGTCCATCTTGTCTTGATGCTTATCCACTTCTACTTCAGAGCAAGGCAATCTCGAATCATACCATAACATTCTAGACTCTCCTTAGGTTGAGACGGAAAGCGCCTTCCTCGGTGGCAGCACAGACCCATCGACGGCTTTCCTGTCCCTGAAATGAGACTACAGTGAAACGTGTGCGAGCCAGAACGCCACGTGACTGCCTTCTTTTTCCAGGTCTGGCAAGTTTT
Organism: Tenrec ecaudatus; assembly: GCF_050624435.1. Lineage (NCBI taxonomy): Eukaryota > Metazoa > Chordata > Mammalia > Afrosoricida > Tenrecidae > Tenrec > Tenrec ecaudatus. The sequence continues at coordinate 93,165,950 of NC_134543.1, forward strand.
CTTCCTTTGACAGAGGACATTCCTCGGACTTTTCTATTGCTTGTTTCCGTGGGATTTTCTTTAAAGTTTTCCTTTGTCTAACACAGCTCTGCTTTACACAGTGTCCAGCTTTCAGGAGTTTTACTGTCTACGTTGAAAAGCACTGTCCCTCTGCTAAGGGATTCTTGGTGTCGTTGTCACATACGACAGACTGAGAGAATCTCCGCACACTGTTCAAGCAGAAAGGAAACTCGGGTGTGACCACAGGTAGTTCTGACAGCAAAGGACTGTCCGTGTGTGGTTCTGATTTCTTCTAGTAGAAAAGAGTCACTTCAAAAATACACGCTGAAATTACCTAATGGTTTTTTTCCACCCTTACATTCTGTGAAAAGATAGTAAATATTATTAACTCATTAAAGAAATATGTTGTAGGCTTTATGAATGCTCATGAATATTTCATAAAGTGATTAAAATTGTTAATCATGCTCCCAATTAATTTTAAGTAATTCTTAGAACACACGTGTAAATAACAGGTAATTATAATGTTTTATTATGTGTCGCTTACACAACTTAGGCCATTAAAATTGCATGTCTGATGTGATACATTTCTTAGGGCTCTATGTCACTTTCTAATGAAAAAAAATTATTTTTACTCTCCTCTGAGCCTGTGTTAATTATGAGAAGGAAACGTTGAGATAGATTTGAGAAGGGGAAGGAACAAACGCTGCCTCATTTATGAAGCACCATTAACAAAGTTCTAGATTTTTCTTTGCCACTAGTCTATCCAGGTGCGATTCAGAACCCAACTTCTATAATTGAGAGAATTATCATGAGCGCAATCAGAGTCTTCCCCCCCCCCCATACTTTTATCTTTTCATTACCCAGGGCTACTACGTGGGGAGAAAGGGGAAGTTAAATTTGACGCCCGGAGTCCCTGGGCGGTCTGCACAGGTAGGAGCCATAAGATTGGTCATTCAAACCTACTCCCAGCCGCGTGGCAGAGAGGCCTCGGGATCTACTCGCCGTGGAAACCCTGTGCAGCAGTCGGATGCTCCACACTGGGATCGTCAGACCGTGGAAAAGACACAACAGCAGTCAACGCCAACCAGTATTAGGGGGATTTTGGAATAAAAGAAGGTGCGCATAAGTCAAAAGGCATAGCCGATCAGAATCACGACTGTCTGGCACTGTGGTCTTTCTGGGGAAGTTGCTCACCTCTCTGAATTCAGGCCATTAACTCGGGTGACATTTTGAAGAAAGCACACACCTGGCTCCCTTGAGGTTTCCACCCAGCAAACCCAGTTGGCTACAATGTTCTGCTGATTATATCGGCTGGACCGCCAAATAAATACGTTCCTTCGAGCAAATCACTTCCTCGTTTCCATTTCTCTAGGCCTGTTTTCTAACATGAAATGTTTGGATTGAAACCCCACACGAGAAAAACAAACAAATATGTTTTGGTCATCTATTTCTGGGTTGCTGATATTTTCCTCAATTTCCCGTTTGGTTATTACACATGCAAATGGGCACACAGCTTGAAGAGAAACGAGGTGAGGACAAAGGTGGTCCGAAGCCCATGGTGAAGGCTGTCGCCTTGGTGTCTCCGGCATCTGGTAGGGATTTGTGTGCTTCCATACCCCGCCCCCGCCAGCCACCCCCGCCCCGCGCCCCCGCAACACATCTCTGGAAACGTCCTCTCGAGCCACATCCTGAATATCCATCACTTCCACAGACCTGCTTTTGTCAGTAGCTTGACTGATTCCGGGGTGGATTGTTTCCACCGTCAGTCGCCAAGTCAAATTCTGTTTTGTTTTTGCCGGTTGTGTTCTAGAACGAATTCCAGTCTTTGACGCAGGGAGGCATATTTATGACATTTGGCTTCTATATTCAACACATTTTTCCTTTCTGTGTTTATGAGTGTTAACATTAAAAATCCGTGTTGCATCCTACTGGAGTCCTTTGGTTTAAAAGCTCTGGTGTCTCCTCCCTTCCTCTGGCTGTTGTTTCAAGAGGGACATGAGGAAAGCACTCCTCCAGAATGGCTTGACTTTCTTTCATGTCCTTTCAGAAAAGGATCGAATTCAAACGAGTCATGTGGGTGCTATTTGTAGGTCCATAAAATGGCCACGTAATTAACGGTAGCATTTTATCATTTACAAAGCATCGGGACCACAATGGTTTTTTGTGATATATAGTCATTTCGGCATCAGCTTACAGTTGGACGGTGCCATCTAATCACCTGATTGGCAATACAAAGACATAGGCACCAGGATTAGAGACAGCCAGGCATCCAACTGACTTACATTGCTTGGAGATCCACATGCTCCAGGCAACCAATGATGGGTTATTTCTAAGTCTTTGAAGTTGTGTAAAAGAGAGAGAGAGAGATTAACACAGAGGCAAGAGTGGTTAAGGTCTGAGAAAGGGTCTAACCGGTACCCAGCATTCATAGACTCACAGAAAGAAAGTTACGGGGTTTCAGATCCAGAGTGTAATCAGAAATCAGGATTCAACATTGCATACTCTCCATTTGTAAATGCATTCCCTGTTAAAAAGCTGCAATTAATTACAAACTAGTTTTGATGCCGTTTTTGCTTTCCTTAAATATGGAGTGAATTCACCCCATAAACTAATGAACCAAAGTGGAGCCAAATAGAGACCAGCTGGCTGGATGGCTCAGTAATTTTATCCACATGATTGACTTTACGATCCTTTCCCTGAAGTAACTAGTCTTTATTCTTGCAATCAGCACCAATGACAATTTGGGGGAGGGGTGGAATTATTAAAATCTGGGGCAAGAAGAGGTGCGGTTTGTTTGATGTGGGGCAACACATTCCAGCACACACGTCTTAGTATAATAGGTGCGGAATTACTGGTCTCTCTGGCTTCCAAAGGAACGCACTGAATAGTTGCCTCAGAGACGTAATAAGTAACCAATGCCCAGATAATCGTTACAGATACTCCATTAACAACATCTAACGGTGTGGCTTTTAACCATACGCATTGTTTTTTGACAGCTTGTAACCTTTTCAAATCAGTTCCTTTGGGCATTACACCACACTCAGATCTAATTTTAACTTTTTGCTTTGTCTATAATTTATGAGCTTCTTTAGAGATGCATAATGTATTTGAGGAGAAAGGATACATTCAAATAAAAGCTGAAAAACAAAATCAATGGCTGTTTTAATCCATGGAACCTTTGCTCACTGGGAGATGAGTACAATAGGATGAAACAAAAAGAGGGGAAGAATGAAACCTAGAGGATTAGAATTATCTAGAAATCCCATAAACTTGCTTTAAAACAAGTGAGTTTAATCTATTTAAACAGGGACTTACCAGGACGTAATTGAAGTCTATCACTGGTGCATACAAAACTTTGTGCTCTGAAGGATGAAACTCCACAACAGAGAGAGAAGGAAAAAGTAACAGTAAGGCTGACTGTGAAGAACAAAGACAGAACATCCTATTAACCAAGAAAGTCTCCAGGTTTACCAGTTCATACTCTGTGTGGATCTAACTGATGTGGGAAGAAGAATATTGTTCCAAAGTTTGTTTTTTTAAAAACACTTAGGGATTCAGTTTAGAGATCATAGATCACAATTTGCTGGAGGTAAAGGGAACTTCAGAAATCCTCTGCTGAAGCTCAGAAATGAAGTCCGGTCGCTTCCTTCTGGAATGTTCTTCTTCCTTGCTGCCCAACAGGTTATCCACAATGGTAGACCAGTTGATAGGAACACATTCCCACCCCAGTTGTACTCCCAGGACCCAGGAGCCCTTCTATCTCGCCCAGACAACGCCCGAAGTCCAAACCAGACTTTCAAATTGGGTCTGCTGCCTGCTTTTCTTCAGCCCACAATGCTCAGGATAGCTTCACATTCTTGAACGATTCACAAACTCAAAAGTCATCATGTGTCATACGAAAGTATTCTATGAAATGTACATTATATGAGGTTCAAATTTTAGCATCCGCATGTAAAGATATCTTGGAGCCCAGCCATGTGAATTTGCTTACACTTTGGCCATGGTTGTCTTCATGTCACAGGAATGGTATTTGAGACAAGAAACTGGATGCTCCACAAAACCTAACACAGTTACCATCTGATCCCTTAGAGAAAAATGTGTCAACCTCTGTCTGATAGCCCTCATATGTCCCCTTTATCTCTGGGACTGTCTGCTCTGCACACAGCAGTCAAAGCAAGCCTGTCTCTCCCTGCATAAAACTTCGTGCTGCTGCACTGGCCACCCAACAGGGCCACACGTGGCTGTTGAACACTTGAAATATATCTACTGCACCGAGGATGAAAATTTGGCATCCGGATTGAGATGTGCTAAAGATGTGCCATGCATACTGAATGTCAGAAATGTAACACAAAGAAAGAATGAACAGTAGCTCACCAATAATTGTTGACAGTGTTTGCACATTGAAATCGTGTTTTTCTCCATATTGTGTTAAACTCCATATATCATTGACTTTGCTTTACACACACACACACACGCACACACACACACGCACACACACATACAAATACCGGACCCTGCTTTCCTTCTGTTCTATCACCATCCATCTCTGAGGGTCCGGATCAGAACGGTGACCAGCACCATCTAGGGCTTCTGGTCTCAGGCCATGTGGAGTGTTTTCTGTTTGGAGACTTCTGGCTGTCTTTCTCTTTTGCTCCAGGAGAGTGGAGACCAATGCTGTTTTAGTTGCACATAGTTTTTAAGCGTCAGATGCTATTCAGCTCACTAGGACACCGAACATGAACTTTGAGGTGCTAACTGACTGCATTGCCCTGTGACACTAAGAACCTAAGCCTTAAAACCCAGAAAACTATTCTCTTGATGTTTGGGGTTATGTCCGAGAAGTACCTGTGATTGTGTCCACTATGTGTGCAAATACATATCTGTATGTACACACGCATATGAAAACTCTCCTTGCACACATATATACTCACATGCACCTGCCTGTACACATGTATGCCTATATAACTTCAATATCATATATTAATACTAACTTTAACTCTTTTTTACATTTCAGTATGAATAAAAAATGACTTAAACATTCACATGTGATTTGTGTTATATTTTACTGGACAGCGCCACTCCCAGGGAATGGGTTCACAGAGCAATGGTGCAATTCAACACTTTACAATGGCCACAAGGTCTTCCCGTGACCCAGCTCGCTTAATGAATCTCATTTCGTGTCACTTTCCCTCTCATGTTGGCAGTTTGCCAGCCCCTAAAATACAGGTTCCTAATTCCTGTCTTGGAGACTTTCTTTGCACTAACTGTGCCTTCTCTCTGGCTTCAGTCATCAGTTCGGTAGAGGTAAACGTCTGTCTTCCCTCATCCATACCTAGTAACTGCCTGTCACTCCAACCAGCCTCCTTATTCCCACCAGGAAATCAGTGGCCTTTAGCCTCGCTCTCAAATGAGAGAGAGAGAGAGAGAGAGAGAGAGAGAGAGAGAGAGAGAGAGAGAGAGAGAGAGAGAGAGAGAGAGAGAGAGAGTCACAGAGCAGAGAACAAACTAGAAAAGAGCTTCCGATTTTTTATGGAAAAATTCTATCATCTTTTAATTCCATTTTCCTTTGAACTTTTTGAACCCATTTTACATGATCATTATCTGGAGTACTCTTGCATATTAATTTAGAAGTCTATTGACAGCCTCCATTCCTTACACACTGGGAGCAGGAATCTTGTCCGATTTCTTCGCTGCTATGTCCCCAGATCCAAAAACAATATGTAGTGTTCAAAAAATCATGCACTAAATGATCCTTCATTTTTACAGGTGGATGGCTGAGACACCAAGTAGTGAAACACTTAAATAATGGCCGCACTGACGATGATCGCGCTAGCCTCTGCTCCCGGCCGTGTTTCTCAGGCGCTGCACCAAGCAGTGTCCCTTCTGGTCAGAACCATGAAAGCCGTGTGAACACTTCTCAGGACGCCAGCTTCAAAAGCCAAAGGCCCCATAACCCAACCATCTCATGTCCCCATGGGCACCTAAAAAACGTCTCAGTGGCGTCAACGTCTCTCTGAATCCCTTGCCAGGCTGTTAGCAGCTTTGGGGATTACGTCTCAGAGAATGTTATCCTCTGGGCATTGGAAACCGGCACCAAAATTAAAGAAGGAAATCAATGGCATTTAGCCTTTCTCTCAAAACAAAGCGATAGTCGCAAAGTGAAGAAGTGAAAGAAAAGGGAAAAAACTAGGTCACAAGGATGGAAAAGAGACCAATTAAACGGCCTGAAGTAACAGCTCCACCGCCGCCTGGGCCGACGGGCAGAAATATAAACACTAAGGGTCAGATGCCTGTCCTCTTTTGTGGTTTTCATTTTCCTCTTTTATTAATTAGCATTCAAATGATGCTCATCTTCCTGCAAATTAAGTAGCAGTCCAAAGGGTGATATTTCAAGGCAACTTGAGGGGGAAAATTACACATCCCGTTACTCAGTTAAAGCCTAAAATGACATTCTTTGCAGTACTCTGTATTTTAGGGTGTAGTCCCTGATTAAATTTAGATATCCCAGGAAGAATTACCGGTGCCTTAATTTAAGCGACAAGTGATGAGAGAAGAGCAGAGAGGGAGATGGCTATCTTGTAGTTTTGTTTATGGATAAATATACAATAGTGGACATAATGCATGCAAAAGTAACAACTGTCCCAATGAAATGATCTAATTTATTCTTTTATTTACTGCTAGCTAACAAACTCTTTAATTCACTCCTCTTTCTTCCAATTTTCTGAAAGAAGGATTTTACCTTCACATGAATTTATCAAGTGTCTTATGCTTGGTTCCCTAGAGAAGTGAAACCTTGTAACTTTGAGATGTACAGTTGAGGAGAAATTTAATAAGGAAAATGGCTCACACAGTTGTGGAAGCAAACACACCCAAGTCCAGGGAATTTACAGGTCAGTGGGCCAGAAGCTGCTTCTCCTCAGTCAAGCAGCTGTGATGGCTGATGAACCCAAGAACAGTAAGACCCCTTTAGATAGAAGGTAAAGAAGTGAAGAACTTTAAGGTTGACGGGTCTAACAGCAGATAATTGACAACTCCCAGGGGCGTGGGGCAATATGGCGGGTGTTGGTTCAAGCCCAAAGAATGCTCTGTTCCGACAAAGTCACTCTATTGGCGCACTGGTTAAAGTGCTTGCTCAGCTGCTAACCAAGGTCAGCAGATTGAGCCCATCAGCCCCTTGGTAGATGAAAGCTGTGATTTCTGCCTCCATAAAGATCATTGTGGGCCAGCGATGGCTTGATTTACTTAAGTACAGACAGCAATGAGAAATGCGTGCACTTTTAAAAATTTTTATTAAAATATCATTTGATTGGGAGCTCTTACAACTCTTATAGCAATCCATACATCAATTGTATCAAGCTTATTTATACATATGTTGTCATCATCAGTTTGTAAACATTTACTTTCTATCAAGCCCTTGGTATCAGCTCCTCTTTTTTACTCTCCCCCTCCTCCCCTTGCATGACCCCTGGATAAATTGAAAATTATTATTATTTTCATATCTTACACCCATCGCTGTCTCTCTTCCCCCATGGTTTCTGTTGTTCATCCATCTTGAGGGGAGGGGGGAAGCAGGTAATATGTCGATCATTGGGATCAGTTCTCCCTAGTCCCCTTCTCTCCCTACCTTCCCCCTGCCCTCCTGGAATTACTACTCCCATTCCTGGATTTCCTGTGTTGTAAGCTCTTCTCTTTTGTCCGTACCTGCGTACATGCTCCAGCCTCGCCTGCAGTAAAAGGCAGGACTGGGAGTCAGGATAGTGGGGGATGATGAGGCCTCAAGGAACCAGAGGAATATTGTGGGTTTCATTGGTGCTTTACTGAACCCTGATTGACTCATCCCTTCCTTATTTGCCTACTTATATAAGATAGGCATGGGAAGCAAGCTCGAGGAGAAAGCAACAGGACCTATGGTTCCAGACAGACTAGGAGGGAAGAAAGGAGGCGGGGGAAAGTAGTTCTGAGCAAATAACACCATAGACAAGGGAACAACTAGGGAATTAAAATCAACAATGAGGAAAACATAGAGATCTTGGGGGTACTTGGAGCAACATCAATCTAGCTGAGAGGAATTACTAAGAGGCAGAAGAAGGGCATGCATGCACTGTGTAAGATGCGTTGATCACATAAGTAGACCCGAATTATCTCTACCCTTCTACCATTTGCTCAATCCAGCTCATTTATTCGTTATTAATTCTAATGAAGACATGCATAAAGATTACCTGCTCTCAAAATCAAGGTTTGAGGACAAGTCGGTCTCAGTGCTTAGTGCTCTGGCATCCTTAACACCTGCTTCCACGACAAGGTATTTTAAAATCCATTACTTGGCATAACTTTGCCCTAGTTTTCACGAGCTCTTCCTGTATCTCTGAAAATGCAATACTGACACCCCGCGCGCTGAATCAGCTTGCCTTGATGGTGTGGTAATAAAGACTACTGGACACACCTCCTGTTCCCTCCTGCCGACTTCAAATTTCCCTCAGAAATCCTGATGGGGAAATCAAAACCTGTTTCCTAGTCATAATCTTTGATTTGGTCTGAGTTTTTTACCCTTCATCCTCAAAATCTCTTCCCACCTTCAACTTTGTGCTTGCTTTTAAACCCTAGATGGTGAGCAGAAATAATTACCTAGACTGCACTTGAGGTTCACGCATACATTTGAACCTAAAGTAAGTGTCAAAAATAATTTAATCCTTACCAGATACAGATACCAAACCGATGCCTGAAGTTTCTTAAGGAAGCAAACTTCTTGTCAATTGCATTACTGTCATCAAGGGCAAACACACACACACACACATACACACACACACACACACACACACACAATGACGAACGTCAACATGTTCTTAACCTTGGGAAGCTCATGAATAGGCTTCCAGAGTTCTAAAACTTACCTGTCAGGGAGAAAGAGAAGACTTTCCACTCCTGTAAAGAGTTACAATTTCAAAAGCATGCAGGGGCAGTTTTAAAAGGCCACTGTGACACAGGATTGATTTCCTGGCAGGGGATTTGTTTGTTATACATATTCATACACAAAAGCAATTGCATATGTGTATGTGTAGTTTTCTAAGGAGATGAACCATAGATTTCATCAAAATTTCAAAGGAGCAAGTGAGCCACAAAATATTAAGGTCCATTGTCTGGCTCATCAACTCTACGCTGTCTAGGTAGTCAATGCCCCTAGCTGTACATCTTTGCCAACATAGGCAACTTAAAATACAAATATGCATGCTTATCTCCTCACAGAAGGGTCACCAGGAAGGGATGAGTCAACCAGGGTGAAGTATAGCACCTATGACACACACACTATTCCTTTGGTTCCTTGAGGCTTCCTCACCCCCCCCCCCTCTATCATGACCCTCATCTTGCCTTTCACTGCGAGCTAGGCCAGAGCATGTACACTGTTACAGATAAGAACTCAAGACACGCAGAATCCAGGTCAAGTAAACCTCTCAGGAACAGAAGTGGGAGTAGTCACACCAGGTGTGTAGTGAGAAGGTAGGTAGGAAAGGGAGAAAATGAGGGGAAGGGACACAGCGATCAGTATAAGATGTGAAAATAATAATAATTTATAATTTTTCAAGGGGTCATGAGGGGGAAGGCGGAGGGAAGGTAAAAAGAGAAACTGATACCAAGGGCTCAAATAGAATCCAAATGTTTAGAAAATAATGATGGCAACATATGTATGAATAGGCTTGATGCAACTGATGTATAGATTGTAAAAGTTATAAGAGCTCCCAATAAAATAATCTTTAAAAATATATGTATGCTTATTTACATGTTTTTTCTTATCTTCTTAGTTTTTAATACTAAAAATAATTCAAAATGTGAGCACATGTCACATCATTGCTACTGATATTAACAAACTTTCCAAATTATAATTTTTAATTAAAAAAACATTTTGCGAACACATCTTCAAAAGTCTGATATTATTCATTTGTTAATTAGCAATAAGAAAAATATTTAGATATGGTCATACATAAACAATGTGCTGGCCACTTAAAAACTAATACAAATTGTAGATCTACAAATATATAATTTTATATTAGATTCACTGATAAGCTACTCAGGGCAATAACTTTATAGTGCAAGAATTGCAAGGATGGACTAACATCTGCAACATAGGCTGATTCTAGAAAAATTTTACACTATGCATAAAATTCTGTTATATCATAGGTTTTCCTTACCATGATGTCAGAAAATCCTGCTGTTCCTTCAAAAATAACTCAGTGTGGTTTAGATAATGTCAATATGTTGAGCGCACATAGAGGCACTATGTATTCTATTAAATTGAGAAGGTTATTGGTCATGCAAACCCAGTCAAAGCTCAGCTTTACCTGACATTGCCACCACAGGGATTACCTGCAGTCCATTCTATCAGAACAAACACAAGGCTTCTGACAGCAAAACTACTCCTCAACCAATACTGCACAATTGAGTCTTTTTTTTTACTAACACTGACTTAGAGTATTAATTGAGAATTTTTCTGAAAACTCTCTATATCTAGCTATCTCTCTGTCTATTTTTATGTCACGCACACACACATGCACACACACATACACCCCTCTGTCACTATCTGTCTCTCTCTCTCTATCCTTCACTGTAGTCAAGTCAATGTCTGCGTGTAGAGACCCTAGAGGATAGAATAGAGCCTTCTCTGGGGTTGGGGCTCTGTAAGTCTTTATGGGAGTGGGTCACAGCATCTTGTTCCCTCAGAGTGACTGTGGGTTTGAACCACTGTCCCTGTGGTCACCATCCCAGCATGGAACCCATTAGAGGTGACAACAAAATGAAACTTGCTGGTCTTGGGAATGGAGGGTTTTCACATGCCAATTTGCCAGCCATAAAATAAAAAGTTGGCACACGTTTGTTAAAATCTACAACAGAAGTTTTGATAACTCATTTAAACTTTAACTTTGGTGGAGATAAAATACCAAGCAGATTTCCAAAAGCTATTAAGACCCTGAGCATGTAGCTCAATCTTACTAGGATATAGTCAAAGTAAGGTTACATACAGCTTACAGGTATATTCGGTAATTCTGAGTTCCTTCATGGTAGGCCTCTGCTGGCTATTAAACAAAACAATACCAAAAAAAAAAGACCTCAATGTCATGAAGTTGATTCAAACTCATAGTGTCCGTGTAAGACAAAGTATAGCTGTCTCTGTGGGTGTTCTAAAACCATAAATATTTATTAAAATAGAAAGCTTCATATTTTGCCTACAGAGCTGCTGGTGGTTCCGAAACACGGACCTTGAGGTTAGAAGCCCAACACATAACCCAAATGAGCAATAGTTCCCGTGCCGTCAACTAAATCAACATCTATTCCTCTCAGGCTACACAAAGAAGAACCGGCAAAGTCAAATCTGGTTAATGATGCCACCTCTATTTGGTTTCTATGGTTGTGGTAATAAATTGCCACTCAGTGCTTAAAACAATACAAATTTATAATCTGATCATTTTGTAGGTCAAAATTCCAAAAGAAGTTTCACTTGAATAAGATCTAGGTGTCAACAAATCTGTTCTCCTGGATATACAGGGGAAAAACAGTTCCTTGTCTTTTCCAGCTTCTGGGTCCACCCACATTTCTTGGATGTTGGTCCCTTCTTCCATCTTCAAAACCAGCGATAGGGACTCTAATGCTCATATTTCCTCCCTCTGGCTTTTCATTCTGCCTCCTTTTGCCACATTTCAGGATCATTGGGATTATGTTAGGAGTGCCACGAACCCAAAGCCTGGAGTCTCCTGGTTGCTGCACAGGATAAAGATATGGCAGTCAGCTTCCTTACATGTTACAACCCTCGAAACCCCATGGAGTAGTTCCACTCGGTCTGACAGGTTCACTATGAGTTGGAATCAACAGCAAGGGGTTTGGATGGAAGTTTTTGGTGATTACATCAGACTCTTCTGGACAAACCAGATAATCTCCCACTATGAAGATTAATGTCCTTAATGCTATTTGTTGATTAATAGCCTTAGTTTTACTTATAACCTTAATTTCCTCTTTTCTAGGTAAAGTTTTCACAGGTTCCAGAGATTAGGATATGGACATCTTTGGGGGGCAATTATTCTACCTATCACATCTTCTAAGTCCTAGACATGTTTTCGGATATGCCCCTCTGCTCATTCAAAGGCATATATGAAATTTTCATTTAGCCCATATTCTCTGAAAGAAAGAAATATGGCTTCAACTTAGGCACGATGCCCTTTATACAGAGACATGGTTATCAAACTATCAATCTTATTTTTATTTCATAAAAATATGCTGGTACCCAGCATGAAGCAGCGAACTAACAGAGAGGTATGTGGGGCAGAAGACTGTACTACAGAGGACAGCACTGAAGATATGGCCTGGGGAGAATGGTGGGTCAGCCAGACCACACTGGAGCAAACTAAGAGGGAAAGGAGAGAGAGTGGACCGCTACCTGGCACACCAAACCCTGAGGCTAACACTCCTGCTTAGAGCAGCCAAGGCACAAAGAGGACCATAAGCTGGGCCCACCACAAGACATGATGTCCCCTCACTGGCCCACAGTGCTACAGGGGACAGCACTGGAGACACAGTGCAGGAATTATGCCTGATCTGACACCCCCAACCCCACCCCCACCTCAGCACACACACACCAGGGTGAAATACAAAGGGAGCACAACAGAGCAGCAAGGGGATAAAAGCAACAAAGTCCCCAAGGAATCCCGAAAAAAGACAGGCTTGGCAGCTCATCTGACTCAATCGAAAAAAATTCAAAAGAGTCGGCAGACAGACCTGGAACTATTTACTCATAGGTTCTTCTTCTTCTTCTTCTTCTTCTTCTTCTTCTTCTTCTTCTTCTTCTTCTTCTTCTTCTTCTTCTTCTTCTTCTTCTTCTTCTTCTTCTTCTTCATGTCTACCTATGTCAAATAGGCAAGATAAACAATTCTGAGAAGAAAAGAAGTGGACCGACAGTTCCAGGGCACTGGGGAGAGGGGGAGGTGAGGAAAAGGGAGGGGTAGTCAACAAACCCAGGGACAAGGGAACAACAAGAGATCTAAAATTGATGGTGAGGAGGGTGTAGAATGCCACATGGGGTTTGATCATGTGCAATGTAGCTGAGAGGAATTACTGAGAGTTGAATGAAGGTTGAACATGATAGTGGGACAAGAGGGAGCTAAAAGGAAGTAGAGGAAAGAACTAGGAGGCAAAGACATTTATAGAGGTATAAATATAGGCATGTGTATATGTAATTATATTAATATATAATGGTAGAAATATAGGCCTATGTACATACATTTATATGTTAAGTATCAAGGTAGCAGGCAGATATTAAGCCTCTACTCAGGTTAATGTGATAGTCTGGTACTTTAGAGAAACAAATCCACAGAAACTCATGTATAAGAGAGAGTTTTATACAAAGCTTAAGTTCACATCAAGAAAACATCCCAACCCAGTGCTGTCCAAGCTCACAAATCCAACATTAACCCATTTGTCCAACACCAATCCACAAAGTCCTCCTCCATCTCACAAAACAGACACAATGATGCTGACTGCAGGAGGAAAGCCGAGTGTGACCATGTAAGCATCTCAGTGTTGGCAGGGGTCTCCACACGGCTGCTCCAGCACCCAGGGCTGCATCAGGGTAGGTCCATGTGGTTTCTCCTCAGGGATGTCTTGCAGGAAGTAAGCCTTGCAAGATGAAGCAGGGACTGGCTAGGGTAGCTGCACCCTGGTCCGACCATCAGAAAGCAAGAGACCCGAGAACTCGAAAGGTGAGTTTCACCAAGCCATTTATCGCTCTGCCCTTCAATTAACCCCACATGTGTTTATCGACCAGCTTGACACAATAAACTAACTCAAGTATCATGGTAGCAGACGGACATTGCGCCTCTACTCAGATCCTCTCTCAAGCCAAGAACACTTTGTTGTAATTAACTGGCATTCTGTGATGCTTGCCTTCCTGGCAAAATCACTGAAGTAAAAAATGGGTGCACAAGCAAATGTGATGAAGAAAGCTGATGGTTCCCAGCTATTAGAAGAGATAGCATCTGGGAACTTAAAGGCTTGAAGTAAAACAAGCAGTTATCTAGCAGGGAAGCAACAAAACCCATATGGAAGAAGCACATCAGCCTATGTAATCATGAGGTGTCGATAGGATCAGGTATTAAGCATCAGAAGACCGAAAAGAAACAACCACATTGATGTGAATAAGGGGAATCAGAGTGGAGACCCAAAGCCCAGCTGTAGACAATTGGACATCCCCTCACAAGGAAGGGACAAATCAGTCGGGTGTAGTATAGCACCGATGAAACATACACCATTCCTCTAGTTCTTTAATACTTCTCCCCACCCACTCTCATGACCCCAGTTCTACCTTACAAATGCAGCTAAACCACAGCATGTACACTAGTGCAGATAAGAGCTCTCCACACACAGACTCCAGGGCAGATAAACCCCTCAGGAATAGTAATGGGAGTAGCGATACCATGAGGGTAGGGGAGAGGTGAGGCAAGAAGCAGAAGAAAGGGGGTACTGATCACAATAATCAATGTATAACACCTCACCCTAATGAGGATGAACAGCAAAATCTTGTGTGAGGGAGACAGTGGATAGTGTAAGATACGAAAATAATAATAATTTATAATTGATCGAAGGTTCATGAGGATGGGATGATGGGGGAGGGAGGGGGGAAAAGAGGAGATGATACCAAGGGCTCAAGTAGAAAAAAAATGTTTTGAAAATGATGAACAAATGTGCTTGATACAATTGATGTATGGATTGTTTTAAGAGCTGTAAGAGCCTCCAATAAAATTAAACGTATACTTTTATAATACTGGTGTCATGAAGTAGTTTGGGAGGAAAGAGCAGATAATCTAAAAGTGGATTCAGATAGAATTTCATAAAAGTAAGGCAGACCCAAAGAACATTTCAAATGTTCAGTGTCCAAAAAGGTAAAGGGATTTGTTATAACTTTCCTTTGCTTCTAATAAATGCATTTGGTATTTTGTGTGCAAAGGAAATTATTATTTTCATCATAATTATGGCTTTCATCATATGACTATGCAAATCATAACATTGCCTGTACATAGATCAAAAATTTCAAAGAAAACATTCAAACCATCAAAGGATTCAAAGGAAACAGGGAATACTGCAAATCTCAAAGCTGTGAAAGGATGTGTGTCCTTTCCCCATTCTTATTGAGTCTACATGCTGAGCACATATTCAAAGAAGCTAGACTATGTGAAGACTGGAGAAGGACTTGTGTACAGCCTTCTATTTATAAATGACAAATCCTTGCTTGTTGAAACTTGATGACTATCAAGGACTATGGCCTTCAGTGTGGATTGCAATTCAATATAAAAAAAAACCCTGAGCCAACTGAGCTCAGACCAACTGAGCCAACATCATGATAAATGGAGAAAGATAGAATAGAATATGTTAAGGATTTCTTTTTGCTTGGATCTACAGTCAGGAGTCATGGAAACGGTAGTCAATAAATCAAACAACATATTGCATTGGGCAAATCTACTGCACAAAACCTCTTTAAAGTGGTTGAAAAGCAAGAATGTTACTTTGTGGACTAAGATGCACCTGACCCAAACCATGGTGTTTTCAATTGCCCATACACATGTGAAATTGGACAGCGGATAGGCACACTGAAGAAGAATCAACACATTTGAATTGTGGTGCTGGTGAAAGATATTGAAGATATCCTGGACAGCTAGAAGAACAAACAAATCTGTCTTGGGAGAAGTACAGCCAGAATGCTTCTAGGAAAGGAAAGAAACCCAAATAAATAAAACACTATTAAAAAAATAAGAAGTCTTTCACTCCCAAACTTTAAAACTTACAATAAAGTCACATAATCAAAAAAGTTTGGTACTGGTATGAGGATAGATATGACACCCAATAGATTAAAAGTGAGTGCCCAGAAATGCAACCATGTACCCGCCATTAATGTGCAAGAGGTAGCATTTTCAACAAATGGTGCTGGAAAAACTGGTTCTTCACCTGCAAAAGAATGCAATAGGACCCATACCTCACATCACGCACAAAACTAACTCAGCATGGATCAGAGACCTAAATATAAATCATACAATTATAAAGGTCACCAGTGAAAAATAGGGACAAACTTAAGGACCGTAATGCAAGGCATAATCGCAAAACTGAACATAATGAAAAATATCCGCCCTATAGAAGGCAAAATGAAAAACTGGAACCTACTAAAATTATAACATTTATACCCATAAAAAGACTTCATCAAATAAGTCAACAGAGAACCGACAGATTGGGTAAAAATTTCGGTACTAATATATCAGATAAAGGGCTGATCTCTGAAATCTATAGAAAACTATAATATCTTCACAAGAAAAATATAAATAGCCCAACCAAAAAATGGGTACAAGACACAAATAGACAATTTACCGACGATAACATCAACCAATAGTCAATAGCCAACAACCATATGAATAAATGTGCATTAGCTATAAGAGAAATACAAATCAAAACAACAATGAGATGTCACCTCACATTGACACTTTTAGCAAAATTCAATAAAACAGAAAGTAATAAATGTTATCTAGTGTCTACTTTCTTTTAAGTAGGCAGCCATGGTGGGTCAGTGGGTTAGGTTTGGGGCCCAAACCACAGGATCTGAGGTGTGAAGCTATCAGCTGCTCCGTGGAAGTAGATGTCACAGACTGCACCTGTAGATTTAGTGCGTTGGAAACCTTATGGGGCAGTTTGACTTGGTCCTGTAGAGTGTCTGTTAGTGGTGATCAACTTGAAGCAGTGGGTTTAGTTTTGTTTTGTTTTAAATAAATGGGCAGATTTTATGAAATTATTTCAAGCAGAGGGAAGTTGCTTTCTTACCAATTAAGGTATTCCGCCTAGAAGCACATGTTTGCTCAACTACGCAGTCCAAGGAAAGCGTAGTGGTGAAGTTCATAAAACACCTCATCTAACAAAAGAGAGGCTTAAGAAACATAATATAAAGCACATGCTGTTAAGGGAATATACTTTTACTGTGAATTAGCTTCCCATCATAAATAATCACTGACAAGCAACTATCTAATGAGGCATCAATTAAGTCCACATGGAAGAAGCGCACCAGCCTATGTGATCCAAGGACTGTAAATAATAAAATCCAAAGCAAAAGGAGGGAAAGGTATCAGAGATTAAATTCTGAACACTCGATTTGCAGACAGCTACGGATGACACTGGAGCCAAAAATCCAATTGCAGCGTCTCCACCTGGATTAAGCCTCTGCTGAATCTCCTCTGACCATAGACCAGGGATGTGTAGCCTTGCTGTCAGTAGAGGGCCTTGTAAAGTCAATTATGGCGGATGTAGTTAGGTTAAAATGTAGCATCATTTTCATCTCCCTTTTGACACACTTCAAAGTTGTTTCGATTTTTAAGATTTTCTACTTTATTTCAGATTGAAATTTTTCTGTTTTGTTTTGTCGTTGTTGTTGAGTTGGGGAGTTGTTTGTTTCTTTGCTGGCTTGCTTCCTGTTTGTGTTTTGTATGATTTTCTGTATGTAAACTCCACCACAGGTGAATCAATAGAGGCTCATCTAGGGTTGTGGTAGGTGAGGTTAGAAGGAAATGGAGAGCAAACAGCAATGGTTATAAGAACTGTTCTGAAATTTATTGTAATGGTGATTGTACAACTGTTCTTAATGTGACTGAACAGGGAAATTGTATGATATGCAAAATATATGCAAACAAGTTTATTAAAATTAAATAATCACTAATCTACTGGGAAAATAAATTTGACTTTTCGATGTAATGCACTTATGCAGCAAGTCTCTTAAAATCACATACGTATTTAAGAGAAGAAAGACAACTTTTGTTAAACATTAATACCATAACTCGAGCATTCCCCACAACATTTTGTTACACTGCAAATAAGGAAATCAAAAGGCTGAGAAGAAAAATAGCATCTGGCTTCCCTTTTAGTTCCATTAAAGAAATTAGATTCCCCAAATCTTGACCAAGTTCTAAAATTTCTACAAGTGTCTAAATACCTAATAGTCTAACTTTGGAGTGTGATTATCTTTTGTATATGTTTAATCTTTTTTCTAGTCATTAAATTAATAGCGAGTTGCTAAATTCATTTACCTCCCAATAGCTCTTTCATTAATATGGGATGTCTCCTGTTTTAATACATTTCATTAAACACGTGTACAAAGTTACTCCCTTCAGCTTTCACTTTGCAGAAGGAAAAAAAAAAGAGTGCAAAGTCATAAAGGAACTGAGGCTGTGAGTGTAAATTCAAGAAACAGATAATACTTGATATTCAAATTCTCCAAGGCTCTTTCTTCTCCTGCGGCTGCTGCTGCTATCTTGTCTTCATCTCCATCTTCTCCTCTTCCTCTTCTTAACATTTATCTCTCTAAAGAGGGATGTAGACTTTCACTTATATATATTTCCATTCATATAAATATTTTGAACTTATGCATTATATTTTAGCAAAAGCGAAATCCCAATGTTATTGAAAATATCATTCCCAAGAAAACTTAAAGAATCTCTGCTAATAACTTCAGCCCAAAGCTTTCTTAAATGCACATACTACTCAATGATACGTTCAACCCCATATCATTGATTTTGCTGCTTCTCAACCCTCTTGCTATTTGACTGCGATATTAGCCTAGTGACTGTGTCTACATTATGGACTTTGCTACCTCTAAAGTTGAGTTGGAAAGTGCTGAATGTTGACTTGTGACTGAAGTTTGTACAGAGCCCAAATGTTGGAGTGTCCAGCAGCCACACAAAGGAAAGATATTCTCCAACCTTCGTTTCCTTTCCGTGTGCTTCCTTATAGTAAATTACCCCTGAGCACTATTCGTTAATACGTAGCAACACTGTTCTTTCTCTGTGTTTTCCTCCTAACATGAATGTATAATTTTCAGTCACCGAGGTAGTTAGTTTATTGTGCCAACCTGGCCGATAAACACATGTGGGGTTAACTGAAGGGCAGAGAGATAAATGGCTCAGTGAACATCGCCTTTCTAGTTCTCGGGTCTCTTGTTTTCTGATGGTCGCACCAGGGTGCAGCTGCCCTAGCCAGTCCCAGCTTCAGCTGGCAAGGCTTACTTCCTGTAAGACATCCCCCTAGGGGAAGTGCAGAGTGGAGACCCAAGACCCAAGTGTCGACCAATGGAGATCCCCTCATAGAGGGGTTTAGGAGAGGAGATGGGTTAATTAGGGTGTGAGGTAGTATCGATGAAGAACACAGCTTTCCCCCGGATCCTGGATGCTTCCTCCCCCCAACTACCATGATCCGAATTCTACCTTGCAGGGCTGGATAGGACAGAGGCTGTACACAGGTGCATACGAGGGTTGGAGGTACAGGGAATCCAGGGTGGATGATACCTTCAGGACCAAGGGTGTGAGGGACGATGCTGGGAGAGTGGAGGGTGAGTGGGTTGGAAAGGGGGAACTGATTACAAGGATCCACATGTGACCTCTTCCCTGGGAGAGGGACAGCAGAGAAGGGGGGAAGGGAGACTCTGGATAGGGCAAGATATGACAAAACAACGATGTATAAATTACCAAGGGCATATGAGGGAGGGGGGAAGGGGGAGGGAGGAGGGGGAAAAAAAGAGGACCTGATGCAAGGGGCTTAAGTGGAGAGCAAATGCCTTGAGAATGATTGGGGCAGGGAATGTATGGATGTGCTTTATACAATTGATGTATGTATATGTATGGATTGTGGTAAGAGTTGTATGAGTCCCTAATAAAATGTAAAAGAAGAAAAGAGAAAAAAATGATTAGGGCAAAGACTGTACAGATGTGCTTTATACAATTGATGTATGTATATATATGAACTGTGAAAAGAATTGTATGAGCCCCAATAAATTGTTAAAATTAAAAAAAAAAAAGACATCCCCCTAGGAAAAACCACATGGACCTACCCTGATGCAGCCCTGGGTGCTGGAGCAGCCGTGGGGAGACCCCTGCCAGCACTGAGATGTTCACACTCAGCTTTCCTCCTGCAGTCAGCATCATTGCATCTGTTTTGTGAGATGGAGGAGGACTCTGTGGATTGGTGTTGGACATATGGGTTTATGGGTTAATGGGCTTATGGGCTTGGGCAGCATTGGGTTGGGATGTTTTCTTGATGTGCACTTAACCTTTTTATAAAACCCTCTCTTATACGTGAGTTTCTGTGGATTTGTTTCTCTAAAGTACCCAGACTAACATAGTCACAGAGCATAAACAAATGACTTGTCTTATTAATAAGTAGAATAATCCCCATTAGCTCACCACTTTCTCTACAATAATTCTCTTTTCTGACCCATAGTATATAGATTTTTTTTTTTCATTAAAAAAGAGCTGGCCATAATTAGATGTAGCTGTGGCCCAAGAGCAAAGTGAGGGCAGTTGGCTTGCAGGGCGACCCATATGAAAGTTCGCTGATGAAGCTCAAGGAAAGGAGACTCCTTTGGGTAAAGAGACAAAATTCACCTGAGCTAAAGGTGAAGGTTGTCTTTGGGTCACTGTGCTCAGGAATGTAGAAGAGAAAATTGCTCTCAACAGAGCACCGGCTTCTTCCAGGACTTCTCCGAACCCTGCCGTGATGCTCTTTGTGACTGGCCTGCGCAGACTGGGGCCCAACGGGGCCGCAGCACATGCAGGGTGCACACCCAGGTGGGCTGCTATCCACACGAACCACAAGTGGTCAGAGGCTGACCTGGGAAGCAAAGTATGAGCCCTGCAAGAAAGCCTCCCTTTCAAGCACCCTCATGAAATGTACAAACTAGATACAGCTGGATGTTCATTCATTTACATTCTTCACAATTTATAGCTCAATCTCTACCTTAGCTTCCTTCCAGAGAATGTGATTTCAAAGGATAATTTCAGTTTGGATTTTAATATTCCTTCCAGTGGACTTTTCATGGATGAAACTTAAATGATTATAAACAAACAGAGTCACGGTCATTAGGACTCATCTGCTGGCAGCATATCGCGCTGCGTGGATGTTTATTTTCAGAATCCAGTAAAACACACCCATAACATCCTGATTTTATCTTTGGGTTTCTTTTTTTGAAACACAACTAATGTATTTTTCACACACATCAATCAGATAATAATCGTGGGAAGTGCAGCAATTAGAAAATTGTATATTGACTAGGTCAACTTGTTCACATCCAGAGAGGTGATGGAAGAAAATGGCTCCCGTTCTTAAATCTGCTTTTAGTTCATCCATGACCAACTCCTTTCATTGAGAAAAACTCTAATCAGAACTTACAAATTACAAATGGGGTGTACTGTTTTTTCAAAAATGTTCAGAGCTCGTGCTCGTTGATTTAAGGTTTTTCTCAGGAACTATTTTAACTCTCAACGTCTGCAATATTGGCATCTCATTTCATTTTATTAAAATTGTATTTAATCTTTCAGCCACAGGAAATCCCTAATCTTTGCACACAGTGATGCCAGTATCATTTTTGCCATTTCTATCATTTAAGAAAGAGAAACAAACACCTCCCAGGCAAATCTATTTCATTGTAGCTAAAGATCAATATGAAAAAGAAACCACAAATGCACCAAGGAAAAAGAATTCTTAATTTAAAGCAAATTAATGAGAGCAAAACCTTCTTTTTAAAATTGAATGTATTTTATTAAATCAAGATCATGTCAAAGGATATGGCGTGATTGGAAAAGAAAAAATATATTTCGCTATATGGTGCTCATATTTCTTGAACTTATTTCTCTAGGGAATTCATAGAAGTTGATGCTAACTATTTCTCAAAGTCACTCAAACCCAGATGTCACCACACAAGTGTTCCTCCCTCTTTGGAGAATGGAAGCAAGAGGAGTTGTTTGTTTGTTTGTTTCTAGCCAGAGAAAAGAAAAGGCATTGGCTGAGTTTTTATAGTGCCTAATCTCTCAAAAGGAATTTTTTAAAAGGGGGTGGGAATTACACTTAAGCAAGGAAAAGAAATCAAAATGAATTTCAGAGATTTTTAGATGCCGATATCTCTGCCTAACAAAGGGACACCTGGTCTTCTTGGTGATTTTTGTTTGTATGCCTCAGGAGGACAGCAGAATTTTTCTGTGATCACAGCTGAAACCAACCTTCCTGCCCTCTTTTCAGGCTCTCTTCAAACATCTCCTAAGAGACCTGATCTCTGCCTACTTCAGGTGTTCCCCAAATCAGATTCTACATCAAAGTCATCTGGGGAACTTTTTATAAAAATGCAGTTGCCCAGCTAATATCCCTTAGTGTTTTTTATTTAGTACAACTAGACACAGGCCCAGAAATCTGTATTTTTCAAAGGCTCTTCAAGTAATTTTAATAGTTCAGAAATCATCAACAATAACAGGTAAGTGTTGCTCCACCCATGACAAACATGTTGTGTTTAACTTGACATTGACCTATTATGTCCACTCCTGCAAACCCTGCCTTTGATAGTGTCACTTAATTAGATTCCGGTACATACTACCCAATTTCAGACATGAATTTATTTTAAAATGTTGTTAGGTTTTTTAAAAAAAGAAAAGATCAAATGTCTTGCGATATTTTCCAGATTTTAGAAAGTGTCTGCCCACCTTGTCCGAAGAGATTTTTTTGACATCTAAAATTATCTGACTTCTCAAAGACTGTTTGTATTTTTAAAGAAAAAAATTATCATGGATCTGACCCCAGCTGCCACCCAGTGCCTTGGGTTCTCCAAATTTTTATTGGGGTCTGAAGTTTGATCAAATGTCTCCTCCTGTCTTTACCAATTTGAAGGAGCCACAAGCAGAGATGATGAAAGTAAATGGCATTTTGAAGAATAGTACCTAGCTATTAGCCTAATGAATTTGTGTTAACTTACAATAAAGATGACAAGTTTTAAAACATACCTGATTACAAAAATAAAAGGCGGGGGTGGGGTTATATACAAGTATCCAACTGGTGTAGAAGAAAGTGCTGGGTTGCTAGGATTAGGCTGACCTAGGAATACATTTGGGGAATAAGGGTCACCCAGTGTCAGAATTCTTACCTTCCACAGGAGACCATGGTTGAGTCCTGGACAATGCCCCTGACGTGCAGCACCGTTGTCTGGCAGTGAAGGCTTTCATGTTGCTGTGACATCCATGTTGGTTTCAGGGGGACTTGCAAACCAAGATTAGGAATATCCACCACTGAAAACAATGAATGGAAACCCTGTGGTTCTCTGTGGTCTAATCTGCAGCTAGTCAGGGCAAGGACGCCAGATCAGGCAGTGCTCCGTACTGTTGTGCGCATGGTCATCAGGAAGTGAGGGCCAACTCAATGTCAGCCGCCAATGACAAGCAACAAATTTGGGTTCTGCAGACCCAACGCTTTCATATTTGTTTTGGTAAATTTCTCAACTTTCTAAGTCATCCATTCTTTTATTTGCACAATGGGCATGGTTATGGCAATCTCGTGAGAAGAGTGATCACATAAGATTAAAATAGGATGGATGCAAGCTGATCTTCTCATCATGAATTCAATAAATACAATAATGGACAATGCTGGACTGTTATTCCAGCTCTAATCTGCAGCACTGGAAATTTTATTTTATGTTTCCAGTTGTCATATTATCATCTAAAAGAAAACAGTTGTCAAATGGTGCCTTGTGTGTGCTTGCAGTAAGTAAGACGGGTTGAGCATTTCATACATTCTAGACTTTAGGTAGTCGGCAGCATTAAGTAGAAGCTGTTAATAGTTTTACTTCCCAATTCACAGTCTATTTCGGGGTGGGCGGGGGGGCGATTGTGTTTTCTGAGACGAAGAGGAGGTTAATCCTTTCATAGATAAAGGACTCTGAAGAGTTCAAATGATTTTCTCAACATCCCACTAGTCAGCAACAGAGCTGCATCTTTGGCTCTTATTCCAGAATTTTCCTTAGTATGTGACAGTGCTTCTCTAACATCATTCAGTAGAGAGCAATGTTTTTTTGATGGACCCCAACAATTGCATAAACTATTATTTAATCAACCTTAATGGCTAATCAATGTCTTGTTGGTTAAAATTAAAGTAGCTTGGTCACTGGTTTGTTATGAAATACAACATGCCTCTACCGATTGAGTGGAGGTATATATATATATATATATATATATATATATATATATATATATATATATATATACACACACACACACACACACACACTCACATATATATTTCCCATATGTACATGAACCTGACCTCTCTGGAAGTCCCTACTCACTCTTGAGTTACAGCTGTCTTGAAACAGAAAACAACCCCTGCCTGTCTACCAACAACTGGAAAACAAGTCCCCAGAGAGCATTCTGAGCACTCTCAGGGTGACCGATGACAGATGTGCAGCTGAGAGCTGCTTTCTAGCTTCTGGGCTGTGGAGAGCTGCAGAGACACGTGGGCTGCAAGCCCTGTTCATAAAACTTGAAAGGAAGCCCATGCAGATTCTGGAGTTCCTCTGGATTTTCTTTCCTTTTCTTTTCCGAACAGGATTGCAACCTAAGTGGTTTCTGGCCACCGCATGAGCAACAAAAGGCTGCATGGCTGATTTTCCTTAAATGAAAAAAGCGGAGTTTATGCTATTTAAATTGCATGGTCCAGATGGTGTTTTCCATCCTTCATGCTCTTTTGGTTGTGGCCACGTCTTGGCGATTGCTCGTGTGGCAGCACGCACTCGCCAGTCAGCAATTTCACCACTGCTTGGGTCCAAATGAGCTATGGAGAAAGAAATTAGGGTGAGTGGAGAGGCCACAGCTGGGAGAGATCAGCCACACTCCACGGGCCCTCTCCCACATACATAAACAGAGCAGACCGAGGAGTGGAGTGGAGAAACAAAGCGCCGAGGTTTAGAGGGCTGCGCTTGGGGCCTGCAGAGGCCGCCTACCCACAGGGCACGCACCTACACCCCAACCCAGTTACTGAAAGGCTGAGTATCACTGAAAAGGTGGATATTAAGTTTCCCACCTAAAACAGTCAAATGCTTTCAGATACCACAACATGGTTTTTATGCACTTAAATCGCTCCTTAAATAGCTAACAGAAAGGAGACAATCACTTAGTGAGTTCACTCTCGTGTTGGAGAGTGTCTCCTTGGCTCACAGACTGGATCAGCTGGGTCTTCAGGGGCCGCCATGGCTTTCAATCTCTAACTTCACTATGAAAAGTAGGTTGAGTATTCCAAATTCACATCGACCACGAGCCTACTGTTTACTATTAAAGAATGTTAACCTGTCTTTCACAGCATACTGAATTTGCACCTGGAAACTAATGACTTCAGCATTGGATTGTGGCTGCTTAAGTATCTCTCCCCTTTCATAATACTACAGTAAAAAAGGAAATAAAGAAAATCTCCAAATAAGTTTTCAGGTTTTTTTTCTAAAGAGTGTGTGTTAGTCTGGGCAGACTAAAGAAGCAAATCCAGGGAGACTCATATTTGTGTAAGAGAGAGCTTTATCTACAAGAGCAATTGAATACTGAGAAAACATCCCAGTCCAGTCCAGATCAAGTCCATAAGTGTGATATTAGCCCGTATGACTGATACCAATCTGTACAGTTCTCTTCAGACTCGTGAAACACATGCAATGATGCTGAGTACAGCAAGATCACAGGTCAGTGGGTGGGAAGTCTTTGGATCCAGTGTTATTGTAAGCATCTCAGGGCTGGCAGGGGTCTCCATGTGGCTTCTCATCTCCAGAGGTCTGGCTCCATCAGCTTCTCTCCATATGTCTTCTCCATAGGCATGTCTTACAGAGACTGAGCTGAGAGGGAATGTGTCACCTAACTCCTAGGATGAAATACAGGGGTTCCCAGACTTTCAGGAGAAGGCCACGCCCACACAGAGGCCTTGTTAGCTATATCCTGGTTGACAGGCCAAACTCCACCCCTATACTCTTAATCCTCAAATTGACACCAGACTATGTAACTACCACAGAATATATGATGTTTTTAAACTAGATTAATTATGGTTTATGTTCAGCCACCTGCTATTGAAGCTTAACTTGGTAATTACTTTTTATTTTTCCAAACGCAGAGTGTCATACTTTAATTTTCATACTTCTATTTCCTCCTTATAACACACACATGCATACACATACACAATGTACAGCAACTCAGTCTCCACCGGAAGTAAACAAAATCATGTAAGTAGCAGACGCTGCACTATGATTCAACCAGCCCGCATTGCTTTCATGATATGTAATCTAAGTAGATCATCCCCAGCAAAGAGCACTAAATTTAAATGATGATGTACACACACAAAAATGCAAAGGAAAGAAAGTTCTGAACAGTTTTCACAAGGACTACTTTAAAAATATATAGTCCCTGAGTGCACTGGGCACAGCTTTTCAAACCCAATTATGTATGCAGCTCACTTTTAATATCATTTTCAACCACTTTAAATTACAAAATACTTATTTTGTCACACATTAAATACTTATATATTGTGATATGCCTCTAGTTGGCCTATATCTTCTCAGAAGGCGAACTGTCTTAAGAGACTTTGTTGCTTCTTTTTTTGCCATCAATTATTCGATGTCTAGGAATGTATTCAAAACCTCACCAGAGAAACAAAATATTTATACAAAGAAAATTACAGAACACTGCTACAGGAAACCCAAAGAGATCTACAAAAATGGAAGAAGAGTCCACTGTCGTTATAGGAAAGCTTAACATTGTGAAAATGTTAATACTACTCAAAGCAACCTATAACTACAATGCAATTTTGATCCAGATCCCAACACCATTCTTAGAAGAAATGGAAAGGCTAATGATGTTATATATAGAGAGAAGAAATCTAGGATAAGCAAAACCTCTTAAGAAGAACAAAATAGGAGGTGTTTCACTATACGCTCTCAAACCTATTATATGCCACAGTAGCCAAAACAGCCTGGTAGTCGTCAAGTGCCAGTTACATGGACCAATGGGACAGAACAGGAAACCCAGAAATAAATTGATCCTCCTACAGACATTAAGTGATATTTAGACAAGACCCGAAACCATTAAATGAAAGCTACAATCTCTTCAACAAATGGGAGTTGCAAAATTGGATCTATGCAGAATGAAAGAATATTCTCACCTCACCCCATGCACAAAAATGAACTCAAGGTAAATAAAAGACCAAGTGTGAACTCAAGATAAATAAAAGACCAGAGCTATGAAAATCACCAATGGGAAGAGTCAGACAAGCTTACAGGTCTATTAAAGGCATAGACATACTACCAAACATAACAAGGGAGAAGCACAGTAGAAGACATAAAAGATGGCGGGGACTTACTAAAAATACGACACTTACGTGCCTTAAATGGCTTTATCCAGAGAGTAAAAAGAGAACCCTCTGACAGGGACAAAATAGTTTGCAATGGAACACTTCAACGCAAAAATGAATAATCCAATTTAAAAATGAGCAAAGGGCAAGAGCAGTTCTCCAAAAATAAAACTCAATGGCTAACAAACATATGGGGGAAAATGATCATAATCATTAGCCATACAAGAGATGCAAATCAAATCAATTAGATATGACATTACACCAAAAATGATGGCCCAATAAAACCCACCAAAAGATAGCATTAGAATCAGGTGGGATCCCAGAGATCACCAATCCAGAGGTGTTCATACTATCTTCAATGGAATGGAGCAGTCAGCTGTGGTCCCTGGGCGCATTCACAGGCAAAAGACAGGATGCTGAGCACGCAGGCTGCTTCCACTGTACATGTCACTTGCTTCATCGGTGGGTCTTATCTCAGTCTCCACCTATCATCTGTCAGTTTTTTGTCCTTTGATGGTCTGGATGTTGTTATGATGCTGGAAACCATGCTATAGGTATTTCAAATACGAGCAGGGGTACCCATAGTGGCCAGATTTTATGATTACTTCCAGATTAGGATTAGGAAACAGTTTACCAATCTACTTCCAAAATTCTGTCACAGAAAACTGATATAGAACTAGAAGATATGCCCTCTAAATTGAAAAGCATTCAAAATACACAGTGGCCAAACCAAACAAACTCAAGCATAATTCAAAACAACAAACTCCATTGAGCATGAAGATGGCTAAGGAACAAATAATACTTTGTTCTGTTGGATACGAGATCACCATGAGTCAGAGCCAGTTCAACCGCCACTGATATCTTAGTTTAGATTTCCCCCAAAAGAAGAGACAAGATCTGGGTGTAAGTATTTTATTTGAGAGGGGGCCTGGGGAGATGCGAAGGGATAGAAGAGAGAGATGGGGGAGAAGATGCAAATGAGGTGAAGGTGTGATCGTGGACTATTACTGCTTGGACAAGTAGAACTCTGAGGGATCTCTGGACATACCTTCAAATTACCTAACGGATTATAAGAAAGGAGGAATGTTTTAGTGAAAGATGAACTTTATCCATCAATTCTTATTTCATGCTGATTAAGGGTCACGGCTTGGGGGGGTCACATTTTCAGGCATTGGATAACACACTGACTTCACAGGAAGCTGACCTCTTGATCAAGGACAGGAAAAAATAGCAAGGTCCAAGAATGCCAAATAACTTGACCACCATCAAATAGCACAATAGGGGCAGAACAGCACTAGGTTAACTCTGGTTTTCTAGACTCTTCTAATTCTTAAGCTACCTACCTAAAGTCATGGAGAGAGTAGCACTATGAGGCAAATTAACATAGAGGATGGCTCCACTTTTTAAATTTTGGGGGCAAATTATATCATCTATTCGCCACTCAAGTTCCTCATTGAAAAAGAGAAGAATGTTTAATACAGATTTTTATATTAAGTATCCATGTTCTTCTGCATGTCAAAATAGCAAGCAGTTTTCCTCTGTGCCAGGTCACTAGGCAGAGCTGCTCTAAGCAGTACAGCCTCTTGGTCATACTATTTGAGTAAAGCACAAAATGTAGAATGTAAGCTACGGTCCATCATTTGCCATGCACAGAATTCCAATATTGAACACATTATTCTTTTATTTTTATGATAATATTTTGGGTGCATGTGCCAATAGTTTTGCATGTTGTAACTAAGTCACTAAATAAAAACATAAGTGAACATTGAAACTTTTACATCTTCTAATTAACACCAGGATATTAAGCTACAAATATATGCCAAACAACCTTTAGAGCAGACTTGGGAGCAGCATAAAGAGTTACAGTCTCAGAAACTCACAGCAGCAGTTCCACCTGCATAGAGGTTCACTATGAACTGGAAAATGAAAACATCAGGAAAGTAAGTAACTTGCCCGTGATTGTGTTACCAGAATGCACTAAAACCCGGGCCCCAACCTAGATCTGAATGACTGCAAAAGAAATTCCCTTCACTAGCACACTCTACGCTCTTCCCCTTCATTGGCAGTTGGACAGACTACATACATGCATAAA
This sequence comes from Tenrec ecaudatus, assembly GCF_050624435.1. Lineage (NCBI taxonomy): Eukaryota > Metazoa > Chordata > Mammalia > Afrosoricida > Tenrecidae > Tenrec > Tenrec ecaudatus. The sequence goes on from NC_134543.1 coordinate 93,195,231, forward strand.
GATGTGCATAACCTATCACTCCTCTAATCAGCACACCAGGGAAACACGAGAATCATCAACAGTGATTTTATAGAAATGATCAGCATGCTGCCTTACCAGGTCCTTACCACATCTCACCAAAACATATCCTTTCCATGCATCACTGAGCCTGCAGGCTTAGGATCATAGACTGAGAAACAGATAGGTCAATTAGCATAATCTAACCTTCAAAGACAGTGTTCTATACCCAACTTTGTTGAGTAGTGACTGGGGTCTTCAAAGCTCATGAGCAGAAATCTTAGGCACACCTATTGATCTCTCCTGTGCAGAGGGGGAAAAAGTTGATTCATTGAGTCGATTACAACTCCTAGTGACTCTATCAGACAGAGTAAAACTATCCCCATGGGTTTCCGAGGCTATAAATCCTTATGGGAATTGAAAGCCTGATCCATCTCCCAAGGAGTGGCTGGTGGGTTTGAACCACCAATCTTGCAGTTAGAAGTCAAAGCATAACTAATTTTACCACCCGGGCTTCTCCCAAAGTAATTGGAACTACTGAATTAATTTAATTTCTCTGTTAGGATGAATCATCATTATAGCTAAAAGGCCATGGGACATTTTCCACAGAAGGTAAAAAATTTCCCCAAATATGTCCATTAGAATTACCTTATAATTTCATGTAAAATATATGTGTGGTGGGGGGAGGGCAGGTATGAAAAGTCTGTATACCTAGGTGCACTATCTACTATCAATAGACAGCATGCAAATGAAATAATGAAACCCCTTCTGTTTTGTGTGTAGCTGTTAGATGTCATCAAATTGGCTGACTGCCAGCTACCCTAAGTGCAAACAAACAAAACACTGCCCAGGGCTGAGCCCTCCCCACAATTCCGATGTTTGAGTCCATTGTCGCCGTGGCACAGCCACTGTGTCAATCCAGTTCATTGGGATTTGTCTCTTGTACATTGCTGCTCAGCTCTGCCAAGCAAGGCGTCCTCTCCCAGTGACGGGTCTGCAGTACAGGAGACAACATCTCTTCGAATGAACATCCTGGCTGGACAGCTACAGACCTGTTTGTTTGTGCTTCTGGCTGTGCATGATACTTTCGAGACTCTTCATCAACAGCATCCTTCAGAGACATCGACTCTTCTACCTTCCTCGTTCATCGCCCAGCTTTTCCATGTATGTGATGAGGATGAAAACACCATGGCTTCTGGTAGGTGTACCTTAGTCTTCACAATGACTTCTTTGTTCTTTTATGCTTTAAAAAGGTCTTTGGCAGTAGATTTGCCCATGTAATTTTCCATTTTATTTTTTGACTACTACTTGAAAGAGCACTCATTGGCAGGTTCATTACTTTGTCCATTTATCATGGCCTTTCTTATTGGTTCAGTTGTAAAGATTTTTGTTTTCTTTGCATTGCTTTGTAATTTATATCGAAAGCTGTATCCTCTGATCTTCAAAAGTAAGTGCTTCAATTTTTAAAAGCATGTAGTTCTTGGAACACCCACAGTATAATATCTATATTACTCATTTGTTGTTAATGGATGGTGGGGTAGCAGCAAAGGGTTAAGAGTCAGCAAAGGCGTGGAAGAATAAAAATCTACTCTGAAAATACCGATTACCCATCAGTAAAAGCATTTTTAGGAAAATAGCCTGTGAGTGAAATTGTAAACACCATATGTTTTTGAATATTGAAGTGTTGTCTACAAAAATTCCTGAAAATATCTTTAATCTCAAGATCACTGTGAATTGGCAGAAATATCCATAACATTAATAACCCTTTTCCTGTAACACCTGCTAGAACTGCACGTGGTTTATTGACAATAATTCTAATGGAGCCTAGAAAGATACTTATGTCTTTCTGGAGTCTGGAGTATATCTGTATCAAACTTATTAGAAAAAAACAGTGTATAAAATCATCCTCTAGATGAGAAAGATATGCTTAATCCACAGTGTGGAGGTCGTTTGTAATTAGCATCCTCTCACCGCTCTGGGGCTGAGGATCCTAGCTCCAACACAGGCAGCACAGTGCCCGTTTTTTTGTGGGTTTTTTGTTGTTTTTTTTAAACATTTTATTGGGGGTTCATACAACTCTTATCACAATCCACATATACATACATCAATTGTATAAAGCACATCTGTACATTCTTTGCCCTCATCATTTTCGAAGCATTTGCTCTCCAGCCCGTTGTTTTTAAGTGCATTGCAATAATGTTATAAACAGGATTAGTTGTCACTAATGGACATTCAGAAGTAGATCTTATTTTATATTTTTTAGCCTTTAATAATTCATAAAATAAACTATAGACAAAAATCATATGTCAAACTAGAGTTTACATTGAATCCCAGTAGAAAACATTAAAGAATTTGGTTGTTGTTGTTTTTTCTTCAGTAATTATTGGGTCTAGGAACCATGGTGGCACAGAGGTTAAGCACTCAGTTGCTTAACCAGGAAATTAACAGTCGGAACCCACCTGACTGCCACTACATGGAAGAGCGATGTGGTTGTCTGCGTCCACAGAGTGCAGCCGTTGTACTCTGTCCTATAGGATTGCTGTGAGTCAGATTCAACTCGATGGTCGAGAGCTGTGGTTGGAAAGGTACTAGAAGGGAGATGGCTGACATGAACCACACCACTGTTTGATTAGCAAGGCATAATATTTGTAATAAAACATATTCAAATACTACATTCTGAAAAAGCACCAGAAGAAATAACATGGAATCCAAATGGCATTTTTGCACAATGTTAGTGTATACATCAGTCAACCATCACACGGCTTAGGGGTTGTATAAAGTTTCATACATTTATTTGAACATATGCAACACAAGACTTTCAGCTGTTGAACATAGAGTTATTGAACTCATCCACGTGCAATTTAGCGATGTTACAAAATGTTTTTTAAATAACGGTTTAGCAATAGCTAATACAGACTCATTCACCATGAAAACTTAGTAATTAAATATAATTTCAACATGTAGAATTGTTATGTGACTTGGAAAAGTCCCTCAAACATTCTGGGCTGCAGTAAAGTGGAGGATTCAAAAAATAAAAAGAAACCAAGCTCACTGCCTTTGATTCAATTCTGACTCATGGTGACCCAATAGGGCATGGGAGAACGGCCACTACAGGCTTCCTAAACTCTAACTCTTTAGAGAGTAGAAAGTTCCTACTTTTTCCCACCAAGCAGCTGGTGGTTTTGAACTGCTGACCTTGAAGTTGGTAGCTCAATGCATAACCATTATATTTGGAGTGGGTGACTTCTGGGCAACTCCTAACATTAAAGTTTTATGAAGTGCTTTTTCTGTATTTGCTCTAATACATTACATTCAGGTTAAGAGTTCAATTGCACTGAGCTGAAGAACTAAAAGATGGTGTACTGTTCTGTTGGAAGATTTTGGAAGGTTTTCCTAGATAATCTCCATTTTTCTGTTCCCATCTGCACGTTAATATGAGAGGGGTTTCAAAGACTCCATGGAATGGGGCTTGGGCTCACACTCAACCCTAGCTCCAACGTAAGAACCATCGGTTCTTACATCTTGGCCCTGCTTGATCGTCGCCCTGGGAAAGGAAACACAGAAGCTTTGGTGCTATAACAAAAGGTGGTGAAGAATTTAGAGGTGTCCAGCTATCAGATAAAACAGCAGTTGGGGTCTTAAAGTCTTGTCTCCAAATAAGCACCCAGCTAGGTGAGATGTCAACTAAGTCCACATGGAAGAAGCGCACCAAGATCAGTCACTGGAGGAATGGAATCCACATAAGCCAAAGTCGAAGGATGGAGCAGTATCCGAGCCTACATTGTGAGAATCTGCTGTACAGAAGGTGATGGGTGGCAGGGAGCCCAAGCTCCATTTGTGGAACTACCAAGGAAATAAGCCTCCTCCTTTGGCTCTAAATTCTAAATCACTGCCCAGACCACTGTCCCCCACCTGCCCGATCCTGTGGAATGGAGATCATATTTGATTTCTTTGGACAATATCCATTTTATCAGGTTCAGCCAAAACTCAGGTGTAGCCACTTGAATTCCATACTGCAATAATGGTGAGGCGAAGAAAACGTGTATGTGGTCCAATAAAGAGTGCCTGCATTGAAAATAAAATGGTCAAAAGATAAGGTGCAAACTTTTTGATCTTTTAACAATAACAACCCACTTTCCAATGTGTTTTGCATGTTAGCTAGACAATTCACATCCCTGGTCCATGGTCAGAGGGGCCTCACCAGAGGCTTAATCGATGGGTATTCCCCCTTCACTGTTTGTTTTTTCCTCCTAATTGAAACCGTTTTAAAGTGGGTCAAATCTCCCTGATGATCCATTTCAATGTGTTCTGTTTTCTTTTTGACTGGGGATTTTGCCTGTTTTACTTTGTTATTCTTGTTAGTTTTGTTTGTTTGTTAATGTTCTTCTCTGCGGGAAATCCAGGGTAGGTAAATCGACAGAGAGTCACTGGATTAATGGTTCCTGGTGGCTCTGGCAGCGGAGGTGGGAGGGCAGGTGCAGCCAAGAGTGATGAGGACAAAAGTGATCTGAGAGTTTTGATTGCCCAACTCTTCTTGATCTGATTGAACTATTGGATTGAGTGATATGTGAATTATATGCCAATAAAACTGCTGAGAATATTTAGGAGAGTATCTGAATGTTAGAAGAAAAGATGCCTTCTTAATAAAGTGTGGGATACAAACATAAATCAAGGAAGGAAGACAGAGTTGAATTGTAGTCATCACATGTAAATAAAAGAACTTTAAAGCATTAAGAAACTAGAAGATATAAAATGTTCAATGAAAATATATCTTATTAGAAAAGACTTCTGGTGAATGGCCATTCATATACTATATTTTAATGCTTTCTAGAATAAAGAACTAAGATCATTTATATATATAGTTTACATATACATCAGATAAAAAACAAACTCACTACCAACCACCTCGTCCAGTTTGATTCCGCTGACCCTCTAGGACAGGGAGGCCCTGCCCCCGGGTTTCCAAAGCTAGCACTCTCTGCAGGGGTGGCCCAAAGCTGGTAGTTGCCCACTGCTGCCCTTTGTGGTAACAGCCCCGTGGGCACCGCTCTGCCACCAGGGTTGTTTTACCACAATTCTCTAGTGAAGACAAATCCACACTTGACGATTTTAGCAATGTCTAATCTACGCTGGTCATTTCAAACCACCAGAAACTGTCATTCCCTGCCATGTGGGGACTCTTTAAATATTGCAAGATGCCCATAATGCCCCCACTGCCACCATAGTGTTGACAAATGTGTGTGTGTGTGTGTGTGTGTGTTGGGGGGTGGGGGGGTATGTATATGCACATCCATGTGTGTTGTCAATCAAAACAGCTTTCCTTGTGAGGTACTGAGGGAAGGACATTGCATAATAATCTTTTTATCAAAATCTATGAAGTGATGATTAACTTCGGTGTGGGCTCCTGTTTAGCGTCTTAGAGCATGACTTCTACTACAAACTATGTGGCCTTTATGCATTAATTTTACATTGAGGCTAGTGAAACATACCTCATATAGTTTCTTTGAGTCTAATTGAAATGAAATTATTTTGAGAATTCAGTGAGTCAGTTTATAGAAAGCACAGGATTTTAATGCTTTCAAACCAGGCATCTTCAACCTGCTACTTGTACAATTGATTATTATAATATTCATACTATTACACAGAATAATACATAGTCAATATAAATGTTTTTAAAGAAGTATTATATAAGAAGGTAAATATCATACTTGGTACATATTTCTCTAGTTTTTTATTATTTTAAATTTTTATATAGATTATGATCATATTCTTTATATCCTTTTTAGAATAATGCACATGAATCTTTCTGTTATTAGAAACACTAAATATGCATAATCGTTGTTTTGATATATGTGTTGCATTCCATCAAAAGAATGTATCATTATTTTAATTACTGATTCTCTTGCTTTAACATTTATTAATTTAAATATTTTCACAAATATATACAACTATAAAGCAGACATCTTTGTTAAATTCTCTGCTTTCAGTATTTATTAGGAAAGAAGCTATGGAAAAAGATAAATAGGGACCTTCTACATATATACAGTTGATATTATTAACCAAAATGTCAAATTGCATATATACATATTGTATATTTTAGGAGGATGTGTGTATGTTTGTGTGTATGTCTCACTATTTAACTTCATTGTCTTTGAGGTTTTCCTATTTGAATCTGGGTCTGATATCTGATATAAACATATTTTTGAACCGTTCTACAATATTTACAATGATGCACCTATGTAAATCTTTGTTCAAGTTCTGTATATAAGCCTTGAAAAGAGATCCTTTGGCCGTGACATTGGATACAGCCCTGAAGTTTGATATTGAGCCACTATTTAAGCAGCCCTAGCAGTGCAATGGTTACGTGCTTGACTGCTAACTGAAAGGTTGAATCTAATCAGTAGCTCCAGGAAGAAAGACCTGGCAAACTACTTCAATCAATATTACAGCTAAGGAAACCTCATGAGACTGTTCACTCTGTCACGTGAACTAACTATGAGTAAGCACCAACTCAAGGGCAGCATACAACAACAATCAAAGTCATCAGAACACCTGCTCAGAGAACTGCAAATGTATTAATGGGTCTATCCTTCAGTTATTTCACTGTGTCATCAACAATATAATATGAAAGCGTGTCTTCCAAAATATGCCACCACAGGGTAGATTCATTTACATACTGTTAAACTCTCCAATGAAGTTTGCAGGCATATAGGGAGATTTTTAAATAAACTATTTAATAGTAGCTATTAGTAGGTAAAATGAATTCAAAATTTATGTTTCATTTCTAAAGTCCAGACACATGTTGCTGCTGTTGTTGTTCTTGCTAGTTTGATAGAGATCCACTATTGAGAAACTTGCTCTATGTTTCATAAATATTTCCCAATAAAAATATCATTGGCTGGAAAATCAAATTGATTATTCTATGCAAAAATAAAAACATAGAACCTTATTGCTAGATAATTTTTTTATAGTATAAAAGCAAAAATTGAATGAATGGAGGGGGGAAGAACGGAGGAAGGAAAGGATGGCTGGATAGATGGATAGATGATGGATGGGTGGATGAACAGATGGATGGATTAATTGAGGAATGGTTGGAGAAACAGTTGGTTAGATAGAATAGAATGTCCAAATTGTTTAAGCTTCCTAAAGCTTTTATGGACAGTAGGACACTGGACTGTGGGTTGACAGCAAGCTTTACCAAAGCACATATTTGCTGAAAGAATCAACTCTTATCTGTCATATCTGAATATTATATCATGGTTTTTCCCCACTGCTTAGTAGCTTAAATGTTTGAATGATTAAATGATTCTCAGCAAATACATCTCTGAACAATAGAAAATATTTCAAGCTAAATTGGACTTTAAATATTAGTTGATAACTTAAAATTTTTTGTTCCATTTCAAAGCACTACCCTTCAGAAAAAGAATCATTTAAAAATTACTCACTTTTCCTATAATGCAGTGGTTCTCAACCTGTGGGTCATGACCCCTGTGGGAGTTGAACGACCCTTTCACAGGGGTTGCCCAATTCATAACAGTAACAAAATGACAGTGATGAAGTAACAACGAAAAAAAATTTATGGTTGGGGGGGTCACCACAACATGAGGAACTGTATTAAAGGGTGGCAGCAGTAGGAAGGTGGAGAACCACCGCTATAATGGGTAAAATTAAGTTGATTAAAATGTGAGTGGAAAGCAGATGTTTTGAAAATGATGATGGCAACAAATGTGCAAATGTGCTTGACAGAATGGATGCATGTATGGATCTTGATAAGCGTTGTATGAGCCCCCAATAAAATGGTTAAAAAATTAATTAATAAAGTTGATTAAAGTAAAGGGAATCTTCCTCAACTTTCCTTAAATCATAACCTCCTTATTGAGAATGTTATAGGAATTTTCCTGAATCCCTATTTCTAGTTTTAATTTTTCACTTTAATTTTTCTTTAGTTTATTACCTACAAATTAAGGGTCTTTATAATCTTCTATACTGTGTCGCATGAAAAGCAGATTAGAATGGGCAATAATTTGGTGGGGATAATCAAAGTGACTACTTCATTTTTAAAGTATGTTAAAATGATCATCATGTGGTTGAAAACCACTTGAGACATACCTACTTTACACGCTCCATTTGGATAACAAAGGCGTTTGTAAAGTTATGAACAACAGGATGCTGCCCTGGAGCCAGACTCCAGAGTCCTGTATGCTGTGATTTTTGACCTGACCCTGGCCAGTGCGCCCACCCCCACCCCATCCGCTTACCCCCACGTGCCCTCCCCCTTCCTCCTCTTGCTTCTCAATAAGAGGGGCAGAGGTGAGGTCCTTCTGGAATGAAAGCCAAAAATAGGAAGAAAAAAAAAAGAAAGAGACAGATTCTTCCACTGTCCTGGTTTTCTCCTGAATGCTGTCTTTGTTAGACATAACAGCGTTAACGAGCGTTTACTCAGTGTGAAGAAGCTGTAGATGAAGAAAAGAAGAAACATTGAGGCAATAAACCAGTGCATGTGGAGCACCCACAAATGATCATTTCTTTTGATTCTCAAAAAAAAAAATCTCTGTAAGGTAGGTACACTTGAAGCTCCTAGAAGATGGACCACGTTCAAAATGACGGCAGAACCTGGTTACAACTTTCAACCGCAAGTTCTTTCTCTAAGTCATGTTGTCTGCTACCAGCTGGTCCGTCATGAAGAGAACAGAACGAGCAGATATTCTGGAACATGCAAACTTATTTTAAAATAATTTATAGAAGACATAACTATTACCAGTATCATAATGATAAAATAAACAATATTACTCTCAAGGATGATGATCCTCTCAAGTCTAACATTGCCTGTCTCAGAATGCTGAATGGTGTCTAGGCCACAGGGACATGGAGCTTATCGTCATGATGAAACAATTTACATTTAGGATCATGATGTACTCTATATGATTGTTGTGTGCAGAGTCCAGTCTAACTCATAGCAATATGTAGAACAAATCTTTATTGTGCATCGATCATATCCCTGGTACTTTGCTCAAACCATATCTGTATTTTCTAGTCTCTGTTAAAAGCGTCTAATGATAAATAAATATTAAAACTGGTGGTGCAACGTTTAAGAACAAGAACAGAGTTGGCGATTCAAACCTATCCACTGGCTTTGAGGGAGGAAGACGCGGCAGTCGGCCTCTGTATCTGGGCACAGCCTCGGAAGCCTCGGGAACAGTCCTATTCTGTCGCATGAAGTCGTGAGTTGGAATGAGTTCTACCAAACCCCATAACAACACTGTGAAAAAGTAGTCCTTGGGTAGCATAACTTGTTAAGCATTGGACTACTAACTGAAAGGTTAGTGGTTCATACACCAAGAGGCACCTCTGAAATAAGGACTGGCAATCCCTTCTGTAGGTCACAGCCTTGAAAATTCTATGAAGCAATTCTACTCTGCATACAAAGGGCTTCTTGTCAGATTCGACTCAATGGAAACTCAAAACAATGGTAGTAGACACTATTCACTTTTTCACTCCATTGATAAAATCTAGGAACTATTCTGAAGGAAAATTCACTGGAAACCAAGAGCAGAAAAAGAGAACTCCCTGATGAAAGTCATGTGCATGTTTATGCATGGGTACACTCCGACACACATCACGCCTAGCAGTGCGACTACATTTAAAGGCAAAGGCCTTTTATTTAAACATGGGGAGAACAGAATCCAAAATATACCTGTTATTTTAATTATCCTTTAACATTGTTCTAGAAATTCTGCCTGATTATAAGAATATGTAAAGCAGGAATAAGATATATAGCTATTATATATTACAAGGTTATTATTATCTATAATTCATGTGATTATACTCCAAAACTTCAGCACAAAAAACACAATAATGTTATAATCAATAATAAAAGAGCCTCAAAATGATCAAATAGGATGTTATTTTTGTCAGTTCCTTATTTTGAAGGCTTTTAAACCACTGAAGTTGGAAAGTAGTAAAATGAATGCCTACAGGGTGTTTTCAAACCATGATTCATGAATTGTTAACTTACTGCAATATTTGCTTTATCTCCCATTTTGCCAGCATTTGTCTCTCTCTCTCTCTCTCTCTCTCTCTCTCTCTCTCTCTCTCTTTCTCTCTCTCTCTCTCTCTCTCTCTCTCTCTCTCTCTCTCTCTCTCTAATACATTTGAGAGGAAGTTTATGAGGGATATCGTCACACTTGATCTACACAACTTCATCACATACTATACTCTTTTAAAAAATCAACTATATGAAATCAAATGATCATTTACCCTAAAGCAAAGATGAGAAGGTACAGAGAAGCATGGAAGTTAGATGAATAGAAACTGATCAAACAGAATGGAAATAAAGTTTTGACATGTTGTGAAAAATATAACCAGCCTTACAGAATAATTTAAATAATAATTATGAAATGGGAATCCAAATCACTAGGGAATTTTTACAGAATTCAGGATAGACTAAAAACAGATCATGAAAAGGGAATAGGTTGATGAATATTTGAATATTAAATAGTTTATAATAATAATTCTATAATAAAGAAAAATGTATAATAAACTGAAGCAAAGTAGATACATTACACATAGGGAAAGTTTGGGCTTTAAAATAAGCATTTTAAAAATTCCTCAAGAACAAGAAACTTGGTTCTTCCAATGCGAGCAAAATTTCAGAAAATGATCCACAGAAATTACCAAAGCAAAACCCATTGCTGTCAAGTGGTTCCAATTTTTAAAGAATGAATAGCAGCAGACAGATAGAAAGGAGAACCACTATGCATAGACAAAGATAAAATGCCATCATGAAAAGGTATGTGATTTATTCAGAGATCACAAAAAATACATTTGTGAGCGCATGGAAGGGTAGAAGGGGAAACAACTGCAAGAGACGAGACAGTGATGTCTTAATTGCTATATTAAAAGTTTTGGATGTCCTCTTACAGACAACAAGAAATATTTGTCATTTATTGCTTACCCAGTATATAAGTAAATAATGAAATAAATTATTTCAACACTCTAAAGAAGTCTTGTACAGCAGATTTACCTAATGCAATATGTCTTCTCATGTCTTGACTGCTGCTTCCATGAGCATTGATTGTGGATCCAAGCAAGACAAAATCCTTGACAACATCGACCTTTTCTCCATTCCTCATGTATTGGTCCAGTTGTGAGGATTTGGGTCTTCTTTACATTGAGTCATAATCCATACTGAAAGCTGTAAGTCTTCATCTTCATTAGCAAGTGCTTCCAGTCTTCCATACTTTCAGCAAGGAAAGTTGTGTCATCCACCCACATGTCAACAGTTGTTAATAAGCATTTGTCCGTTCCTGAGTTTCCTTGATGATTTGCTCAGCATACAGATTGAATAAGTATGGTCAGAGAAAACAACCCATACACACACCTTTCCTGATTTTAAACCATGCAATAGTCCCTGTTCTATTGCCACAGCTGCGTCTTGATTAATTTATGAGTTTTGAATAAGCACAATTAAGTGTTCTGGATTTTCCATTCTTCTAAAGTTCTTCAGCGCTTGTTATGAGCCACACAGTCGAATGCCTTTTCATAGTCAATAAAACACAAGTAAACATCTTTTGGGTGTGCACCGCTTTGAGCCAAGATCCATCTGACTTCAGCAATTACATCCCTTGTTCTACATCCTCTTCCAAATCCAACCTGAATGTCTGAAAGCTCCCTGTCAATATAAAGCTATAACCATTGTTGGATGAATTTTGACCCAAAAAACTACTCACATAAAATCAGTAATATTGTTCTGCATTCTATTGGGTCACTTTTCTTTGGAATGTGTACAAATATGGATCTCTTCCAGTCAGTGAGCCAAGGAGCTATCTTCTGGACGTCTTTGCATGGATAAGTGTTTCCAGTATTTTTTCAGCTTGTTGAAACATTTCACTTGGTATTCCATCAATTCCTGGAGTCTAATTTTGGCTAATGCTTTCAATGCAGCTTCAACTTCTTCCTTCAACATCCACCATTGGTTCTCTTGTTCATATGCTAGCGACTGAAATGATAGAACGTTGGCTAGTTCTTTTGGATGCAATGACTCTGTGTCTTCTTTCATCTTCTTTTGCCCATAGAATCTTTCAATATTTTGCCCATAGAATCTTTCATTATTGCAACTCGAGGCTTGATTTTTTTTCTCAAGTTCTTTCAGTTTAAAATATGCTGAGAATGAAAACCCTTTTGGTTTTCTAATTCTAGATCTTTACCCATTTCATTATAATATTTAGCTTTGTCTTCTCGAGTTGCCCTTTGAAATTTTCTGTTCAGCTTGCTGACCTCATCATTCCTTTGATTTGCTTTAGCTACTCTGAAATAGCACCTATTTATCTAAAACAAACTTTAAAAAATAAATTGTTCATTTGTTATACCTACTATTTGAACTGAATTCCTCTTATGTATGGTTTCTCCTATTATTTATCTTGATATTAATTCATTTGGAACAGATAAATCAGCAGATGATTTCCCAAATATACATGATGCATCTTGTTAGTAAACCCATGTACACGTGTGGCTGCCTCTGGTCCAGAGGCCCCTGGCTCAGTTTTCCTCATTCCTGCTCCATCAGCAGCTTTTCAGACAGTAATTCGACTACACTCTTGGAATTATTACTTTAAATAATTAACGTTAATAAGTGTATTGAATAGCTTGATTGGTACCCAAGGATGAACACTACTATTTATTTCTAAAGGAAATATAATTTGATCAGTTATATTTCTACTTACTTAACCTTGTTCACGATTTCAAATATAAACATCTCCTCTTCCTGAAACGTTTGTTTGTTTGTTTTTAAGATTATATTTTTATCTCCCTCAGTAAGCAAGGAAGGGGGTATAGATCATTACATTAAAATGTTTTATTTTCATGTGTTAGGTTGCCCGTATCATTTGTTTAGTGATAGGAAAGGTGCAGAGCCTAATGAGTAAAATGAACCTTTTGCTGCACTTTAAGAAAATAGGGGGCCCGGTGAGCCTGCTTGGTAACAAACAAGAGTCCGTTTTCTATCAAAATAAGAAAGTAAGGAGGTGAGGGTCAGTGCGCCTACGCTGACAGATGCAAGACGGCAGACAATGTGGAACTGAAGATCAGAGAGGCGGGAGGATGTGGCTGCTAGCTGGAGATCCAGAGCAGCCTGGGGACGTAGAGCAGGTCGGAAAACAGACAGAGCTCCTGTCTTCTCTTCGCCATGGATCCCAAGCTGAATGAGTTTCTGTGGATGGCAGTAAAGTTATCAAACTGCCCACCCTCATATGTCCTTCCAACCCCAAACATCAGAATTACAGCCCTGGGAGGGGGGGGCGGGTGCGGGAGAGGGAATGAGAAGAGGAGGAGGGTGAAAAGTCGCTGATAGCATGCATGACTATATAATCCCGCTCAAGGGGAGTGAACAACAGAATTGTATGTGAAAAGAGATAGTGGATGGAGTAAGATATGGCAAAAATTAGTTAGTTAGTTAATAAGGGTTCCTGGGGGGGTGAGGGGAGAGGGATAAAGGGGAGCTGACATCAAGGAGTGCAAGCAGAAAGAGCTTTGAAACTGATTGTGGTAGCAGTTACACAGTACTGCTTGATGTGATTGACCTATGAAATGATATGATGTCTGTAAGAGCTCCCAACAAGATGATTTCCAAAAGAAAGAAAGAAAAGAAAACCTGCATTACATTTGGAGGGTATTGTGTATTACAGCTTGGCAAATAGCTTTAAAGACTTGGTTTGACTGAAATTGTGTTTCTTCCACAAATAGGGATACTGCATCAGCCTGGCCTGCACAAATAAAGAGCATTTAGGAGCTGCAAGCTGATAGAGGTGAAGTTGTACATGAAATACTAGAATACGTATAATTTTGCCATTAAAATTGCACATGGGTAGATAAGGGGAGTCATTACACCTGTGATACCAAAGCGTCCTGGGCCGTCTCTAAGGTCACTCTTTATCTCATGTACCTGCATGCTCTGCTATAAAAAGTATTATTCACAGAATTCTAAATGCCCAGGTGATACCAATTGGACAACAAATATGCACAATGCAAAAAGCAGTTTCACCTTACACTTGCTTTTAAATATTGCTAGGTGCTGTCAGCTTGATGCCTCTCCACCCTGTGTACCGTATAACCAGACACTGCCCAGACCTGAGCCATGCTCAGAATTATTATGTGTGTACACATCGTTGCAGCCACTGTCAATCTCATTGAGGGTCTGGCCCTTTTCTGTTGTCTTATATTTTAGCAAGAACGACGAGAGATGAATCTCTGCTGATAACATGCCCAAAGAACCTGACATTGTGGGGCACAGGTATAGTCAACTAGGTCAGGGCTGGAATAGGCTGTGGAAAACCAGAGTTTCAGGTGGGCCTAACTTTTGGTTTCTCGGACAGGTTCTCGGTGGGCAGTGGAGGGAGAAAAGCCCTAGCTCAAGCTAGAAAAATAAAGTCCTTTTGCTGTGTTTGCATCTCAGCTGGTCGTAATTCTTCTGTGCACCCAAGGTGAGCTCACGTTCCTAAGTTGTTGTTTTTTTTGTTCAGCATACAGACTGAATAAGTATTGTGGTAGTTACATAATCCTGTGTCAATTTGAAACTGAAGAGTGAAGGGATGGAGTTTAGCCTGTCAATCAGGTCGCAGCTTGATGACCTCATTTGGAGGCGCTAGAGAGTTAAATAGCTCACTGGAGAGGAGACACACACATTCTCCCTGCAAGACATTCCTGTTGACAAGTCACATGGGGCTACACTGACAGAGGCAGAGACCTGGAGATGGAGGAGCCAGGTGGAGACCCACACCAGCGCTGAAATGCTTCCACCACCAGTGGATCCATAAGACTTTCCACCCACTGGCATATGATCTTCCTACTTCGGCATCATTGCTTGGTTGATGAGACCAAAGAAGAATTTATGGACTAATATTGACATATGGGTTAATATCGGACTTATGGGCGTGATCTGGACTGGGCCCGGATGTTTTCTTAATATACAATTACTCTTTATATAAAGTTCTCTCTCTTTTTTTTAAAACACATTTTATTACGACTCTTATCACAATCCATACATATACATACATCAATTGTATAAAGCACATCTGTACATTCTTTGCCCTCATCATTTTCAAAGCATTTGCTCTCCACTTAAGCCCTTTGCATCAGGTCCTCTTTTTTCCCCTCCCTCCTCATTCCCCCCTCCCTCATGAACCCTTGATAATTTATAAATTATTATTTTGTCATATCTTGCCCTATCCGGATTCTCCCTTCACCCCCTTTTCTGTTGTCTGTCCCCCAGGGAGGAGGTCACATGTAGATCCTTGTAATTGGTTCCCTCTTTCCAACCTACTCACCCTCTACTCTCCCAGTATCACCCCTCACACCCCTGGTTCTGAAGATATCATCCACCCTGGATTCCCTGTGTCTCCAGCTCCTGTCTGCACCAGTGTACATCCTCTGCTCTATCCAGACTTGCAAGGTAGAATTCGGATCATGGTAGTTGGGGGGGAGGAAGCATTTAGGAATTGAGGGAAAGCTGTATTCTTCATCGGTGCTACGTCTCTTACGCACATATAAGTGTCTATGAATTTCTTTCTCTAGTCAACACAGACTAATACATTATGGAACCTTGGGAGTAGGGTGCCAGAGAAACAAATCATTAATATGGAGAGTGGATGCATGTTTGACCTCTGCCTCACGGTGGTTGTTCTTCTTTGACTAGCCAGAGGTCAGATATGACTGAGCAGTTGTTTTCTGGAAATATTAAGGGAAGTAAAACTTTTGGTCGTTTTCTTTGGTTGGTTTGATCAATGTCTTTGGTTATTACTGTTTTAAATGAGGAAAATGAATGTTGTTAGCGTATATTTTGAGATCAGAGGTAGAAATTACCCCCTTGAATTTCTCAGAGACCATGCTGCTGAGTGAAAATGGCTGACAGAATGGTAAAATGGCTGACAGAATGGTAAAATGGCCGACAGAATGGTAAAATGGCCGACAGAATGGTAAAATGGCCGACAGAATGGTAAAATGGCCGACAGAAAGCCTCGCCCAGGCTTGATGCAGTCAGAGACCTAATCCTAGATTTTGTACAAATGGAATAGTTGGGCTTAAGTGGAGAGCAAATGCTTTGAAAATGATGAGGGCAAAGAATGTACAGATGTGCTTTATACAATTGATGTGTGTATGGATTGTGATGAGTTGTATGAGTCCCTAATAAAAGGTTTTAAAAAAAAGAATTGAGTTTAGGATATAGCTGTGCTAGGTTAATACTGTTTTCTTTTGACTATTGGTATTAATATAAAATTGATAGAAATTGTGGGTTGGAGGGGAGGGGCAAGAAAAAATTGATAGAAATGATGATTGGGAAGTAAAAAATAGAGAGTTTGTAAGCTTACTTGCCTTCAGTCATTAAAATGGGATCTTTAAATGGGAGTATGACACGCCTATAAGAAGGCTCTGAAAAGCTAAGCCCCACCCAGTCTCTTGAGTGCTGAGGACATTCAAAGGTGAAGACACTTGCCAGGGGGACTGTTGACAAATTAAAGTGGGGAGAAAAAGGAACTCTTCGGCTTTTTGAACTTTAATGATTTGTGTCAGAAGCTGGAAATAAAAATTGGAGCCATGAAGAAACTCTCCTCTTAGGACTGAAAGTTACAGGGAACCTGTGGGCAGCCTAAAATGCTTGCTAGGTGACAATTTGGATCCACTTGAGTAGAAGTGGGAGAAATGCAGCAATAGATGGGTTGAGTCACCACTGACACTTGTGGACCTGGTTCACATGGACTAGAGGAAAAGACAAGAGTTGGTTAACTGATCTGAAGGTCATGACCTAACCTAAGGGGCTAGATTTGTTAAGAATTTGTTATGGGGTTCATGGTGGAAAGGCAACATAGACAATGGGCACCCTGGTAAGGCTAAGTGAGGCAGACCGCATTGAGTTGACCATAATCCAACAAGATGAAGAGAAGATTTTTGAACCTGTGAGCTGGTCCATATTGCTGCTGACTTTATGGATGGCCTGTCTTGACTTTGCTTATAGATGCAGATTTCACAAGGTTCCAACTGGAAAGAAGGTTCTTTACTTCAAAGAATATGAGTGTCTCCTCAGAGCACTGGGTTGATGTAAGTGGGCACTATAGAAATTGGATACCCAAAATAGGGGAGGTACAACAACAATACAAGAATACAACAATACAAGAAATGTCCTGGAATTGATGGTGATTATGGTTTCAGAACTCTTTATGAATATGATTGAACTAATGAAATGCATGATATGGAATTATATGTCAGAGAAACTGTTAGAAATAAGTAAATAATTTTTATGATATAAATTTAACTGTTGGAACTCACCTAGTGGTTCCATGCAAGAGAGGCCTGGTCAATCTGCTTCCTTAAAGGAAATCCTATAGGGCAGTTCTACTTTGTCACATGGGGTCACTATGAGCTTAAAATGGATTCAATGGAATTTAATGAGAACAAGAATCTTGGCAATGATAGAGGTGGAAATGATTGATTCTAAAAGTGAATCTGGACCATGGTACTCTAAATCACTTGTGTTCTGCTAGAAAATCACATACCAGTGGGGCCAAGAACATTCCCCCCTATTTACCTTTCTTCGCCATTGGGCTTTAATTGAAGGATTTGTAGGATCCTGGTTTTCTAGAAACCTGGCAAAGAAGAGATCAAACTAAATAACGTGCCTTATCTAAATATATCCAATTTTAGATAAAACATGGTTCACTGACTTGCAATTTCTTTTTTCCCATAACAATGAAATGAGAACTGGACTCTGTTAGACTAACTTTCATATGTGACCTGAGTATGCATCAAAGTATTTTTTAATTCTTTAACTTTTAAAGACATATGATCTTTAAAACATCACAATATTACCCTCAGATTTCTTAACTGAAATTTCATTAGGCACGTAAACCACAAGTATCTCTTTCTTCACTACCTGTGAGAAAAAATCCCTTCAGAGCAGGTAGTTCCCCACTCAACCCCTACAATGAAAGCAAAATTACGAAGTACATTTAGCTCTAGGCTTCTAAAGGAAATCTCCTTTTGCACTAAAACCAGATATTCAGACACATGAGAAAGTTATGCATGACCTAAGAATATATGTATCATATACATTATCCAGTAAATGAAACCAAGGTTTGAGGTGAGATGGTCACACATATGCTTCCATGAGAGGGAGGGGAAGAAGTGCGCACATTTATTCACAGGCACAGGTTTAAGCTAGCCATCTATAAAACGTTAATGGGAAGATTTGGAACCTCATAAAAAGTTACAGAAGAGCATCCTGCCCCACATCAAATCACCAGCATATCCATGGTGCGCGATATACATTATGTGCCTGTACAGGGGGAAAGTGAAATGTAGGCTTGTAAAAGGTGACCCGTATGTTCAATGACACCATTTTGCTAGCCTGGACACACACACACACACACACACACACACACACATGCACACACACTTTTGGGTGATCTCCCTTTGTCAAGAATGTGTTAGTTTCTCCTTGTTAGACCATCTGTTCATGGTGCTGCTGAAATTGATCCTGATATTCAAAGAAATTGAGATTTGTCCTAACACACACTTCAAAATGATTCCAGCCTCTGCCCATTGACCAAGAGAGGTGCTAACCTCATTTCCGGGTATTAAAATCCACATTTATTATCTATGGCAATTTAACAATCTATCTTAAATCTTGTTGCCTTGAAACAACCAACATTCACGATTATAATACTACCATATCACACAACGTATCACTGTTGCCGTTAGAAATCCAGGTTGAATTTAGCTGGATCCTCTGGCTCAAGGTTGCTCACAGATTTGCAATCAAGATATCAACAGGGCTGTGTCTCACATCTAGAATGGGGGGAACTTCTGCTTTACAAATCACCATCATGACTGATGACAGGCCACAGGTCACCCTGGCTGTTGGTCAGTAACATGAGTTCTATGCCATGGCATCCTCTCCATGGGGCTCTCGCCACCTGAGCGTTCACTTGACCTAGGCAAGCACCTGGAGAGAGGAGAGAAAGGGCCTGAGAGAGCAGAGGTAGACGGAAGTCATGATCTTTCTATATCCTAATTCCTAAAGTGGCATTTCATCACCGTCACTGTGTACTGTTTATTCAAAGTCAGCACTCAGTGGTGGGAGGGAGGATGAATTCCAGAAGATGGTATTCTAGGAAGCCATCTTACAGGTTGCCTACCACCGCAATCTTCCTCTACTGAAAGAACTGGTCACACATTTCTAGTTCCCCGAGAACTGCTAAAACACCCCAGATGTATAGTATTTGATATCGGTGATTTATGTACATCTGGATTGTTCATTAAACCTACGGCATTCTACCTAAAGCCTGTGTAACGGTGGGTGTAAGCACATCTAGAAGAAAAAAAAGAGGAAGGAAGGAATGACGCCGTAACTAAGCCCTGGAGGGTCAGTTGTCTAGATAGGCTTGGAGGATGTCTGGCTACAAGAAGAAACAAGCTCGGTTTAGAAAACAGAAGATAAAAAGAAAACTACATCTCAGAACTCCATCTGTTTCTTGGCCACTTGCCTACCTTTGTGTTCATGGTTTGTGCTATAATTTAGTAACTAATTCTACTCATTTTATAATAGATTTTTTCTTAGAATTCCAGGACTATCAGAAGAGCCATCCATGACTGAAGTGGTGGCGGCTGAGACCTGAGGCCGTAGCATGGAGACAGAGCAAAGGAGCCAGGCTAAGACAAGGAGACCACAAGACTCATACCATAATGATCAGTATTGTCTGTGAATTTTGTGCGGCCATTGCAACGAATTATCAAATCCAACATGGAAGTGGATTGCTATGGGAGGCCTGGTTGGTGTGTGATTAGGGAAAAGAAGGAAGGAACATGAAGACATGCCTGAGCCCTGCCTCCTGGCATTAGGAAAGCCAGAGGAGGTGAGATACAGACCTCCTTCACTGTATTCATGGACCCATTAAGAGTGCTCCTTAACATATTGTTAGTCGTTTATTTGTAGGATTTCATGTTGTGTTTGTCTCGAGTACAAAGTCATTTTAAAAAGCTATTTGGTATTTGACAAATGTGTATTAAACTGAGCTGCCTGAATTCATCTAAGACGGGTCACCACCACCCCCCCCTCAAAAAAAAGCCCCACCCAGAATTGAGCTGGGCAGAGCAGAGTTTGGTATTACGCATTTTTCCCACTAGAGAGCATTGAGCAACGTACTCTGAGTTAGTGCACCCAGTGGCATTGCCTGGGAAGGTTCTCTCTGGTCACAGTGAATTTTTTTAGAAAAGTAGTTTCACTTTGTTTCACATTGTTTTCAATGACTGGTTTTAAGAGAACAGCATGCAGATGTGAAATTCTGTTTCCTGCTTGGGGTTGGGGGTTGGGAGGGGGAATTCCACAGAAACTGTTGTGATGTTGAACACCCCTTACAAAGACAGCGCTATAGGGAAAACTCAAGTGTATGAGTGGTTTTCTCATTTCAAAAAGGGTAAATGTAGATTGAGGACAAACCTCATTCTTGAAATCTGTCAACTTCCTGAACAGATGAAAATGTCGACTTATATTACATTTGGAGTTGGCTCCACCACTAACAGGTCAGACTGTTAGTCAAGTTTTCTATTTAGTGGTTCTGAAAAAAATAAAAAAGGGTAACAGTGTGTGACAAAGAAGGCCAGGTTTGTGGCAGATGGGGGACCGGTTTTGCCACCACAAATGTACCTGCTCACACAGCCATCTCAGTGTCCAGTTTTGGGCAAAAAATAGAATGCCTCTCTTTCCCCACACACTTTGCTAACCTGACCTCTCTCCACAAAACTTCTTTTACTTCCACAAATGCAGAAGGGACATGAAAGGACAGCGATTTGATTATGTAGAAGAGTTGAAGAAGTAAACCAAGGAGGTACTGCCAACCATCCAAACAGATGCGTTTGGAAAATATTTTCAAGAAAGGAATCTCAGATTTGACAAGTGTATTAAATGTAATGGAGAGTACTTTGAAGGTGTTAATGTTGCTTTGTAAAAAAAACTAAATACATAGTTTAGGGAAAAGGTCCATTTGGGGGGGAGGGGGGTGCCCCATCATATAACCAGTCTTCACAACTGTGTTTAATGATTTAAAACATTGTCTCAGGATATTCTTAATACATGTGTTTTAACTGTATTATATGTCTCTTTGTACGTTTAATATTCCTTTATCCATTAAGAATTCATAGAGCCCTTGTCTAGAATGTTAAATTCTTAGACTACAAAGAGAATTTGGGCCCCTAACCAGTCCTCAAAACAAAATCATTTCTTCCTAGTAGAAATAAACAGTAATCTGCTGTTTTCAGAACCATTCGCCTTCTACAGCCTCAATTAAGTGGTTTAATTTGGCAAAGTAGCTGAATCATCAATAACCTTGCCAGGTATGCTTTAAGAGCAATACACTCACTCCATAGCAGTTTGGGATAGCCATTTATATTACCTTCATCCAAATATATTATGAGTTTGGTGGATAATATCTGTACAAAATAATGTTATTCCATGATATATTGAAATAGTTTTCTACTTGACATATTTACCAATGATCTTCATGTCCCTTACTATATTCTGAATATGATCTTCTAGACCAGAATGACCAACCCTAATCTAATGATTTATTTTTCAAGAGTGGATTATTAACAAATGCAGTTAGGTTAAAATTTAACACCCTATCTTTTGATTTCCCTTATGATCCATTAAAATTTGTTCCAATTCTTAGTATTTTCTTTTCTCTTATCAATTGTTTTGACTTTGTTATTCTTGTTAGTTTTCTGGGTTCCTGGAAAGTGTTTTTCTGTGTATGAACTCCAGGATGGGTAAATCTATAGAGACAGTCACTGGATTAATGTTTCCATGGGGTATGACGGGAGGGGGGTTGGGTAAATGGGGAGCTAATAATCATGAGTACAAGAATGAAGAAAATGTTCTAAAACTGATTGTGGTGGTGATTGGACATCTTTTCTTGATGCAGTTGAACTATTAAATTGTATTATATGTGAACTACATGCCAATAAAACTATTCAAACGTTTCATGGAGAAATTCCTGTCTTTCTTAATTCATTTTTCCATGAACTTTTTGAACCTCCGCGTATCTCAGTAGTGATTCTCTATGGCAACTTTCTGACCTTTGGTTTGAGTTCTGTGGGTTTGGGGAATAGAAGATGATGACTTCCTAATGCTCTAGGTCTGAGTAAATTAGACTCAATAGCATTGTATCCTTCCTGAACAGGGTGAGTACCTAGCTTGGAAAGGTCTAGCTTTGGAAAAAATAGAGACAGGATGGTGTGGTAATGATACAGTACTCCTTTTTTCTCAAAAGAAGATGGCATGCATAAATATCTCCCTTTGATGGATTGAGTGACTATAAAACGTTTTAGGAATTAAAAAAGAAGAAGAAGGCCAACAGCAGCACTGCAAATGTTAATGTATCCACTCACACCATCAAACGGAATTACCGAACAAACTTACTCTGCAGCCCCGATCTACTTATCACTGTAAGTGTTCCACATTTGGAATAGGTGACACTCAGACTTGGAATCGTTGGCTTTTGGTTATTTTTCATCCATCTTTATACACTGTGGATCTTATCAATGAAGTCTTTCAGGATTCCTCCACCCCATGTCTCCACCATGTAACAATGACCACATCAAAAGAGAGCACTCTCTTGCACTTTGATTCTAACATAGAGCTACCCTATGTCTCACATTCAATTCTATATTCTCCTCAATGCTTCTATATCTTTCCATACTGATGTCTCTCCCATTTTGGCCCTCAACTCACTCTGGAGGCCAAATAATATTTAGGACACCTTTGTTTCTTGGTGGACTACTGTTGAGAGAATTTCCTGTTTAGAAATATTGATCTTGTGTGGCTTTATACTCCATAACTAAACTTTGGATTAGATGATGCTTGATTGAAAATATAGGTACATAATGATCGAGAAAGTTATCAGGATTTTTAATGGGAAATGGAAAAAATTAAAATGTGGTAATTATTTAATCAGTTTTCTTTGACATTTAAATAGAAGCTTTCCAATCTTCAGAAGTATTTACTTAAATATGCTGAAGGGGAAACTTTTGTGGGCACCTGTGCAACATTTTCTACTGCTTACTTTGATATCTTAGCAACAAATTTTTTCTGAACCAATGATGCTATTGTGCATACATAAAACAGATGCATGCATATATAACTCTGATGTCTTGAATAGTAATTTCAATGGATCTTATAAGCAGTTCCCATATTATCACTCACATTCCAAAAAATAATAGCAATTATTAGTCCTTTAACCGTAGCAATATATCATACCTTGATAAACTTCTTTCTTAATGAAACTTTTTTTAATTCATAAATCATGTTATTTGGGACTCTTACATGTGTTATAACAATCCATATATCCATTATATCAAGTGGACATATACAAATGTTGGCATCAACAATTTCAAACATTATCTTTCTTCTTGAGTTATTTGATATCAGCTTCTCTTTATTTCCTCCCTCCCCCACCCTAAAACTCCCACAAACCCTTTATATATTATGTATTGTTATTATTATTTATACATATCTTACACCCCCCCATACTCTCACTTCACCTGCTATCCTGGTAT
The DNA here is from genome assembly GCF_050624435.1 of Tenrec ecaudatus. Lineage (NCBI taxonomy): Eukaryota > Metazoa > Chordata > Mammalia > Afrosoricida > Tenrecidae > Tenrec > Tenrec ecaudatus. The sequence goes on from NC_134543.1 coordinate 93,218,826, forward strand.
TCATCCTCCCTGAGGGGGGTTATTCCACCATCATTGCTATCGATTCCCCCTGTCCCCCTTTCCTCCCCCTTCCCTTTCCCTACCCTCATGGAATCATTACTCCCATTACTGTTTCTAAGGAGGTTAATACATCCTGAGTTCTGTCTGCTGAAAGCTCTCATCTGTACCAGTGGATATACACCCGTCCAGCAGGGTTGGCGAGGTAGGACTGAGATCATAGCAGTTGAGGAAGGAAGGATTAAAGAACTAAAGAAGTGTATGTGTTTCATTGGTGCTTAACTGCCTCCTGAATGTACCTTCTCTTCCATTCTGCCCTCTGCACAAGAATGTCCAATTATCCCCAGATGCCCTCTGGGTCTCTTCTTGGACCCCTCTCCTTCACCTTGATGAGACTGTACTTTTTGTTTTGAAGTTTTTTTCTCGCTAATTCTTTATGGTGTGTGGGATCAATAACTCCATTTGGCCATTTGTTTCTGGTCTCTGAAAATGATCCTTTGAATTCCCAAGCAAGCAAGGTCCTCTTTGTGTTCTTCAAACAACCAGATAGCAAACAGTAATTATGAGAACTCATCACCCTTGACAGGAGGCCTCTAGAAATTTGTATTAGGTATCATCCAATTGATTCCAATTCTATGCACAACAAAAGGAAGCGCTGAACCCACCCACCCACGCCAGTCCTATGCCGTCCTCACAGTTGTTATGTTGGAGTCCATGGTTGTAGCCACTGTGCCAATCCATCTCATTGAGAATCTTCATTTATTCCACAGACCCTCTGCCAAGCATGGTATCCTTCACCAGGAAATGGTCTCCCTCATCCCCTTGCAGAGGGGTCTAGGGGAGGAGATGAGTCAGTCAGGGTGCGATGTAGCACCGATGAAGAATACAGCTTTCCTCCAGTTCCTAAATGCTTCCTCCCCACCAACTATCATGATCCGAATTCTACCTTGCAAGTCTGGCTAGACCAGAGGATGTACACTGGTACAGATAGGAGCTGGAGGCACAGGGAATCCAGGGCGGATGATACCTTCAGGACCAGGGGTGTGAGGGGCGATACTGGGAGGGTAGAGGGTGAGTGGGTTGGAAAGAGGGAACCAATTACAAGGATCTACATGTGACCGCCTCCGTGGGGGACGGACAACAGAAAAGAGGGTGAAGGGAGACATCGGACTGGGCAAGATATGACAAAATAATAATTTATAAATTATCAAGGGCTCATGAGGGAGGGGGGAGCGGGGAGGGAGGGCATAAAAGAGGACCTGATGCAAAGGGCTTAAGTGGAGAGCAAATGCTTTGAAAATGATGATGGCAAAGAATGTACAGATGTGCTTTACGCAATTGATGTATGTATGGATTGTGATAAGAGTTGTATGAGTCCCTAATAAAATGTTTAAAAAAAAAAAAGAAATGGTTTCCCTCAATAGTATGCCTAAGTTTCACCATGCTTGCTTTTTCAATTTTTAATCATTTTATTGGGGGCTCGTACAACTCTCAACACAATCCATACATACATCCATTATGTCAAGAACATTTGTACATTTGTTACCATCAACATTTTCTCACTATTTGAGCCCTGAGCTGACACGATTCTTGCTTTTAAGGAGCATTCTGGCTGTACTTCCTCTAAGACAGGATTGTTTATCATTCTGGCTGTCCCTAGTACTGGCTTTGCCAACACCATGATTAAAGTGCTTCATCTCCCCTCCCCCCCCCCACCCCTCTGCATCTTCCTTCGTCATTATCCAGTTTTCACATACATATGAGCTATTGAAATTGCCATGACTGGAAGCAGCTGTCATCTCGGCTCTTTAACATTTAAAACAGGTCTTTTGCAGCAGATTTACTCAATGCAGTAAATGTTTCATTTCTTGAGTCTGGATGGAAGGGGAATGAGGAGGCCCCAGAATAAACCATGGCCCTCCCCGCTGAGTCCTGATGCTTGCTAATAGGGTTAAAGTGTTGATAGGGTTATAGTGACACCTTTAGGGGTCAGTGCCCAGGTGCATCCCTCCCTCCACCCCCCCAACACACACACATACCTGGTAAGAGACTCAGAAGGGAGAATCGACCTTGCATTCCATTTAGTGTGTCCCTTCGGCACTGTGGGATCTAAAAATGCCTGGCAGAGGGATTTCACTCTTTCCTGGCTATGATAGTAAGATCATTTCTACACATAGCAACAGTTTAACAACCTAAATCTACCAACCAGGAGGCGGTGGCAGGTGCTTTAGGTCTCTTTTTCCAGTCCTTTACCTATGGCTCCAAATGGGGTATGAATAGAGGAGTCATAATCTTGGCCAGAAAAATATTTCAAGGCAGGTGAATACTTCTTTTGCTTTGAGGGGGCCCAAAGAATGGCGGCTTTAGGGTACCCTACATTTACTATTTCCATGCTCTCCTTGCTTTCTTATGACACGTATTCATCTAGTACCCATGGTTCTGCCTTTGCGAATGAATGTTATTTCAAGTTTTGCCCTATCACCAACCCCCATCATTTGTATAGATAGTGTCTAATTGCTTAAGAGTTCAATCTGCACAAGACAACCATCCGCATCTTGTGGTCTGAAAGGCCGGCCTCTCCGCATAAAATTTCTTCTTCTCAACAATGTTGTTGTTTTTGAGTGGGGTCAAGTTGGTTCTCACAGTAACCCTATGTACCCTCCTCGGTCCTGTGCCACCCGCATCACTGTTCTCATGTTTGAGCTCATGGATTCGGCCACTCTCTCAATCCATCTGGCTGAATATCTCACACACACCCTTGTCATAAGCCTTTGCCCCTCTACTTTACCAAGCTTGCTGTCCTTCTCCAGAAATTGATCTCTCCTGACATGTACAAAATATGTGAGACTAAGTCTTACCATCCTTGCCTCGATGGAGCATTCTGGTTGGCTTTCGTCCAAGATTCTTCTTCAGTCTTGCTTGTTCGATGTTCAACCTTCACATGCAGAAGGTACAATTGAAAATACCCTGGCTTGGGGCAGGCACACCCAATCCTCAAAGTAACCTCCTTGCTTTTCAACACTTTCAAAAAGAGTGCAGCAGATTGACCTAATGTAATGTGCTATTTTGATTTTTTGACTGGTGCTTCCATGAATTTTAATTACTCATCACAGCAAGACAAAATCCTTCACAACGTCAATCTTTTCTCTGTTTATCATGCTACCTACTGGTCCACTTGTGAGGATTTGGGTGTCCTTGACATTGGGTTAAAGTCCATAATGAAGGCTGAGTCTTGTTCTTCATCAACAGGTGTTTCAAGTCCTCCTCACTTTCAATAAGCAAGGGTGTGTCATCCGCATATGGCAAGTTGTTAATAAAGCCTCCCTCCAATCCTGATGCTTCATTCTTCTTCATCTGATCTAGTTTCTCGGACGAGATTGCCTCAGCAGACAGATTAAATAAACATGATGAGGTTACAACTCTGATGCACATCTTTGCTGATTTTAAACCACATCGTATGTTCTTTGCTAAATTAACGACACTATCAATAGAATTACCTTATGCCCTGGGGGTAATTGATAATGTTCTCTTTGAAAAAATGGCAATGATGCCTCCAAAGAGAACCAGAGACACAGATAAACCATAGATCTATGAATGGATTTTCCCCTTGCACTTAATTCTAGGCACGATTTAAGAAAAACTATAGCCCTACTCGCCTCCTGAAGAGATCACTGAAGATTCTGTAGCAGAGGGTAGTGGACTAACCAGATATTGCCCAGCTATCAAAAAGAATAGCACCTGGGATTTTAAAGGTTCATCATAAAACAAGCAGCCATCTAAGTGAGGTGTCAACTAAGTCCACATGGAAGAAGCACACAAGTCTGTGAGATTCAAGGGATGTAAATAATCAAATCCAAATCCAAAGGAGGAAACAGCTTAAATTCTGAACCTTCAGTTTGCAGGAGATTGTAGATGACAGCGGAAGCCCAAAATCCATTTGCAGGGTCTCAACATGAATTAAGCCTCCAGTAAACCCCTCCACCGTAGTCCAAGGATGTGAGCAACCTGGCTGTCAGACAAGGAACATTGTAAAGTCATTTATGGCAGATAAAGTTAGCGTAAAATGTAACACCTTATCATTTCATCTCCTTTTTGAACGTTTTAAAGTTGTTTCCATTTTAAATACTTTCTGCTTTCTTTTCCAGTGAGGTGTTTTGTATGGTCATTGTTGTTGGGGTTTGGATTGGTTGCTTGCTTGTTTCCTGTTGTGTTTTGTATTATTTTCTGCATAAGACATCCAAGATCAGAAATCTATAAAGACAGGGAAGGAGGAGGTGAAAATGGGGAGCTAAGTAATTTCAAGAATAACGTTAGAAGAAAATGTTCTGAAATTGATTGTGGTGGTGATTGCACAACTCTTCTTGATTGATTGATTCATTAAAGTGCATGATACGTGAAGTATATGCCAATAAAGATATTTTTTAAGGGTTTGAATTTATTTTGGTGAGTTGTCTACTACTTTTTGAAAGCAATTAAAGCTACTTCCCATATGCTAACATTCGGGAAGCATCTAGACTCTGTTCAGAAGGGTGTGACAGCCATGGAGGAATCACTATTTATGATTTATTTCCTTTGTCTAATCACCTCCTGGTTATCTAGGAATCTGGGACAAACGGTGAGTGTGTCACATAGTGATTAGCTGAATCTCACTAGCCATCTAGGTGTGGAACTTGAGTAAACTCTGTGAGTGGGCGGATCCCTCTTTGTCGACATAATAGTGGGTTTTCAATGCAATGAGAATGACCATCAAAGGAGAAGCTTCAAATCCAGAACTCTGGGTTGTGGGGAAAGTAGAACCCTTTTAGGATCTTCTCCTTGAGTGAACGGAACATTAGTAAAAAAAAAATTCTGCTTTTATTTTCTTGAGTACACTCATTTCTGGAAAGCAACCAACTCAAAAGCAGTTCAAAGGTTAGTTACAAGATAAACTGATAACTATGCTAAGCTATTACTTGGTAGAGCCAATAAAAAAAGAAAGAAACTGTATTATTTCCACACTCTAGATGGTCAACCCCAGCAACAGCCAAATCGATAATAAAACATTTTTATTTAAACTTTCCCTTGCTTTCCTTTTCTGCCTGTGAAATTTTCTCCCAACAGGGAAATCTCCTTGGAACATACCATAAATATAAAAAAGCAAGAGTGGACAATGTAATAAATGTTTTATTTTCATTTGTTAATAGATGGTAAAGTTCAGGCACTTGTGGTTTGACCTCATTCTGGTCCGTGGACAATTTTTCTTAAATACAGCTTTCATATAACACTAGCCATCTGAAACGCCTGCTCTCTCCCCAGGGAAATAGATCCATCCATGCACACTCATTTATACACACAAACACAGAAATTATAGCATGGGTTCCCCATAGGTTTTTATACTAAAATTCTAATCACATGGTCCCACACCTTCTGTTTACATATATTAACTACCTAATGAAGTTCATGATCCCATATTTGTAGACTCTAGACTGTGGTATCAGACACTGTTTGAGAGTTTTCACTGTACATAAAATGTTAATAATGAACAATAGTAATGAGTAGTGTTTAATCTTTATTGTAAGGATTTTCAGCTAAGTTATACCTTCTGACCACGTTCAGATACTCAGGTTTGATAGATTTCAAGTATAGTGTGCCTACATTGATTTGTATTGATTTGGTTTTTCTTGTTGTAAGTTCTGTGGTGTGTGTCTGATACAAATTCAGGGTTAGAAACCACGGACTTAATCAGACACTTCCTGTGTGTTGAGCCGCCATAGTGATTGCACTTGGGATGCTAACCACCAGGACACCAGTTCAAACCACCGGTCATCTCCGTGGGAGATAGACAAGACTGTCGATTCCCATAAAGAGTTATAATCTCAGAAACTCACAGGGGCAGTTTTACTATAGGGGTCAACATCAAGTCCATAGCAGTGAGTTTGTTTTGCTGTGGTGTGCTGACCCCGCCACTAAGTACTTACCTCGTTTAACTACTTTCACCCTATTGTATAAGGTTTATTATCTTTATTCCAAGGGTGAGGATACTGACATGTAAAAGTGAGAGTTTGTCAAGATCTCTCTGTAAGATTTAAACTGAGGCTGCAAATACGTGTATATAAACAAAGACACGATTCTGTATGTTTATTTTAGAATTCTTCATATACATCAAAATAAGACTAAAGTAATGAGGATCGAGGAAAATGCAAATCAACTTAAAATTCTTCTCTCGTGGACTCCTTTCACGTGGCCTGCCATACTTCACTCTGGACACATTTCCAGTAAATTTTACAACCAATGATCATTTCAAAAAGCAAAGTGACCAATATAAGAAGATGCCGAGCTGCGAATTCCATGGACCAAGGGTCCTTTGGCTCCGCCCTGGGGCTGCTGCTGCTGACTACTCGGCCAAGTACAGGGATGTCATAGCTTCCCTTCACGGCTTCCTCAACCATTCCCTCCCCCACTGTCTAATTCCTTTAAAAATTGTCCCTCCTTCTTTACTGAATCTTCCCCGACTGTAGCGCCCAGAAACTCCTCTGTTGGGCTCTCCTACGCTTTGTAAGCCCTTGTGTCAGATGCAGGTTTTTAATCATAAACTGAAGGCACTCCCTGATTTCCCCATGGGCCTTCTGCTTGTTCTCTGCGCAGTCCCCCAGCTCACCACAAGGCACAGCGAGTGATCATAGAGAGAAGGCAGGTCCCAGCTCCCTACATCTGGCACTGTAGACCAAATCTATTCAAAGGCACCTGACAGCAACACAACCATACGTCAGTGTTTCTATCCTTTGCAGATAGACGTTGTGTCCATGAATTCTTACTTTAGGCTCTCCCGTTCTCCCCTTGAAGTGGCTTTTAGAAATGGGATGGCAGAGAGCAAAAGCTGTCCATGTCCATGGCTCTGGTGTGTCTAACTGGCCTGGAGAAAATGGAGTAATTTAAGAGATCCTTTGAACTGCTTCATTTAAATACAATACCCAAACCACCCCCAAGTGTTGTCATAGAGATGTGACCTGTGAGACCCAGTTTGTGGGTCAAAAGAAAGATTTTTTTGCCTATCTCTCAGGAGAAACAATAGCTAATCTGCAGAACTTGGGGAGGCGGTTCCATAAAATTGTCCCTGGTAACACATTTGTTTCTAACCTTCTGGGCAAAGCAAACATTGGAGGCCATCAAAATACTTAAAATTTTGCGATTAGAGAGGGATTTTGAGAATGATGGACCATATCAGTGTGATGCCTCAACAAAGACTTTTGCCTCTTGCATCCAATTATGATTACATGGTAAGCTGGCCCAGCTAGTGTTTCCTTAATGTCCTGGGGAGCCTGATCATTGTAAATTACCTGTGACATCTCATTAATCCTCTTTTTCCTCACAAACGCATAATTAATGGTAACATTGACAATAATACACAAATTAGCTAAGTGACGCTTTATGGTGTTGGTTTTGATTAACGTCAGGAACCCAAAAATGACATTAATGTAATGCAGATCCCAAAAGGCAGCCTGCACTTCGACCCCAGACATACATTTTGTTTGCACCATTACCAACATTCATCCTCCTCTGGACGAAGACGAGACGGAACTCCGGCCGCTAGTAGTGTGTGCTGGGCTGTCGGAATCCGCACCACCTCAATTGCATGTTTAAGAAGGAAATCTTAATGCAGAGAAAACAACACAACGGTGCAGTGTCATTTCCTATTGTCTCGTTAGGACAAAGATAAATGAGCAACTGTCATGATTTAGATCAACAGCTTCTCTGCTTCTATTATTTGCTCACTTATGGACTGGTGTTTAATTAAAAGTAGACCTAGATACAGAAACCACATGATAAAATGATAGAAAATCCTTCTACTTTCCACTGTTTTCAATGGTTTGGGGCAATTGACACTTGGTTTTGTGTGCATTGCGACCTGCGTGAGTTGTAAATGTTAAATTTTTATTAACCACAGAGAGCAGAAAATCGATGCCTTAGAAACGAGTCTTTGTTAAGTAGCACAGTGAGAGAAAGCGCTACAAGGAATGTGGTTAAAGTACACTTCTTTGCATCAGAAGTAAGGCACCTCCACAGACCGATTCAGAGGAAACTGATTCGGAAATGCTCTCTCCAAATTATTAAAGACAGAGAAGCACTTTAAGTTAGGCACAGTCTGATCTGTGACTGCATCGCTTACGTGTAAAGTCAGGATTAAATCATATAACGTTGTTATGACCATGACCTGCTTCCTAATCACGGTTTTCACAAACCCAAGTGGACTGTCGCATCTTTTTAATAGTCTGAAGTAGAGTATGCCTGGTGTTTTAAATGCAGCTTTATCCATGTTACCTAACAATAATATATAGCTGAAAAACCCTAATGGCATATCATTTTTTTAAATGTTTAAGTCCATTCTTGATTAATTTGACATCTATTTATTTAGACTATTTTTCAAAATGTTGCTACAAAGTCCTGGTCCTGGTTAATGTTCCCATTCCATTTCAATAATGGACTAGGAAAGAGAGCCATATTTTCATGCTTTGTTCTATAATTCACAGAAATAACTACTATTTGGAGAGTGCTTTCTAGACAAAAATATGTAACACATAAAGTGCTGTCGTAAAAATCTAAAATAAATGCACCCAAATTGAAAAGTAAAGATGACCAAAATTATGAAACATTTTGTGCATATTGGATTTAAAAAATGGAGAGACATTTGCGTATCTGACAAGAAGGTTTTAGTTGTTGCGGGTACGCATATTCAGTTATAACAACCTCCCCCCACCCCTGCCCCACAAGAAGGAAGGAAGCAGAGTGCCGTCCAACTGCTTGGCATAGTTTAATTTTGAAAAATGTCTCATCTGTCCTTGTTTGCAATGTATTTATCCCAGGACTTGGTTTATCTTCTTCTTTCTTTTATTTCCTTCTAATTTTTGTTGTTGTTATTTAAAGAGACAAGAAGAGAAACCATCTATTTTAAGAGGCTCGGGTTTTTCTTCTACTTTCAGCTAAAATTTGGAAGCAGCTCCTTTTAAAATCAACATGCTAAGTGTGAGGTGCGCCAACTTTCACCAGCACACAAACCCTTTGTGAAGCAAACGAATTTCAGGGGCAACGGGGATTCCTACAGAGGTCATATTTTCACTCTGTCTAACTAAACCATAAATCGAGATTACAACCATAAATTATGTTTTATTATTTTGGCAGGAATAAGTACAGTTCTGGATTGTGAAGGATATTTGGATTTAATTCACATGTTAAATAGGTGAGGATAAATGAAAATGTTTGGAGAAATTGAAATTAGCCCTTTAGTATCTTGAAACCCAAATTAGGTACTCACCACCAAACTAATTAGTAATTGATAAATTTACTATAGAAATACAATTTCTTTACACTGTAAAGCCTAATAAATAGGATGATGGAAAGCTTCAATTAGAAAGAAAAGAAAAAAAACCCTCCATTCTCTGACAGTCTTTTAATCAAAGGCATTGTTTACAACATGGTTTTTAGGTAGCGGTAGTAACATCTTTAACTAGTTAAAAACACTCATCAAGCAATAAAACTTTCTTTGATGACTCATCTATAGCAAACTGTTTGCAGCCTCCCCAAATGCCTTCATTTATATATATTTTTTCACCAGCTAGGATGAATATGACTCTCTCAGTTGAAATGCATTATTTTCCCCTTTCGATTTTAGTCAAGTTCATGGTGAACAAGCTGCCAACCCCTGGTTTTAGAGGAATCTCTCTATCAGATTTAAACACGGCACACTGAGTTATAATATGCTCTCATGGTGGTGCCAAGTGTTTGTTTTGTTTTTGTTCTAAGGAATTACTCCATGCAAATAAAAAAGCCGCTACGTGGGAAAGCATGTTTTCGTAAGTGTTTAGCCCGACATTTCCATGCTACAATACTTTGCAGACTTGATTTGGCTTTGAAAACATAATCTTATCAGGAGAAGTCGGTGTAAAATTCTTGTCTGTTTTCTTCCCTTTGAATCTGAGCTCTATTTATAAGGCCCAGCTAAATGATGTCTACAGCTAAGGCATTTCCTTACGAACGAGTGGGTTTTGCATGCACACGGTTAATATGAAAATATCACAAGGCACTGAGCAGGATGTTCCTTGGCTTTCGTGCATAGTCCAAACTGATCAAAGCATCCCCTTTTTTATGGACCCAAAAAGACTTGGTTAGGTGGTTAAAGACATGTTCGGTTTCATATTTCTAATATTTTCCTCTTGCTGTAGTGTCCTTTGAGACTCTCAGGAGATGGCGTCTTTATTCCTTATTTCTATAGGCAAGTGAAAACAGAGTCTCCTTCTGCATGGAAGGCACTGGCCTGCCTCCAAAGCTGGAACAAACTGCTAGAGAATCTTGCTTTAGATGAAACGCAAGCATTTAATCCTCTCGTCTATATTTTGAAATCTAACATGGTATTTTCCATAAATCTATGTGTGGTGACATATTTCATAACATTACATAAGGTTCTCCCTGCATTTTCTATTCACGGAGGAACAGTTTGCAGAAAATCACAACACTGTGCTCGACTCCTCCAGCAAGTGAATTTTCACTTTAATTTGACTATACAATTTGTGGCGAAATAATAGCTGTTTCAGCCTGGCAGCGCTTACCTGTTGCTGGGTGAAACCGTCTACCTTCGAAAAGGTGCTTTTACTTCGATTACCAGCACCCCGCTATCACAGTGGCTGATGGGTTTTTAATAAACAAACTGTCTCAATCTGCATGTAGACAACAGAAACGGAAGTGACACGACGTCAACTAAAGTCCAAAAGAACATTTGCGTACGTGCTTCCACTGGGCTGTTTGCTAAGTACCCTGGAGACACTGTCCTTTAGTAAGGGTCTTAATGACGGTTCTGCCTGTAGTTTTCGACTGAGAACGTGAACTAGGGTTTGGAAGCAAATGCAAACTGCATAGCCTATAAATCTGCTCGCTTTGTTTACTTAGTCTCCAGAGTTGTCCAAAGTGGGGCTGCTCTGTTTGATTATTTATTCGGGGAAAACGGAGTCTATAGAGACTTGGCCATCATGCTATATTACTTAAGAAGATTTATTAAGACTGTCTCTAGATAAACGTTTTTTTTTAAAAAGAAGGAACTTTCTTCTTGTCTTTATTTGCCAAATAATCTGTAAGATAATTTCTTGAAAACAATCTACGATGGCAAGGAAGCGTGGTCATTTACTCAACTTGACCTCAGCTTTTCAAGAGTTGGAGTAAAATGAATTAAAAGTTTAGATGGCATCGGATTCCTCTCAACCTATCAAGTAGGTTGTGTCCAGTGATTCGGGCAACAGAACAACAATATCTATTATAGAACACACCAGGAACTTTTAAAAATAACTCCAGGAGAACATTTTCAATGTGAGTAGACTGATAAAAAAAATAGTCAAGCATATCAGTGTGAAAAATGGTTTATTTTGAATTGCACTGTTTGAGGCAGGATGCATTTATAGAAAACCATATCATCTGGATTTGAGAAATTGGGTGGCAGGGCAAGATTGGAAGGTGGGGTGTGCGTTTTATCGTTCCTTAAGGAGATTTAGAAAAGGGGTTTGTCTTTTCTCTTGCGAAAAAAGTTGGGGAGGTTTCTATTCTTCCTTTTTCCTTTCCATATGACCATCAGTAGGATTTCTTGGATTGGTTAGAAGACTTTACACTTCAGCCAAGATTGATTACAATCTTGGCCTTTGTTTTTGGATATCTTATCCCAGTGGAGGCATGTGTAAACAGAGAAAATGACTAAATTGGGCAGCAACCTGACCTTTCACAAGGAAGGCAGTTCCCAAACTAGACCAGCTTTTCTTTGAAGAAACAAGAACATCGTCATTTCACAGTACCACTTACTTCTTTTTCTTCCACCGGGCCAAATTATATACTCTGAATTATTAAGAAATAGGAGTTTCCCAAAGCTCTGGACTTCTCCTTTTTGCCAGCCCTCTTCTTCTCCAGTTCAGAAGGGGAGGGGAAAGTGTTGCTATTCATGTGATAATTGTCCAAAGCACACTAAGTGCCAAATAAGACAGTGCCAAGAAATCATTAGTTCAGTATACGTCTCGAATTTCTATAATGTTCAGTTAATGGGCCCGATTTCATCAGACCTTTTTTTCCTTGTGAATTCTTCTCAGTTTGCTTTTAAGACATCACTTAGAAGAATTGTGCAAGCCAGTTTATAGTAATCCTTTCGCCAATAAGATTAAATCCAAAATCTCTGAAATATCGTTTTGGACACATTCTTAAGGGCCATGTTCATGACATACATTTTGAAAGACTAATTCAGAAAGTCACAACGTTGTACTGAAAAAATTGACTGGCCCCATAGTTCCAAACATTTTCACTCAAATACTGAAAACATCGAGGCTAAATAACCAATCCTTATTTTAAAACTAAAAATGGAGAGGTGGGGAATGATTCATGTGGAAAGATTTCAGAACATTTATTTATCCCTTTGGTACATGTTTCTACAAAGTCCATCATTTACATAAATTACTGACATCTAATACTACAAATATGTATAGTTCCATTACTTTTTAAAATATCCCACCTAAAATGTCACCACGGAAAGAGAAAATATGATAATGCCAGCACTTTGCTTTGTAAAGCAAATGGAAAAAGATAGTGCAATTTTTGTTTGTAAATCTATTGACGTAAGTAGTCTGACCTGTCACAAATTACCATCTAGCTACCGTATGTTATGTATAGACCAGTCAAAACTGATAACATTTCCCTTTCATCAGTTTTGTGTTAGGAATTCTGAAAACCTGAGATGTTTCTTTGGTGGGGGGGGGGCACAAAACAAAACAAAAAATACTATGTATCTGGAGTATATGTATTCCCTGAATATGTTTACTCGGTTTAAGAATTCATACATGGAAAACTGCTTGGGGAAAAAAAACACGCACAGAATGATTGCTTCTTTAAGGCAGCTCATGGGTTGTTTAATAGTATTTTAAATGTCTGCTAATGAGAATCACAAGGAAGCATGGAAGAGTCGAGAATTGGTTCAGGGGCAATAGCACAGTAGTCACGAAGATTAACATGCCACTAGGGGACAGCAGAAAGTCACGGAATGAGGGAGTGTCAGAGCTACCAGAACAAAAGGCTTTTCTTTGTCGAGGGAAAGAAGGGGGGTGGGGGGTGGGAGGAAACTAAGAGGCATTTCCAAACCAAAATCATTTCACATGTGAAGTGTTTGCAACTATATTTTTAAAAAGCAGTAAAAAATATTTGCAAGGATCTATTTTTAGATTGCTAAGATCTGTGTACCAGAATGTTATAAAATATACATAACTATCATCTTGGCAAAATACATTCAAATATGGACTATTCTATTTTCTGCATTGTGGAGTGAAGAAAAGTTTTAAACATCAGAAAGAAAATAGCACGTTGCAAAACATGTTAGACTGGATCTATCAGTGACAAAATACAGCTGTGAAATATTGAGAATTTGTTCAACAAAGATAAACATGAGCAGAATTCATTCCAGTTCCAAAGAGGTGGAGTGGTGGTCTGAAGAACTAAAAGTAAATTAAAAATTCATAAATCTGACCAAGTAATATAGGAGCCAAATTTCTTACCCAGACCCATAGAAAATCTGTAATCTTTCAGCACAGCTCTGATGATTGGCTTGAGCTGAAATCATAGTTGGAAGAAACCCACAAAGACGAGAAACATTAACCTCTGCCATTATTTCGAGCAGTGGTTCTCCACCTTCCTCACGCCGTGACCCTTTCATAGTTCCTCATGTGGTGGGGACCCCCAACCATAAAATGATTTTCCCTTGCTACTTCATCACTGTAATTCTGCTACTGTTATGAATCCAGCGGCCCCTGTGAATGAAAGTGTCGTTCCACACCCCCCCAAGGGGGTCGCGACCCACAGGTTGAGAACCGCAGGTTTAGACGGTAATGTATATCCTGCAGCAATTCAACTCACTCTCGCGGTCATTCATACTTTCATATTTAGATATGCAATCCCAGGTAATTTACCTATAACGTGCTATCCTCAGCATATCTAACATCCAATCTTAGAATCTACATTTCTACATTTCATCAATTGCATGCCTTTGCTTGAACTGCATAAAATATGGATTGGCGGACACTGTACTTGGTTCATGTATTCCAAGATTAAGGTGCTGGTGACTTTACCATTTTATTTCTGGGTCACTCTTCCCGTTCTAATACGGCTTCTTGAATTCTGGGCATCCTCTATCCCTGCTTTACTGTGCCACGTGAGCAACACTGACGGACCACATCATCACAAAGGATGTTCTCCTAAGTCATAATATCAAAAGGAGGGAAACATTGGAGAAGATATTTAGTTCATGTCTCCTGCTTTTTCTGTGCGTTTTTTTCAAAACTGGCCGCAGACTGTGGTCAAGTTGCTTGCTGGCTCTGTTGTTATTATCCAGCAGAGTCGATCTCAATGATTCTTTAATTTTAAAAAAATTGTATATATTACTACACAAAGATATTTCAAATTTTTATTGGAATTACACATTTGTTCCATATGCGTCCAAAATCTCGGATTTTCATGGGTTTTTTTTTACCGGTTTACCCTTCACTTTTCCTGAAAGGCATTTTTCCCTTGTAGTCCAGTGTTCGGTGAAAGAAACACCCCAAAATTGGGTCTTCATTCATCCCAGATGGCTTCTATCCCAATTGCTTATTCGTGGTCTCCTTTCCTCCGTGGCCCCCTGTTTAATACGTTGGATTCTCTTCTCATTGTGCAATGCGGACTAACCGACGCAAACATAATCATTCTCTCCACACTTTCTGCATCGCGAGGACCCTCTCTCGCCCACACATCCCATCAGGTGGAGGCGATCTGACTAACACCGTGCCTGAACCTCACGCCCACATTCATGATCCCAGCCCCCTGCAGGATGGACGCTCAGCGGAAACGGAGGCCAGCTGTTCGCCTCTACGGGCGAAGGCCTGGGTTACTTCATGGACTTGCAGACAGCTATTCATTCCCTCCGAGGCTTTTCTTCGCCAGACGAAATAAAGCCAGCTCCTCGCCCCTTGCCTCACTGGGACTGCTTCCCAACCCTTCCATCATTTTGCTGCTTCCTCTGGATCCACCCCAAACGCTGCGTGGTCGGCGAACGTGGAAGGGCCCGAAAGGACATGGTTCGATAAGGAAGAACTGATTAGCAATGCGTATAATGTGCATGACAACTTGTTTCCGAAACTCTTCAGTGATTGCCAGTACTTTGTCTTTGACCAACCAGGCTTTGTTTTTGCCCTGTAACTAGCTGGGGATCTCCAGTGGCTCCCTGTAGCCTTGTTTTGGCTCACGCGTGATTAAATAGATCTTTATCTTTTATATTTACATTTCTCCTTCTCTGTTAATCAACTGTTCTTACTCCTTCCCAGTTGTCTTTTACTCTGTTTGGTTCTTCTTCTTCTTTTTCACTACTCCTAACCATTCTTCTTTATCCTGGTTGCTTTTTCTTGCTTAAATGTAGGTTGCCGTTTCTTGGAAAGTATCAAAACATGAAGAGTTTCGTCAGAATACCGGTCGTTGAATTCAATCGGTGTCTAGCTAATGTCTGTCAGCAGACGCCGAGCACGGACAAAACATAAACATCACATTAATCTATTAAAATAAGACTTGGTAAATTCTGAACATGGAAAACAACAGTGAAGAATTAATGTTGCAATTAGAGCAAGATAAACCTCCATGCAAGCAGGGAGACTTGGTTATTGCAGTATGTGTGAAAGAACAAGAAAAGGCAGGGTGTCGATGTGTATGAGTAAGTTGAAGTTAATTTCTAAGAAACTGGAAACATTTGGCCTTCACCCTGGCCTTACCTCAGAAAAGGCCTGAGATTGTGATTTTCCACACAATGGCACACTCTGTCATGTCTAATAGTTCATCTGTCCACATCGAGGGATGGGGAAAATAGACATGAATAAAATGATATCTAATCTCTCCCATCCCTAACACCTGCGAATTGCAGTTATCTTTCACTGTGTTCACCTTGTACAGCAGGTTATTCCACTTTGAAATCACATTACAATTTGAGTCTGGAGAGAGAGACAACAACAACAAACACTGAGAAAATTCTGCAGATTCTGAATATCTGCCGCTGTGGGTCACTGAAGACTAAATTGACCAGGAAAAAAGTTAATGTAAAGGAAAGAAACAAGTAGAAAATACTATGCGATTCTTCAATGTCCAAATAGCATACTGTGAATTTTTTAAAAATCTATAAATGTATGTAGCTAACCCAAAAATTACAGGCTGGTGTGCAGTGCCAGACACACACTCTAACAGGATAGCCCTACTTGGTTCAGAACTAACTTTTTTGGTGACTGATGTTAGCTCACAAACTTTTTAAAAAGAGAGGTCACACACATACACAAATTTTAACGACCTGCCCTGTACTAACTTTATTAAAAAAAACAACAAATGAAAACTTCAAAATGTTATCCTCATCCAGATGTGAGCCTAGAGAAAAAGGAGAGACTCTTGCATGGACAGTCGAGGACTCTATTGTTCCCAGCACCTGTGCTCAAATGATGGAGATGACAGAGAAAAGTTAACTCTTTCCAGCATATGCCTAGCACAATTGAACTCTTCCATTGTTCCCTAAATCCTTAAGTTACCTTCATAAAGAAAGTAAAACCTTTGAATAAAAATAACTCTCAGAAAGGGTCTACATGTGTTTATAAAATTTCAACTCATAAAAAAGTATGTATCTCTTTCATTATATATAATAAAGCCCTGGGAATGTTGCCGTAGCTGTAGTGAAACACAGAGTGAATTTAGCCAGTTTACTTACAGAGAAATCTTATCTGAAGTTCAGCAACATAATCCCGAACAGACGAAACAGAAAGGGGAAACATGTGAGAGACAAAATTATCCGAACTCAAGTGTTGCTTGAACACTTTTAAAAATGATCTTTTCACTGGGAAGTGTTCTAGTTTTCCAAATACGAAATAGAAAAATCTCTATCATGAACTCTATAGACTATTTAGAAATGGGGGGGGGGGCGGACGTGGACACACACACAGTGCACATGTACAGCAATAGAGATGACCCTTCATCTTTCCGACTTTTACATGTGGACGAAAAGTAATAATTGAACCCCCGATCCATTGTCCCTTGAATGGACACACCTTTTGACTGGAAAACATCAGAGACTCTTGGCTATCTTCTCGCCCTTCCTTCCGCACAGGGCTACCTCCTCTGGTCAATGTTCAGAACTTTCCCACTTTCACTCTCAGCCGCTTTCATCCACGTTTTGTTTCCTCCATCTCTAATTCGAGAAAATCTGACTTTCCTGTGTAACAAACATGTTTATTGTGTTCAATTATTTTAGAATTTTACCTTCATGATGTCCATTTTGCTCTCCCTGAGTCACCCCTATCTTTCTTTCTATCTCCTTTCTCTTCCGGCCTTCTCGGCCCCCTCCAGCCTCGTCTCTTATTCTGCCACCTCAGGGTGCTGCTGGGCATGGTGCTCTTTTCCCGTCACTGTGCAGTCGTCAGGAGCAGATCTCTTTCTGTCTCTGTGTCCATGTGCTGTGTGGTTTGTGTTTAGGAAGAATGACTTATGCATTGGGGTAGGGCTAGGGTTATGGGAAGGGGTCAGCTGCTAATGCAGAATGTCTCCGAAAGAGTAACTTTCCAAATATCTGAGAGTAGCAGGAGAGGCAAAAATTAAAACGGAATATCCATAAAATAGGATCCCTCTACATTTCAAACCCACTGCCTTTGTATGCTACAGGTGTTCACGGTCCGTTTGAAGCATATTCCTTTGCAAGATCGGTTGCTATTTTATTTTTGCTTTTCATTTCCCAAAAGGTTTTCAATGATTTCTTTAGCACAATTTACTTAAAAGAAGATAGATGCCTTTCCCCCCCTACTGAATCTGAACACTTTGGTTTGGCTCCAAGGAAATGCATTTTAACAAGTCTGTCCTTAGCAGAGACACGTTTTAAGAAAGCTATTGTGCATTTCATTTGTAAATAATTTATGATTGAATACAAATGGCCAAGCCTTCTAACATATCAGAACCAACAGGAGGCAGGACTTGGTGTAAGAGTTCTCCGTTAGCCCAACAAAATGTTTGTCAAGCCTGTAAGAAAGGCATTGTTAATATTTAATTTAGCTTATAAGACCGAGAGTCTGTGGTAGCGCCCTCATTGCGGTGACGGGGAAGGATGAACTGTGTCTTCCCCTTTGGGTGAAAAGAAAAATGTCTACATTTCCCATGAAAAAAGCCATCTGAGGAACTAGATAGCTTTTCATTCATTTTTTAATCCCACCTTTAAAAGAAATAACAAGCATTTCTACCTCTATTCAGCAGTGACAACCATACCACCACCATCACATTAAAAAAAAAATTCTGATGGGGTTTCAATCTTTGGCTTTCCCCATTAGGTTCTCGGAGAGGGGAGAACAATAGGTGGGTTTCATAGAGCACCTGATTGATATTTCCCGGGTGTGAAAGCCTCCACTGGCAGATTAGGCTGATATTGCATATTCAAACACATACAATGATATATTTGTCATTGCTATTGACCTTTATCTCTCCAGTTTCCTGACAACCTTCTACAGTTATTGACATTACAAATACCAGCAACAACGTGCAGGGCAAAGTATAACCTTTCATTTACCTTCATGTCCCTCAAATGACTCGTGTAGGTAGTTTCAACAAAAGCGGCAAACAATGATACTGTTGATTTTCTTCCCCCTTACCTTGCTAAAATGTTTTCCATTTTCCTCTTGTTCTCACAAAATCATGCCAATAACTCTCTACAAAGGAAACGATTTCAAATGAATACAGGTAATTAGAAGTGTCAAGAAATCAGCAAAGTAGGGTGTCTGCCATCATTTCTGTGGAAAGAGTGCCAGATTCCCTTTCAAAAAGGTCTTTGTCATTTTTAATAGAAGGTAATTAATGTAGCCTACAGTAAAATGCACAGGATCCCAGTCGCTTGTCTTTCTTGCCATAGAAATGGGACCATAAAGATGTTTTGATATCTAGAAACAATCTTCTGAGGTTATTTTAAAATGACTTTTAATTACAAAAGTAGTCCTTTTTTAGTCTTTTCATTTTTAAAAGAAAAAAAAGGATTTAGAAAGGGCATATTTATTAGGAGACAAAGAAAAGAAAGTTTTATGGGGGAAAATGATCGGGAACGTGAAACAGGATTTTACGCCGCTGACAAGAGTTGAGGATGCTACAAATTGGGCTATATCTCAACTGCTTCCAACAGGAAGAAGAGGAAGGCAGAAAGGTCCTGTGAAGGTAATTACACATTTCCAACACAGTGAGAAGATGGGCAAAATGATATGTTTTCTTCTCTGAGGTCACCACCAATTAGACACTTAGCCTCTGTTGTAAACCACACTGCCATGCATTTGGCAACAGCACATGGTCTTTTGTGGCAACAGACCCAGAACCGTGGGTCTATTCTCCAGGGGAGTTTCTGGTGGATTCTGACCCCAAAGGCCAACTTTTGGGGTCAGCACCTGAGCTGCTTAACCAGGCTGTGTTAGCAAGTATCTATAAACGACCCAGGGATGTTAATAAAATCAAAGACTGCTTAGGACCCTTTCCGTTCTTCGAGGCAGGTGGAAGGAATTTAACAAGAGCTTTCGGTTATCTGAACAGTGCAGTGTCCCACCGTGTTGTCCTGTATGCAACCTAAAACCAGGCAGTTGAAAGGTCAATTCTGGCACGTGGGGACCCCATGCATTACAACGAACTGCTCCATAGACTTGTCAGTCTTCGTGGCTGTGATCAGTCGGAAGCAGATTTCCAGTCCTTCTTCAAAGGTGCCTCTGAGTGTGTGCTACCTGCCAACTCTCCTGTTAGTGGTCACCTGCTTAACCTTTGCATCACCCAGGGTCGCCCTACTATGTGCTGCGTCATCCTGACTCACCGCCACCATATGCGCAGAAAAACAAAACATTGCCCAATCCTGCATTCTTTTCACAATTACTGTTCGGTAGAGCTCGTCATTGTTATGGTCACTGTGTCCATCCATCTCCTTGCGGATCTTCCTCCTTTTGCTAACCTTCTACTTTACCACATCATGTCCTTCTCCAGGGACCGGCCTCTCCTGCTAACGAAGCAGGTGAGACACAGTCTTGCCATCCTTGCTTCTCAGGAGCATTCTGACTGCTATTCTTCCAAGACAGATTTGGGTCTTCTTCTGGCAGCCCATGGTATGCTCTATGTTCTTCCCAATGCCGGTAATTCAAATGGATCAAACCTCCTTTGTTCTTCTTCACTCGTTCTCTAGCTTTCACTTGAATAGGAGAAGGCTGAAATACCCGGCTAAAGTGTGAGAAGGGGAGACCTCAGCCCTCAGAGTGCCATCCTTGCTTTTTAAACCTTTTAAGAGGTTTTGTGCAGAAGATTCAGCCTGTGGAATAAGTTTGTTGATTTCTGGACTGCTGCTTCCATGAGCATTGATTATAGAATTAAATGAAATAATATAAGTGAAATAATATTTCTAGGATTAAACTTAAAGTATACCAATAAATATTTTTTTCTCATTATACCTTTGGCTCTCAGGAAACTTGAGATATTGTTACCATGGGAGAGCAGACAGGGCTCAGTCATACTTGATGCACGTTAAACTCTGAAAGACTGAACTAAAATTATGAGGTGATTTGAACACTGAGGAGGCCGTCATTTCAAATTGATCTGAAAATTAATTTGAGTTCATGATAAAAGTGAATCTAGTTTAGGAGCCCTGGTGGCGTCGTGGTCATGCATTGAGCAACTAACCGCATGGTTAGCTGTTTGAAAC
Organism: Tenrec ecaudatus; assembly: GCF_050624435.1. NCBI lineage: Eukaryota > Metazoa > Chordata > Mammalia > Afrosoricida > Tenrecidae > Tenrec > Tenrec ecaudatus. The sequence continues at coordinate 93,239,566 of NC_134543.1, forward strand.
CACCGGTTGCTCTGCTCCCCCCAAAAAGTGCCTCTAGTTCTATAGGCATAAAGTCAACAAAGTGTTATCCTATGCACCACTTCTCAAATCATGTTTTGAGGCTCTTTAAATTTTTTTTAATCCCGAGTTGCTTATAAGCTCTCAGTAACTATTAGCCATTGTTATTTTAGTTGAGAATAAGATAAACTGGAGATTGTATGTGTATTAAATTTTATATACCAATGAAGAAATATACATTCAACTCCTCTAATAAATATTTTTCAATATGAAAAGTCGAATAAGGTTCTGTTTTTGTTTTTTGTATTGTTTTCTTAAACTTCTATTCTGAGGTTGTCCTTCATAGACTGCCCACCACTTATCAAAACAAACCAAGAACACTAAACTGCAACTGAGGTGATCATCGTAAGGCAAGGTGTTTCCTGATATGAGCTTCTGGAACTCAGGATTTAGTGTACCTTTATTTATTTATGAACCAATCTAATCTAATTTTCCTAGTAGGTTCTAAGTTGGGTCATCTCACTGAAGGAAATATTGTGCTTCAGATAAGCATCTGTTAAGTTTGGTATTATATTAATGTTTACAGGGGATATCAAATGTAAATAGCTATTCCCAGATAACAAATAGGCTCCCGAAGGCAGTAGAATCACAATTAAAGATTTGGTCTAGGGAAAGTGGCTCTGCTGATATGGTCAGATTTATCAGACTACCGTGTTCAACTGTCATAGGATAAATTAATCGTGACAATGGTAATGATCATAGATTAATAAAGTACAGTTCAGAACCTAAGATTAAGGTACAGTGTTCGGTGAATGAACACAGTCAAGAGCACAGAATGTAGAGATGGCAACAGGCGGCGGAGGACAGGGTGTATGGTCTGAGAAGGACAGCTACATCCAGCAAAAAAAAAAAAAAAGGATCTTCCCCAGTCCTGAGTCCTGCTTCCGTACTTACCTGGCTCTTGTGCTTTGAGCCCCAGGACAATGCATGGTCAGAATCGTCTGCAGAGAGGCAGAATCCTTTTAAGCTATGTTGCCTTATTCTCCACACAAACTTTTGTCGTGCTCCACAGCTGGGCACGTGCTAGGGGGTAAAAGTGCCAAGGAGGTCCGGTTTCTCCTGGAAGCTTGTCGGAAAAAGAGGCTCGGTCGCTCCTGGAAGCTGGTTGGAAAAAGAGGACACAGGAAATTTTTCTTCTGAAAGCTCAACTGGCGCCAGAGCCTGGGTGCTAGGACAAAAGCATGAACAATCTGGGCTCTGGTTGGGCTTTGGGCACCCACAAACACCCAGAGAAATACAAGTTCGCCCAACTGTGCAGAGGGACATTCCTAGGAGGACTGGCGAAGAACACAAATAGGACTGTGTCTTTTCTCTGCTTGAAACTGTTCAACATTTACATTTGGACTTAACTTGTAAAACCCTTCCCAGGCAAACAGACCACTTGTCAACATCATCTTTTGTCCTTGCCTCTTCTCTCAATGTCTCCCCGTCCGACTCTTGCCGACTGCCAGTGCGCTTGCCTATCTACTGTGCTTCCCCTCCCTTGTCACCAGGTGAGCCACTGAACTGCTTGTCTCGCCTTCCTTATCATGGTTCCAGACACGTGTAGTGGGATTCCCAGCTCTGCATTCAGTCTTCAGTTAAGTAAGTGTGCAGTATCATTTTCTATTCCCTTACAGCTCCTATAAAGCTTTGTAATTATATATACACACACAAGCATAGGCATCTATTTGAGTATTTGTTCAAGTTCTGTCTCTCTAGAGAATAATCCATCAAGAAGATAGGGTTCTTTGTCTTTGCTCACCAATTACATACTCTTTGCTGGCGTCCCATGTACAAATGAGCTACAAGAAAGGCAGAGATTTCTCTATGCAGCAAATGTGTTCTCAAACCAAGGATCATAACATGATCGGGTTGATTGCATGTGTGTGTGTTTTAAATAAGAGATCTATTTGTAGCAATTTTGTCATTTTAATTCCGTGAATACAATGATAGGGACCATGTTTGATCCAGTCATATAATCACAGCTGAGAGCCTTAATTCCCAATCAGAGCTGCAACAGAAAATACTTCCCAATCAAACAAGGTTGAAACCATATCTTTTGTCACATACATGACAATTATAATTGTGTACAATTGGCTTATGTTTTACCCTTCACCCTCATTTTTCCTGGTAAGTGAATAATTCCATTTACCTGAATTGCAATGCTGCCCTCCTGCCAAAGACAATGGAAATGAGTCATTTCTTCTATTACCAATGACATCATCTCATTATGCAGGACTTTAAAAAGCAAAGGAAACTATTGGTTAATCACTGTCAAAAATAATAGCAAAACTTTGACCATGCTCAGAAAAAAACAACAACGTTCATCAGGTTCAAATAAAATATTAGTGATTTTATTATTCCTTATTGTTTGAAGGTATAAGTTTATACAAGGCGGATAATCAGTTAGTAGGTAGCTGTTAAAGTCATGAAACGCTGCCATGCATAGTCGATAGCCACTAACCACTAGGTTTACTGCCCCCAAAGACTTCCCAGGCTTCTGTCACTCTGTCACCCATACCCAAATTTCACTGCCCACTCAGTTAAGCCAACTAGAAATATCTTTCGTAGACCCAGGTACTCCAGGTCACTGCTCCAATATTCTCTTACTGGTTTGTGCCCACACGACACCACTCGTTAAATACTTTATGCTGTTGTGTGCCATCAAGTCGGTTCCAGCTCACGGGGAACTTGTAAAAAAAAATATAACTGTCCCACGGGATTTCCTAGACGCTGATGTTTATGTGAGCAAATCACTGAGTACTAATCACCGACCTTTTGGTCGACAGTCAAATTTAAACTCACTGCCACTGTGTTAGTCTGGGTATTTTATAGAAACAAATCCACAGAAACTCATGCATAAGAGGGAGTTTTATGTAAAGCTTAACTGCACATCAAGAAAATATCCCAACCCAGTGCTGCCCAAGCCCACAAGTCCAACATTAGCCCATATGTCCAACACCAATCCACAAAGTCCTCCTCCATCTCACAAAACACACACTATGATGTCGACTGCAGGAGGAAAGCCAAGTCAGTGAACGTGTAAGCATGTCAGTGCTGGCAGGGGTCTCCACACGGCTGCTCCAGCACCCAGGGCTGCATGGCGTAGGTCCATGTGGCTTCTCCTTGGGGGCATCTTGTAGGAAGTGAGCCTTGCAGGCTGAAGCAGTGACTGGCTAAGGCAGCTGCACCCTGGTCTGACCATCAGAAAGCAAGAGACCTGAGAGATAGAAAGGCGAGGCTCAATGAGCCATTTATCCCTCCGCCCTTCAATTAACCCCACAGGTGTTTATCGGCCAGGTTGGCACAATAAACTAACTTCCTCCGACATTGGATCAATTCTGGCTCACAACGACTGTATAGGACGGTAGAATTTCCCCTCAGCGTTTCCGAGGTTACGATGGTTTACAGGAGTCGAAAGCTTCATTTGCTCATGAGGAACAGCTGGTGGTTTCAAACGGCAGACCTTGGGGTTGGTAACCCGACCGATAATCTGCTGCACCACCAGGGTGAGCAGTCAAGCAAGTGATTTTTCATTTTGTCACCAGAAGTCTTCGATATTTTTATAAAACCAAACTCACTGACTCAGAGCGACCCTCTGTTGGTTTCGAGACTGCAACTATTTATAGGAGTAGAAAGCCCAGTCTTTCTCCCGAGAAGCTACTGGCGGTTTGGAGCCACTGACCAGGAACATCAAAGCCAGCACATAACCAGTACGCCAAAATTATCTCCCTAGTTTGAACTCATTTCTCTATGCAGTGGTATAATTTACCCAGTCTCTTGATGGTACCTTTATAAGAATAATATTAACATTATTGTGACTAATTTAATTGAATAAAATCTACAGTTAAATTTCCTAGGCAAATTATATCTCCTATACTAGGAATATACAAAGGTCCTTGTGAGATGCAAATGGTTTATACTTACCTACTCCCCTAAGAGAGGGCCCTGGTAGCACAATGGTTAAGCACTCAGCTGCTAGCCCAACAGTCAGCAGTTCAGACTCACCAACTGCCCCACAGATGAAAAGTGTGGTAGTGTGTTTCCATCACTATGTGCAATCTTGTTAGTCCGGGTTGACTAGAGAAAAAAGTGCAGTGACAGTCATATGTGTGTAAGAGAGAGCTTTATATCAAAGAGCAATTGCATATTGAGAAAACATCCCGGTGCAATTCAGATCAAATCCATAAGGTCGACATTAGACCATATGTCCGATACAAGTACATATATTCCTCTTCAGACAGACTCACGTAGCCACTCACAATGATGCGAAATGCAGGAATATCATAGGCCTGTGGGTGAAAAGTCTTGTGGATCCAACGCCGGTGGAAGCATCTCAGCACTGGCGCGGGGTCTCAACGTGGCTCCTCCAGCTCGCTGAGTGTGGCTCTAAGACACTGCGCCCCATGTGGCTTGTCAACAGGAGGGTGAAAGCGGAGAGGGTGGCCCTCCTACAGGGAGAGAGAAAGGAAGCTCCCAGAATCCTCAGGACAAGGTTATATTCAGGCATCATCAGGCTGTGACTTGATTGACAGGCTTAACTCCAATCCTTCACTCTATTTATCAACTTGTCATGAAATTATGTAACTACCACACTCACCCAGAAGCCATGTAACAAAGGCCTGGGAAATCTGCTTCCACACAGAGTACAGCAAAAATAATCCTGGTACGGGTCAACTCTATAAAATACTCTGAATACATGAGCCAGAATGAACTTGAGCACATGCGATGGGATGGGATGGGATGGGATGGGATGGGAGGGGATGGGATGGGATGGGATGGGATGGGATGGGTGGATGAGCAAGCATGTTGTAAGCAGGATCAAAGCATTGGGATGAGCTTTAGCACCGTGCAGATAGGACTCTGAAGCTCTTGCTCGCTCAGCGGTAGGATGACATGAGATTTGAATTAAAAGGGTTATCGGGCTCATTAATTTTCATTAATTTGCCACCTGCAAATCTGATATCTATCATCTATAGGCCTCATGTCAATAAACAACAATTTGAATAATATCGTGAGCCTATTATGGTCGAGGCAATTGACCACCCATAATGTCCATGCCTAACACAGAATTCAAAGTTTGTCATGAGTTCCATCCAACTTCAGCCAAACCATGGTCAAGATAATCAATATGTGAGAGAGTCTAAGGAACATGCTACCTACCCTTTCTCTCAGATTCTCTAAACTCTATTCCAGGTCCTTCCAAAAGCGATGGACAATAATGTACCAGGGCTATATTAGTTTTGACACTCTATAAAGATGGTCTCATTAAATTAGAAAGTGTTATTGCCATTCAATACAAGAGATGGGACCATGAAAAGCATTTTTGGCATGTTTACTAAATCTATTATATCACTCAATCTCACTGTCCAATTTATGTCTCCTGTCTACCCGAGCATATACCCATTTTTCTAGCACTCTAGTTTACATTTCCACTACAGTGTTTCAAAGGCACCTCAAATTCAGCTTATCATTTTTGCTCCAAACCTGATCTTGCTTCAGAGACCCAATACCTTCATCTAACCAAAAGTTGCAAGTTTGAAATGTAAGAAACAATTGACTCCTTCCTCTCCTCCACCCTCAATTTAATCCATGATCGAGGCCAGTTAATTTCACCCCTTCAGTTTTGGTCAAATCTCTCCATATCTTGGCATCTCCACACCATCATCTGTTACCTGCCCAACTAGCCCTTTCTCTCACTTGGAATTCCCCTCCATGTGTTCTTCTCGCTGTCAACTATTCTCAAAGTACAAATCTGATGATGTTCTCCCTTTCTTTAAATATTTTCAAAGATCCTCACATCTCTCAGGCCTTCTGGGTCCTCCTTCAATAACCCTAGATACATGTGCATCTATATTTCCATTGAGTAGTCCATAAAAGCACTAGCCATAAAATAAATTCAATAAAGTTGTTGAACAAATGAATAAAGAGGAAAATGAAAAATTCTTGTCATAAATTCTTAGAAGTTCGCATCAGAAAATATGTAAAGCTTGTCCTTTAATTAAATAAGATTCATATAATTGCTCACATTTTCTTTTCTGGCTTGTCCAGGGGAAACTTCCTGTATGTGTTACGCTATTGCAGGAATCATTTTGATGTAAGCTTGTGCTTTTATTATAATAATATCACCTCTATTTTTTCGGCACCCTATTTTATCCTTTTTTTTTTAAGCTACTTTCTGTGTTAAACATATCTAAGCCAAACCCATTTTGGAAAAAAAGTAAAAATTACTTTTACTTTAATTTCTAAAACAGGGCACTATTTATTAAAATGCATGAAAAGAATTATTTTCAGGGTATGAGGGTCCTCTCTTAGCATATTTCTTTCACTTGGCTTTACCTCCAAAGAAGTATCACATCCTGAGAATGAATTGTTAAGGGAGTCAGGCTGGAGAAAATTAACCTGAGGCAAGCCTAATGCTGCCTCTTGGAATTTGGTCACTTCTTGCTCACACTTGGGCTTCCCCTCGGTGCCGGGCTCTCCCTTCTGTTCGCTGGCCTTCTGGCTGGTGGTTTATTGTACAGTTCTTCCCTCCATCTCATTTTCTTTCTTTTTTCAAAATTACTTTAAAATTACACATCAGTGGTGATGAACAATATAGATCAATGACTTGGGTTCTAGAGCCCGACAGATACTCTCTGAATCCTGGTATCCTTGCTTAGTAGTGGTATGACCTTGATATATGTTCTCTCTAGATGTATTTTGTAGGATTGTGAGGCTTAAATGAGAAGACATGTTTAAAAAATACTGCGGCTACACAAAGTACACACTAAATTTTAAATTTTATTTCTGTAGTGATTACTTTTAGTAGATACAGACGGAGTGGGGGGGGGCAATCCCAATTGTAGGCACAAACAGGGACAATGAAATTCCATTCATTTTAGACAGTAAAATCAGAACACTGCATAGGCTAACTTGGCATCACATTGCCCACTGGGTGCAGACATCAATGGGACCTTGATAAAAGGGGTTGGGAATATAAGGAAAGACTTGAGGCTTCTAAACCATAGATTACAACCACCTAATAGGCAAATAATATTACACACAGTAAGATAAAGCCAGGCAATGATGAGAATACACATCTTTCCACACACAGCCTGGAACTAATTCCTCTTCTGTGAATTTTGTTTCCTCAATGTTACTATGAAAACCAGTATTAAATACTTAGATATTGTGGACAGCACTCTAATGTTGAAAGTCCACTTTACAGCATAATAGATAAACTTGGACAAACAATATTGAATGTGCTTGTCCACCAACAGAAGACACCATAAAAGGCTCGTGTGATATTCAGCGACCGGATGGAAATGTTACCCTCAGGGAAGCTTCTACTGAAGAATTCAGCCCGTGCTGTATTCCCGATGTGTAAAAAGTCCTTAAGCTTAACGACAACTTAAAAAGTTAATGGATAATCAATATGAAAACGTAACATCAAGGGCAAAATTCTGCTTCCAAGTGAATATAGAGAGAGGCCTTATTATCTTCGAATAGGGGCCAGGTGACGGCCCCTGCGAATAAAAGTGACTCTGGGTCTGACGGTCCCATTTCACGAGGTCCCCTGTGAGGTGGGAAGCGGGTCTCTTTCAAATAGGCCACGTCGGATCCAAGAAGGACCACTGAAGAGGATGAAAGAAAAGAAGGAAAGTGAGAAAATATCGTTTTCAAAATCTATTAACAACTGTTCATTTTTCAGCAGCGTGCCAGCCAGCCTTTTGTACATAGTCTCCTTTCAGCGATCCCCCTTGAAAGGGGAACGCGTGCTTTACACTAAACATCTCCACGTCGGCAGGAATTCTCTGGGGTTAGGATAGTATTCAGGAGCTTGTCTCCCCCTTTTATTTCCCAGTATTCCATCTGTAATTCATTAGTCTCCAAATAAGAGGTGGAAGAACCTTTTTTTTTTTTTTGAGGTGGGGGCGGGGTGGTGGTGATGGAGAGAGAAAATGTTGATTTTAGTGTGAGAATCTATCCAACTCCAAACCTGAGAATCTCCAAAAAGTGAGAATTCAGAGAAATCATGTATGGCCATCAGTACTGAGGCAATAATGCTCCCTGTGGAACGAAATTAACGGAGTCCCACTCGCCTTCCATCAGGGCAGGACAACTAGCGAGGAATTTGGCAGAGTTCGAACGTTCTTTGTTGTTATCTGTCATTCCCCAGTTGAGCCTCTGCAACAAAACACTAGCTGGAGAGGCAGGACTTGCCTTTCATGCAGTGTGTTTTGAGATTCCCCCCCCCCCCTCAGGTTGTGCTTGAACCTGTTCTTTGAAAGTTCAATTCCATTCAAATCGGCAGAAGAGGCAAGTTCTCTCTTGTGTGACAGAGCTCTTAAAAGCTTGCTATATTGCTTTTGCAAATGCACACCAATGCAATCCAGAAGAATTTCATACAAAAGAAAATTTTCTTCGGGAAAGAGGAAAAGCAGGAGGTGGGGGGGTGGAGAAAGAGAGAGAGTTAATTTCTGGCTTAAAGGAAAAAGTGACATAATATACCACCTTCATAAAAAGTGCATAGCTGTGGAAAAATCAAATGCAACATTTTAAGGGCTGAAGTGAAATGCAACTCTCTGTCATGAAGACATCCAAATATCTTTTGAACTATTTACACCATATGTGTCCCAATAAGGCTCTTTTCTGATTAAATAATGACAATTAAGTGGAACCAAAGATGACTTCAAAGACCCTCAAATCTTTACACAGCTTCTTGTAATTTTGCAAGTGTGAAATTTAGCTATCATTATACAAATGTTCTAAAGCATAATTTTCTTAGTCTGTAAAACATGTCTAGGAACAAGATGCTGTATTCATAGTAGACACTCATAAAAATAGGAATGAATAAATAAAGAGAAGATGAATGCTTATGAAAGCAATGATAACAAAATGCACATTAAAAAAATTCTCAGCACAAATGTAAGGACTTAAAAAGCGTAAATGTAAACTGAAGTTGGACAACTGCTCCTTAACAAGTTAAGCTGATAGCTAACTGAGAGCATTAGGGGGCGTGCAACAATAGGGTAATGGGCAAACACATGTGGAACACACAAAGAGGGGAATTATGCCGTCATTAGAATTCTGAAGAGCTTTTCAGCATGTAAGAAAATATTTACAATAAAATGTTAGATGTAAAACACGGGGGAAACTGCATATGTGGTAAAAAAATGAATGTTTAAAAATGCTAGGAAAAAATGATAAAAATAAGCAGAAAATGTATTTCAATAGCAGATGTATCTGGGTAATGGGATTTTAGATGTTTCGTTTAATATTGGATTACAATTTCCTTCAATGGGCTTTTACAACTTTTAAATTCCATTTTAAAGGTTGCTTTTTAAAGTAATAAGGTTCCCCAATATGTGAGCAATGCAGACAGCTAAGCTGAACCCTATCAGCTTACGGGAAGGTTCACAGTTCGCACCCACCCAACGTGCCGTAGAAGACTGGTTTGACAAGCTGCCGGTGAAAAATCACAGCTGCAGAGTTGCCATGAATAGGAAGTCACTCAGCATAACTGGCAACAATGGCAAGCAACCACCATAGCTTGATTGTGGTGGAAGAAGCACACACACCACCACTACCAAAACTTCAAGTGGGTGTAACCAAAAAATTAAAAAAAGAGGGATTTATTGAAAATTCTGAGATAGAAAATGGCTAGGGTGCAACTACGTCTGGAATCCCAAATAATAAAATGAAGATGCAATACCATGCTATCCCTAGGCACCCCTTTGTTCTGATGTGTCTCCCTTTTTGGGGGAACACTTTCCATTTGGATGGCAGGATGGCTTCCAGCCGCTCCCAGGCACATTTTCTGTCCTCTCCGCAATCCTCAATTGACAGATACACATGCAGCATTTCCGGCCCAACCGTTCTTTAAAATTAAAATTCTGAGACTGACCATCATTGTTCTAATTGAGTTTGTAACCTTCTTAAACCAACCTCTGGGCCAAGGGCATCAAATGCACTGATTTATTACTTTTAACGATGCACCTGCAGCCAAGTGCAGGGTCAGTTCCTAACAAACCATATAAAATCAGAGCTGGGTGGATTACTCGAAATGCTTGTCAACAAAGAAAAAGACAAAGACAACACCAGATAGATAGACAGATAGATAGATAGATAGATAGATAGATAGATAGATAGATAGATAGATAGATACATACATACATACATACATACATACATACATACATACATCCCAAACCTGAAGCCAAATCCAATAGGAGAGGGTAGAACTGCTTCATAGGGGTCTCCTGAGTAACACCTGGTGGGTTTCAATTGCTGACCTTTTGATTAGCAGATGAGAACTTAACCACTGCACGATGATAATGATGATGATGATTGATGATGAAGATAGATAGATGATAGATAGATAGATAGATAGATAGATAGATAGATAGATAGATAGATATAGATATTTTAAGGTATTTTCTTTACAGCCATGACCTCCAAAGCCAGGACAGATAGTAATGATGATGATGATGAGGAGGAGGAGGAGGAGATGAAATGGGGACGTGTCGATGAAGATGAGAGGCAGAATTGTTCCCCTAGGCCAGTATCATAGGGTGTTACAGGTTTTATAATGAGGAAACAGAAAAAATGAGCATAATGCTGAAACATTTCACAAATATTATGGTAACATTAGCAAACAATGAAACAGAATAGAAGATACATTTTGTGATGACCCATGCCATCTGCTGCCTGGCATGGTCTAACATAAAACTGAAAATTCTGTCACCAAACACCACATGCCTTCAGCCTCTCAACAAAAGCAGCATCCAGTCTTTGAAGGTGTTGGGTACAAAATGACTAGTCGGAAATGTACTTGCTTGAGTGACTGTCTCTGATAATCCCACACAGCTTGGGGTAGGAGTGAATGTGTTAGAAGCAGTTAAGTGAATTTTAAAAGTGTATCATGGGGTGAAAGATGAGTGCAATTGTATTTTGTGATGACTGACTTAGACAGAACTTCTGTTGGAAGATGTTTCTGAAACTGTGAAATAATAACGGATGGGAAAACCTTGGTGAGATAGCTAAAATGTAAGCAATAATGCCGAATGAAGACACTGAAGTACATGCATATGCATGCACCAACTGAAAGAAAGTCTTGACATTTCTATTTTAAATCCCTTATTCTCAATCAGAAAAAAATACATACATTCTTTAAGATGTAAAGACAAGAGGAAAGAAAGGTGAATCCGAAGAGGAATGAGAAGAAAATGTTAAGAGATAAATCTTTTGAAGAGAAGAGTCCGTCTTTTGATATCTTGAATTAAAGTAACTGTGAGACACAAAAACAATCCTGGGTAAAGCACGTTCATCCACTCAACAAGTACTTATTGAGCAGCCACTATGTGTCCAGTCACTATACTTCATCATTCCTACAAACACAGTGGTGTAGGTTAGTGTATGTGCATCAAAAAAATTCCGACAGAGATCAGGACAGAATACAATTGCCCCCATAGAGCTCCCCAGGCTGCAATCTTTATGGGAATCTGTTTGGGAAGAAATATAACCAAAAGGCTCCTTAAGAAGAAATATATCCAAGAAGCAATTGGAGCACGACATGCTTTTGGTATGCTCTCAGGAGGGATCATCCCCAGAGGACACCACGACTAGAAAAGTAGGGGTCAGTGAAACCAAGGAAGACCCTCAATGGAATGGATTGATAGCGTGGGTGCAATGATTGTGAGGAGGGCACAGGGCCAGGAAGTGTTTCATTTAGCTGGACACTGGGAGCTATGAGTTAAATTGAACCAGTTGTTGTTGTTGACAGGTGAGGTTGAGTCAGTTCCAACTCGTAGTGACCCTGTGTCCTATAGAACAAAACTCTTCGCGGTCCTGTGTCATCCTCACAATTGTTTTTATGCTGAAGCCATCTTCGTAGCAGGGCTTCCTCTGTCCCACTACCCCTCTGCTTCACCATGCATGATGTCTTTTTCCCGAGATGGATCTTTCATGACATGTCCAAAGTACATGAGACAGCCTCACCATCTTGTCCCTAAGGAGCATTCTAGCTGTATTTTTTCCAAGATAGATTGGTGTGTTCTTTTGGTATCCCATGGTACGTGCAGTCTTCAACAGCACCAAAGTTCAAAAGCATTGATTCTTCTCCAGTCTTCCTCATTCAATGTCAATGGCACCCAACAATTACAACAACAACCTTTATGGGAGCCGATCACCAGGCATCTTCCACCATGGAATTGCATGTGGGCAGGAACTCCCAACTTTTGGGTTAATAGCCACCAAAATTCCTTCAAACCCTGTATGCACATTAAATAGGTAAGATGGGCATTGAATTAATAGTTAAGTATTAGCATGAAATAGGTAAGATGACCAGTATCAAGGAACTGGGAGCTACTTTATCTGGGTTAGCTCTGGAGGTGCAATGGTTTAAAAAAATATAGCTATTTGCTTCTGGAAAAATGTATAAGCTTGGAAACTTTCTGGGTCAGGTCTGTGCTGTCCTACCAGGTTCCCGTTAGTAAGAATGGTCTCTATAGCAAGGCGTGACAACAACAGGACATGATTTTGCAAAGAGTAAGCTAGATGGGGAGGGAGGGGGGAAAAAAAAAAAAGAGGACCTGATGCAAGGGGCTTAAGTGGAGAGCAAATGCCTTGAGAATGATTGGGGCAGGGAATGTATGGATGTGCTTTATACAATTGATGTATGTATATGTATGGATTGTGGTAAGAGTTGTATGAGTCCCTAATAAAATGTAAAAGAAGAAAAGAGGAAAAAAATGATTAGGGCAAAGACTGTACAGATGTGCTTTATACAATTGATGTATGTATATGTATGAACTGTGAAAAGAATTGTATCAGCCCCAATAAATTGTTAAAATACATAAATAAATAAATTTTTTAAAAAAGAGTTAGCTAGAGGTACAGACGTCCTATGTTCAAGAACATTCTGAAACAGGAGAACTCAGTCTTTTAAGGATTGAAAAGACTGCGTGGGTTGCATTAGCAAGAGCAGAGGCACATATTATAAAATGAGACTAGACATAAGGTTTGGTGTCTGGTCACATAGGTCCTTGTCAATGGTATTAAGGACCTTGATCTTCATCTGTAGAGATCTGGAAAGGCATAAAAGAGGTTTGAGCTGGGTGAGGTCTAAGTAAGATGTTGGATATAGCTCGAAGAAACAATCATTGTTATGTAAGAATTGAGGATGGGAACGCAGGCTGGCAGAGTATGTACCCAGAACACTCTTATGGGGGCTGACAATGAAGTGGAAGGGAAGTGGGATGATTTGAGAACTACTTAGATGATCTAATTGACAGAGCTCAGCGATGAATTGTATAAGAAGAGTGGGAGGGAATTGAGGAATCAAGGGCAACCTCGGTTATTATGGGGTTTTTGTATGCTACTGATTAGAAATACCCTAAGAACACAGTGGGAGAGGAAGACGCTTCCTAGAAGGGCTGGACTCTGAATCATCTCGGCTGTCATGAGTTTGAGGAACATTGCGTTTGCTACTTGTGCGTGCGAAACAGATCAAGCACGTTGATATCCGAGGGGGCTTCACAAAGTTTGTGCAGAGGAAATAACATGCTCTTTTTAATTCATTTTCCTCCTGTAAATCCTTTTAACTCCACTCATGTAGTTAACCAACCTGTCTGAGAGGTCTGAAGTGGGTGTACTAATTTGGGATACTTTGGGCTTTAATAGGTGTCCATAAGAGTGGACATAATCACCAGAAAGGAGCCCAGAATAAGGGGAAGGAGGGTTTCAGAGCCTGGAGAAACATTAACATCTTATCCAAAGAGCGTCCGCAGGATAGAAGATGCGGTGGTCACAGGCGCATGGGCACAGGCACATGGGCATGGAAGTTCAGATGAGAGGAAAGATGCACTGATGGAAGTCATGTGAATTTCCTTTCATGGGCAGTGTCTGCAAATTCACGAGCACTCCCTTGAAAGTGGGGTCTCTGGTTGGCATCAGCAATTACGTTCATGACAGCTCATGAAAAGGGGGCGGTTTGAACCTGACCAAAGGTGTCTCAGAAGATAGGTCTGTCAGAAGCCTCCCCAAAGTCCTAATCCTGAAAAGGCTGTGGAGAAATTCTACTCTGCACACATGCGCTTTCCATCAGTTGGAATCAACTTGAGAGCAAATTAACATCAACAACTCGAAAGAACACAAACAACAACAAAAATCATTGTTGTAAGTCACTAAACTGTCTTCCTACTTTAAAAATAATCATAGTGCCTTGGTTTTATGCCCAAAACAGACTTCCATGGTGTGTTAGTCTGGGTACTTCAGAGAAACAAATCCACAGACACTCGTGTATAAGCGAGAGTTTTATATAAAGCTTAAGTGCACATCAAGAAAACATCCCGACCCAGTGCTGCTCAAGCCCACAAGTCCAACATTAACCCATATGTCCCTCACCAATCCATAAAGTCCTCCTCCATCTCACAAAACAGACACAACGATGCCAACGGCAGGAGAAAAGCCGAGTCAGTGAATGTGTAAGCATCTCAGTGCTGGCAGGGGTCAAAATACGGCTGCTCCAGCACCCAGGGCTGCATCGGGGTAAGTCCATGTGGCTTCTCCTCAGGGATGTCTTGCCGCAAGTGAGTCTTGCCAGCTAAAGCAGGGAACTGGCTAACGTAGCTGCACCCTGGTCCGACCATTAGAAAGCAAGAGACCCGAGATCTAGAAAGTCGAGGCTCACTGAGTCATTTATTTCTCCGCCCTTCAATTAATCCCACGTGTGTTTATCAGCCAGGTTGACACAATAAACTAACTACCTCACATAGGCCTGATAGTTTAGATAGGAAGAGGAGCCCTAGTAGTGTAGAGATTAAAGTTAGGCTGCAAACCACAAGGTAAGCAGTTCAAAACCAGCTGCCACTCCACTACAGGAAAATGAGGCTTTCATTTCCCATCAAGAGTTATTATGTCAGAAACATGCAAGAGCAGTTTTGGTCTGTCCTGTAGTCCCTGTCAATCAGAATTCACTTGAGGGCACTGGGTTTGTTTGGGGATTTGAGTAAACAGGAACATCATACATAAGATAATCTCTTACAAAGCAGTGGTTGCCAAAGTATTGGCAACCTTCCTCAATGTCCTGAAAATCAAGGGCAGAGGGGTGCACCCTTCTACTACCAGAACAGCATAAGAAGCTGTTTATTTTCTTGGGGCCCGTGACAGGTAGACGAGAGAGGTGAGTAGATAGTTCACTGTTGCTTCACATTTGCAGAAAGAAACTCAGGACCTAAACATTATTGGAAACAATTACTCAACTGAACTAAAGGTCCAATGGGTTTTATGTGGACCAGCTGTTACTGGAAACATGACTTAAATCCATTTTCTCCCAGGGAAAATGCACTCTAAACATGCCTTCACTTAGGACAAAATTCTACAAGTCTCTGATCTATCTGGTCTCTAGTCGGAAAGAAATTTGTTTGTCAAAGTTTATGTTGCAGGAATCCCTGATCATGTTCCAGGAAGATACTGAAGCCAAAAAAAAAAAAATCACTTCTCACAGAGTTCATAGGAGGTTCAAGTGCCATCAAAGTCCTAATTCATAGAGAGATTTTATTTCAGACAGGTCTTAAGTGCTCCTGAAACAATGAAGAGGCAGTCTTCTGGCTCTTGGATAAGGACCTTCCTTCGCAGATTTAGAAATGGATGCAACTAAAGCATTTCTCTAATGGAAGCGCTGACCAGAGAAGTCCAGAATGTTCAAGGGATAAAGCATACTTGCCTTTGGCCTTCCAAGGATTGCAAAAATCTAAGGGGCTCTCTCTGGTTCTACTTGTACCCTGACCCTCCTTTGTTTGCTCGACTCCACGTTCTTTGTCCTTATTTCTCAGGACAAATCCCCTCCTGACCCCACTCCCAGCCAGAAGTCATAACCCCAAAGACATGGCGATTTGCCGTTTCTGCCCCAAACCCTGCACTACTACTATATCCCTAATCCTTCATCAATTTGCCACTTGCCCACCTGAAATAGAGAACTGTCCTGGGATGGAACTTTGATGATGCTTCTGCTTCGTATTTTCCCTTCTAACTCTCAAACCTGTAAATTCCTAGGAGTCTTATATCATGGCGTTATACAGTGTGAAGAGGGCTTAAAACTGACTTAGTAAATACTGAATATTTTCAAGGGAGCCCTGGAGGTGCCATAAGGAACCCAGGTGACAGAGTGGGGGTGGGGGCTGCAGTTCAAACTTACCAGCCCCTCTGCAGGAGAACGATGAGGCTGGCTGTGGGTTTGATGATTCAGACTGGAGGGCAGTAATTTGGGGAGGTGCCAAGGCTAAGCACTTGACTGTTCACTCATAGGTCAGCACTTCAGAGCAGCCAGTGGCTCCACAGGAGACAAAAGCAAGTGCTCTCCTCCCATAAAGGTTATAGCCCAGGAAACCCCATGGAACCGTGTCACTCCTTCTTGTAGTATTGCTATGAGCCAGCAACGATGCAATAGCACAACAAAAACGACACTCATAATGGTCCACAGCACACTGTCAGAGTCTGTTTAACCTTTACAGCATCCTTTGGCATTAGGGACGCCTCTTGTTTCCATTTTGTGAATAAGGACATGAAGACCCAGAGAAGTTCATTAACAAGCTGTCCTTGTCCTTGGTCCTCATTCCAGTTAACCGTCTACTTCTCTGAATTGCCTGTGGGTCTGTGATTGCCCCTCCTTCTCTCCAGCCTGGTTTAGCCCACGGGACTTGAGCATCCTGTCCAGTAGTCCTACAACATCTTCTAGACTACGACTCTTTCCCTGGACAGCCAGTCTGACTCTCATGTGAAGCAGGGTTTATTAAACAATCTGCATAATTACCCGTGTAGACTCTGCTTTAAGAGCTACTACAGAATTTGAATCCTGGTTCTGCTGCTTGAGAATTTGGGCACCTTGTGCGGATTACTGAACATTTTAGCCAATCTCTTCATTTGGAAAACAGGAATAGCCATGTCTACTTCATGGTGTTATTCAGAGGCTTCTGTGAAATAAAGTTATCTGTGAACAGTTGTTGATCAGTAAAAATAATAATCCATTGATTTTTTTTTTTTTAGCAACTACCAACTGTCAGGCAGGGTATAGATTTTACTACCTTTTATTCTGGCACACCAAGAATAAACTTTCAAAATAAAACTGACTCACAAATCAGGGTAGATATATAAATATATGCCAAATTATAGAATATAGTTAAATCACACATTGAAAGCCCTACATATTACTAAGGACCGTTATTATAAATATCTTCCTCAAATGTTATGTTTTTCAAGAGTTGTTTAAGATAATAGATATTCTCAAAACTTACTTGTGTGTGGTTTCAAATGCTGTTCCTTCTCTGAATTACACACAACCGCACACTGACTGCCATCCAGTTGATTCCAATTCTTAGGGGCCCCATAAAGCAGAATAGGGCTCCCCTGTGAGTTTGCAAGGCTGCAACTGTTTACACGACTAGAAAGTCTCATCTTTCTCCTACGGTGCAACGGGTCGATTTGAATTGCTGACCTTGTGGTTAGTAGCCCAATGCATAACCCAGTACACCAGCACGTTACTTCTCTCAGTGCCAAGACCTCTGAGTCTTGCTTCCCATCCAGTTTACTCCAAGAGATCCAAAGTTAAATCTAGGTGGTTTATGCCTGATATCCCGAACCCTACAGCCCGAGACTATGTGCCACACGTATGCTGTGAGTCCGAAGGTTACATGTGTGGAAATGGGAAGTGTCGCTCCAGCGAAGAGCTGTGACACTGGGTCCCACAGCAAGAACTCTGACTTACGGATCTGAGCTACTCACTCAGGTTTGTCTCTAAAGGGGTCTATGGTCCTTCTTGAGATATGGCATTGGTCTGGGCCTCCACAATTCATTTGATGTGTTCTTGGTCATCTTTAGGCTTAGTGGGGATTGAAAAGAATGGCCCATATCCATTATTCCTTTTCATTATTACCTTATAAATATGTGTAAACTTATAAATGCAGGTGTGTAGATATATAGGGACAGGGATGTAGCCTGGTGCAGAGACCACTGGTATCGATGAATTAAGATTAATTTCCTGTTTCTTCAAGTATATAGCTCGGCACCATTTCACAACCTCCCTCAAATTTAGCAATTGGCCTTATTCCCACACTCTGGTCGGTGGGATTTGAGCAGAAGTGATGTGTACTATTTTAAGGTTTAGCTCATAAACCCTACCCCACTTCTCTTGTGACGCATTTCCCTTCTACTGGTGGGTTTCCTATGACACTGAGACCCAAAGAGCCACAAGGTTAAAAGAACCTGGGCCCCTGAGTGACCATGTAGAGAAGAGTCGCCTGCTGGCCTGAACAGCTGCCCATAGTGATAAACTTCCACAGCGTTCTGTTGTCACATGCTAGCTCTGTTCATCATGACAGCGATTCTGCCCTCACTACCAGACCACTAGTTTCTCCCAGATACTTCCTAGCTCTCCATGCACTAGACCTGCTGGAAAAGGAGCGTTCTGCCTCCCGCCGACATAACATCTAAATCTCATGCTCTAACTAAAGGGCTATGTGTTAAAATCTAATTGAGAGCCAACCTTGTTCCCCCCGTAAGGGAAAGGGGAATCTAAATGATTTGGCTAACATCACACATCTGACACTCAGCAAAGCTAATATCTGAACCCTAATTTTAGACTCAGGCCAATGCACCTTCCACCATACACTAATAAAGCTGAATATCCAAGGGTTTCTATCAAAGATCAAAGTAGAATATTGCTTTTCCATTGAACACCGGTCTCTAGAAACGTATTTAGTTTCCCATGCGCACGCATATAAATTTTCTGAAGTGTTTTCTCTCCCGTATTGTTGATAAGACCGTTAATGGGCAGAAATGTTAAGCAGCTACAGAGATCACTAATGAT
This sequence comes from Tenrec ecaudatus, assembly GCF_050624435.1. Lineage (NCBI taxonomy): Eukaryota > Metazoa > Chordata > Mammalia > Afrosoricida > Tenrecidae > Tenrec > Tenrec ecaudatus. The sequence continues at coordinate 93,258,452 of NC_134543.1, forward strand.
AAAAAAGGAGCTTTTGGATCAATTATCATCTCGCTTCCTTCTAAAAAAATAAAATGTGATCACGCTTATAAACCAAGCCCCCCACGTGGATAGAATACATGAACTCTTAGGTGCTTATCTCTTTTCCTCAGTATTGTAACAGGAGTTATATAAATATAGATATTTCAATACCTTTAATGGTGTCTGTGTTTTCAAGTCTTCATAATAAGAGTCAATGTCGCTGCAATTCTGTTTTGTTTTTGTCTGTTTGTTTTCAATGTGTCCCTTCCACGTGTCTACACTCTGTGAGTAAGCCTTTAGGGGCTTAATTTCAGATGCATCTCATAGGTTGTATAGACAGAGCAATTTGTGAGTAAGATTTAAGTCAATAACAGATACATTGCTGTATAAATTTTAAAGCTGAATGTTGTAATGTGCACAGAAAGATACTGGATGCTCTGAGGGCAGTCAGATGCTGCAGCCTTGCAGCATCCATCATGATTCCGTTGAAGACCTGACACCGCAATTAAAGGCATATCTGGCATGTATGGATGTCTCCGATCGTGCCTTGGACTGCATACCAAGTCATACTGCACAAAGACTTCCTGTGAGTTACTTTCATTTACTCTGCACAACTGAGTTGAAACGCTTCTCTCTGCGTCCCCCGGACTAATTTCATGCGCTATACATATCTTTTTTACTTGGATAAGAGAGTGCGTAGGAATGGTGATCACTCAGACAGCACACTGACTGAATCATGTGACGATCAGTTATGTTGCCCAGCTGAGGACCCACAAGTTTACATCGTTTTTAGACTACTGTTTCTGCCAGCTTTGAAAAGACCTCCTCTTGATCTCTTAACACAATGGTCCTCCAGTGACTGTAACAAGCATGGAAGGAAGAGCTGACGATGGAGGCGATGCTTTTGTCCCCTTTGGTCCAATGCCCAACTAATCAGAAACAATAAGTTTGACAACAACATGTCGCTGTTTCCATGCTTTCTCTCATTCCAAGTGATTTATATAATATTTGAGCTTTACAATACCCCGTGTCATTTTAACTATAGCTGTGCTACCATACAAGTTTTTGCATTAACAAGATCATTTCTAGTCACTGCATTAAATATGACTCATTTTAATGGTATATCGATATGCCTGACCTCATAATAAATACTGTAGTCCTAGGTCCTTAAATGTTGACTGGGGGGATGCAGGTCAATGGCATATTAATAGGAGTCAGATACGCTCATGAAATGTTAATTATTTTTGTTGTTTTGAATGTCCCTGAAATAAGAACATAAAATGAGATAATTACACACACACACACACACACACACACACACACTGCAATTGCTATGCAGAAGACAAAGATAGAAAGAGAGAAAATATTGAGAGATCAAAAGAGATACTAAATTTTTATAGAACAGAAAATTTTTTGTTCAGATTTATATATTCAATAAGGCAGGAGAACTCTCTGGGGGTAAGTATAGAACATACTAAAGTTCATAGCTTTCATTGAACTTCAGAACCATATATGAATTCTGAAAAAGTGGATGAAATTATTATCAAAATAAAACAGTTGCATGCAGAAGAAGACATTGCACATAGTCCAACCTCAAAAATCATTGTGAAACGCAATTCTTCAACTAATGAATGTCTCTTTCTAACTTCAGAGCTGATGTACCTCTTACTAATTACTCATTACGCTTTCTCTCAAATATTCAAGTCTAGCAGGGGCGTAATTACTGCATTTTCAAAAGCAATATCTATGTGCTACCCTCAAAGTTATTTGGCTACATTTTAGATAACTTTGAAAGCAACTTCAGCTCCAACAGAAGAAACAAAACGCATGGGGGCCCAGCCCAACTGCTCATAAATGTCAGATGCACTTGTGGGAGCTGAGATGAGCATGTCCGTTAGGTCACAAGGGCACGGTGATTTCAGTTCCAAATGCCTCAGATTTGCTTACCTTTTATTTGTCATCTGTTATGACATTTGAAGTTCAATCTCTGTGCTTTTCTTACAATGTCTCATCTAATTGTCTCTGTAAATCAGGGTGGCCTTCTACGTCTCAGGATGAAACAAGAAAAGCATTTGCATTTGCTATTCATGCTCCCAAATGCTTATTACTAAATGATATTTTCATAAGTGGAGTTTGAAGGTTTTCTATAATGCAATTCAAAAGTGCCTCTCCGGAAAAGAATAGGTTCTTAAAGCAATGAATCAATATATATTAGATATGGAGGGGTGTGGGGGGGGCAGGGGAGGGAGGTAGCCAAACTTCTTCCATTGGTATTACACTATCCAGCCATAATATATCTGCATCTGTTGTTACCATGACAAGGATTCGCAGATGCCCTGCTAATGCCCATAAAGCAGAAAACAAAGAATAAATAGAAAACAAAGGCGCATGTATAGACCTAGTAATAATTTGAGCAATCTACAACTCCTTCCATTTACATCGTTGGTGGGGTTTTTTTTCTTTTCCACATGCAAACTTCTCTCTGCTTATAAATCAGGAGACTAAAGGGGAATAAATACGTATGTATCGGAGTGATCTAACACCCATCCCAAGCAAGCCTCACCCTGTGTCACTGCCTCAGTCATGCAAATTACACCAGAGCTGCCAGTTGACTAAGATTAATGACACCACGCCAGCTTCTTTGTTTCTCTCTGCGGCCGTTTAGTGTGAAATACTATCCAAAAACATTATCTATCCTCGATTAATCCCACAAATTTGTTCACACGATGCACATTGTTTAGGGCAATTTACAACAGGAACATACTGAGCACAATTGCATTTAATTACTTGGGTTCTAATTACATTCATTAAAGGCTAATAAAATAAATGAAACAGCTTTAAAAGCTTCTGCAAAACACATGGGTCTTGTCTCCCTTGTGAAACATACAGTAGATGTTTAATGTGAAACACAGATTTGACCATATATGTGTATTTATAGATGTACACATACATATTCCATACACTAGATCAGGTAGCTTTTAAATCATCAACAATAAAACATCAAATGTTCTACTAATGCATTTATTTAATGAGTGGGTGAGAAGTCAGGGAGCCTTGAACTACATTTTTTTATGTAGAGAATGAAGAGAAACGAAAATCAGTTTTCCAAATCCATTTTGAATCTTAATTATTTCCACCTGCACATCCCAGATGCCAACACTCTCTTTCCCATGTGCACATTGTAAAGGCCACTGACCAACGGAACAAGAATACATTCTCTTCCAATTGGGTTCTGGAGAATACTTCTATCAGGTTTAATCCCGAAAGTCACTCAGGACTTTTGGCTTTCTTCCCTTTAACACTGGAAGCAGCTTGTTTAAAGATCATAGAAGCTTTTGTATGAAAACTCTCTCGTTCTAAGCCACACTGGGCACTAGGAAGAATTTCTCTTGTGAGAGCGCTCAGAAACAATGAACATATTAAGCTCTGATTTTCCAAATGTTTGCATGCCTATATAATGCCGTGTGTGTTTTGAAGATCGTTTGAGAAAAGACAAAATGTGAACTGTCTTTTTTGACAACTCTGCTAGAGAGAAAGCAGTATCCGGCACTCAACATTAAGGGTTGTCCTTTCATCCATCTTTTCTGTCACTCAAAGGAAGCGCCGAATAGTCTAAATTATCCAAAAGCAAATGTCTACTTAACTAATTGTCTTATGTACCTCTTGAAGTCCTGGCTGGACATTTTCAAAACATGGGTGACTGTAGCAAGCAGAGCTTTGTGCACTTTGCAAAACCACCTTAAGCACAGAACACTGACCAATAGCACAGCAACATGTGTTTGGCAGATCTGACCACAACAGGGCTTTGTCTCTGGAGCGGCTAATGAGCATAATGTGAGAAAAATCAGGGGCATCAGGATGGTTTTGACAGGCACGTAGATTTAGGATTTCAGTTGGGTTCAGAACTTGGAAACAACGTAAGGATCTTTGTCATGCTAGTTCCCGTAACTTCGTGGGAAATGTCCTGTTTGAACATCTACGAGGACATGGAATGAATTTGTGGGGAAAGCCCATTATTTTTTTATTCTATTTTCCCACAATCTTTTGGAAGCCCCCTATTTGCAAATCATGCTGGTTGGCTCCAGCGCCACCCACCCTATAGAATTTTGTAGCTTCAGATTCGGGCCCGTCCTGGTTGATGCTTACCACTCCCAACCCCAAGGCCAGGGCAAGATGAAGAAAAAGGCTAAGCAGATAAAAGCATGTTGGACAGGGAAACAAATGGAGTAGGGAGCATCCAGTGCATAAATTCATCTTTCTCCCTTATTATCATAATTATGTGTTACATATTAATTTTGTTTGACGAGAAAAGCCTACATGTCTACATGAGAAAAGAAGCAGTTCTGTCCATTCAACTCCAAGGACTCCTACCTTTACGCGTCAGTCCTTTCCTGAACGAGAAGTAAAACAGTATTGCTACTCGGGTTCCGTTCATACATGCCCTCGCTTCTTCAAATAAAGTGCATCTCTGTAACCAACGGATGACTGACTGGACACATCCCCTCAATAGTGCATGTGACTTAGTTCGATGAAGGTGTCTTTTCCCAAGCCTATCTCCCCTCCCCGCCCCCAGATACACACACACACACACACACACACACACACACACACACGATCCCATCAAAACTGTGGTCTCCAAAGCGGTCTATTGAGCCTGGTAAAGTTGAGGCAGCAAATGAGAGCTCAGCTTCACAAGGTGCTGGTGATTGCCTGAAGGTATCCCGAAGTGGGCCATCTTGTTAGGTTTTCTCAAAAAACAGAGGACAGACATGGGTGCTGATTTTGCAGAAACTTTAAGAAAATCGAAACCTGCATTGTTGAGAAAAAGCCAGGAAAGCTGGATCAAAGAAAAAAAAATTTCCCCGTTAAGATAATGTACCTATTCATCCTTATGGGGTAACCGGGGCTGTCCTATAAGAATTTTGTTGGGAAACTTTACCCCATGCATCCTTGATCTTTCCCCTTCAGGTGTCTCTGTGTTTCCCAAACTCAAAGAAGATTAAGCAGGAACACAAGGGCGGCAGTGCTGCCATTCTGATGGCGTGCAAATTGAAGAGTGCAAAACTCCTCTGCTAAGAGTTGGAGAGGTGGAAATAGGGCCTTCAGAACTGGAGAGTCCTAGATGAAGGTGATATCAAGGAACAACCGCTTCACATTTTGATATTTTTGTTTAATAAAGGCTTCTATGATTTTGCAGCAATATTCTGGACATATGAGACAATTTTGCAGACTTTTTAGAATTAAAGAATTAGTTGCTTTTAACTCATATTGGTCCTAAGCCCAGGCTTTCACTGTCCCCCACAATTGTTGCTTTCTGCTTTTGGGGCACTGTGTCCATCCATCTTTTTAAAGGTCTCCTCCTCCTCCTCCTCCTCCGTCTCATCCTCCTCCTCTTCCTTCTCCTTCTCCTCCTCTTCCTCTCCTCCTCCTCCTCCTTCTCCTCCTTCTTCTTCTTCTCCTTTGCTGGCCCTTTAGTTCACCAAGCTTGCTGTCATTCTTCCAGGATGGTTTATCCTGATAACATGTCCAAAGTCATGACACTGCATCTTGTCCTTCTTGCCTTTAAAAAGCATTCTGGCTGAACTGCTTGCGGAACAGATTTGTTTATTCTCCTGGCAAGCCATTGTATAGTTAATATTCGACACCAACACCACAATTCAAAGACGTGAATTCCTCTATTTATCATCTTCATTCATTGTTTTGATTTCACATGCACCTGAAGATGCTGAAAAGTCCATGGGTTAAGTCAGGCACACCTCAGCCCTCAAAGTCAAATCAGCAATTTTTTCCAATGCAGTATGTTGTTTGAATTCAACTGCACCTTCCATGGGAATTGACTGTGGATCCAAGTACAAGTAAATTCCTGACAATTTCCATATTTTCTCCTTTTCTTGGGATGCTGCTTATTGGCCCACTTATGAGAGTCTCTGTTTCCATTACGTTAAGGTGTAATCAATATTGAAGACTGCAGTCTTTGATCTTCATCATTACGTACTTCGAGTCCACTTCACTTTCCTCAAGCAAGTTTTTGCCATCTGCATACTCCCAAGTTGTTAATGTCTTCCCCAACCCTGTTGTCACACCTGCCTTCATATAGTCTTGCTTCTAGAATTATTTGCTCAACATCCAGATTGAATAAGTGAGGTGAAGGATAAAACCCTGATTCACACCTCTCTTGATTGAAAACCGGAGCATCCCTTTAGGTCCCACTCCCTCTTACTCTATGTACTGTTCCCCGTAAGTAAATCAATTATTCTTGAATGCCAGTGGTTTGCAATGTTGTTCAGAATCTGCTATGATTCTCTAAGTCCAATGACCTTGCATAGTCAAAGAAACACAGATAGACATCTTTCTGGTGTTGCAAGAAGACAATGTAAATATTGCAATGAAAGGTGCAAAGGCTGTTTTGGGAATGGGTACCAAAAAAATCCTTCACCAGGTAACTATCTACCTAATTTTTAGTATAGACAAGAGTTTGCCTCCAGCACCGTATCTATTTGTTTAAGCATTTCCATTGTTATTCTGTGAGTATCTGAACACCCCTCCCCCACTCTGCACCTCCCTTTCCCCAATGTTTTCAATGCTGCTTAAATATCTTCTTACAACATCATAAGTTATTTATCAGATTTGAACATATCTATCATATTTAACATAGTTGAACATTAGCAAATTCTTTTTGGTACAGTGATTCTATGCATTCTTTCCACCTTCTTTTGATACCTCCTTTGTGGTTTACTATTTTGTCCATAGGATCCCTCAATATTGCAACTCCAGGCTTGAAAGTTTTCTTCAGTTCTTTCAGCTTGAGAAATTCTGAGCATGTTCATTTCTTTTGGGATTCTATATCCAGGTTTTGGCACATTTCATTATAATACTTTGTCTACTAAAATCACCTTTTTATATATAGTCCTTGATGTCATCTCACAGCTTGTCTAGTCTTTAATCATTAGTGTTCAGTGCATCAAATCTATTCTTGGGAAGTTGTGTAAATTTAGGTAGATTTGGCTTTCACAGAGTTGTTTCAACTTTTCTAAGCTTCAACTTGGACTGACATATGAGCAACATTGGTCTCCTCCACAATCGGACCTGGCCTTGTTCTGACTGATGATATGGAGTGTCTTCATCCCTTCTTTCCAAAGAGATCGCCGATTTGGTTCCTGTGTGTTTGTGTGGTGGAGGCCATAGGCACAGCTACCAAGTATGCTGCTGAAAAGGGTGTTTGATAAGAATAATTCATCGGTCTTACAAAATTCTTACCTTTAACCTTCTGATCATCATTGTCATTGAATACTGATGGCATTTTTCATCATATTCAGACTCAGTCAACTCAACTCAATTTACTGTCATTGAGCCAATGGCAACTCAGCAATCCTATAGGACAGGATAGAATTTACCCAGGGGCATTCTGAAACTCTGACATGGCGGTTAATAAAAGTATTCCATATCTTCATCTCTTGCATTTGAATAATGGTCATATGGATATTATCCTATTATTGACAGCCTTGTACATCAGAGTAAGTCCTGAAATTTTTGTTTGTCTGATAATGAATGTGACATTATGTTATTCCTCTCAAATTTCTCAATTTGCATAGTAGGCAATATGCAGATCAGATTCAAATTGGCCAATATTAAGATCACTAATTCCCTGTATACCAATCTTTAAATGTTCTATTACATTCTTTATGACTTACAATTTTCTTCCATTCAGTCTTTAAACATTTCACATTCTAATTATTAAAGGGAAATTGCAGCTATTTCTCCTCATTTTATTCACCCTTCATTCAGCTATGAAGGTCCTGACAGCTTTATTCTACACATGCATTAAATCTGACTCTACTTGAGGAGACGGTTCTTCCCTAGTTATAGTTTAAGTGCTTTCTAACCTGAGAGGCTCATCTTCCGGCACTATAGCAGACAGCATTCCACTGCTATTCACATTATTTTCACTGCCTGAGGTGGGTAGTTCATTGTGCCAACCTGGCCAATAAATACAGGTGGCGTTAATTTAAGGGCAGAAAGATAAATGGCTCGATGAGCCTCACCTTTCGAGTTCTTGGGTCTCTTGCTTTGTGATGGTCAGACCAGGGTGCAGCAGCCTTGGCCAGTTCCCTGCTTTAGTTGGCAAGGCGCACTTGCGGCAAGACATCCCTGAGGAGAAGCCAAATGGACCTACCCCGATGCAGCCCTGGATGCTGGAGCACCCGCGTGGAGACCCCTGCCAGCGCTGAGTTGCTTACACATTCACTGACTCGGCTTTCCTCCTGCAGTCAGCACCATTGCATGTATTTTGTGTGATGGAGGAGGACTTTGTGGATTGGTGTCAGACATACGGGTTAATATTGGACTTGTGGGCTTGGGCAGACTGAGTTGGGATGTTTTCTGGATGTGCACTTAACCTTTATATAAAACTCTCTCTTATACATGAGTCTCTGTGGATTTGTTTCTCTAAACTACCCAGACTATTAAATTTCCCTACTTTTTAAAACATAGTTCTCCAGATTCTCCATGTACTCAGTCTTAGTCTGGAAGTTCTGTGGAAACCTGTTCACCACAGGTGACCCTATTGGAATACTAAATACTGGCGGTATAGCTTCCAGCACCACACCAGCACAAAAGTCATCAGACTAGTACAAACTGACCATAGTGGGATTGAGTTTACTGATAAATTGGGTTTTATAACAAACCAATACAAATGTGCTTTATACAATTGATGTATGTATATGTATGGATTATGATAAGAGTTGTATGAGCCCCTAATAAAATGTTTTAAAAAAAACCAACAAATAAAAAATAATAATAAAAAAAGCAAAAAAACTTTTACCCACTGGTTCACCAATCACTGTTTCTGAAAGTTTTCAAAAAGCATGTTCTCCGTAAATCTTGATTTAGAATTAATGTCACCAAGAAAATGGTTTGTTCTGAGGATAGTTTTGTTAATTTGTTATCATTCCCTAATTAACATGAATGCTTTCACAAAATTTCAACACGTTCCTATAAAACTCCTGTAAAGCTGAGAGTCGTGGTATTGAAAACAACTTGGCCTACACCTGCAGACATAGACGCCAGGAGAAGCAAAGGAGTCGCAGTCAAGCATTGGAATGCGTATTTTCTGATGCAAGCGGTGTCTCTCTTCACTACTTCTCAAGCACCACATCATCTTCAGGGGTGGTCACGTGAGAGAAGTCCAAAAGTAGTAGAGATCTACCATTTCATTCTCCCGAATCATGTCTACAAAATGTAGCCAAGATTTATGACCTTGCATTCCAATGCCCATCAGATTTGGAATTTTATGCCTTATGACTTGACTTGGATTTTAAATGTTGGACACATCGGGAAATGTCCATCACTAGAGAAGGACATCCTGTTTGATACATTTGAAGGTCAGTAAAAATAAGGGATGCTCTCAATAAGACAGATTACCACAGAGCTGCTTCAATGGACACAAACATCAAAGGATCCTAAAGATAGTGCAGGAGCACAACATTGTTGTTGTTGTTATGTAAAGGGGAGGCTTAACAAGTTAATAGAAAAAAACCTTATGTTTTCATCCATTTTCCACAAACCTTTTCAACCCTCTTCATATAAATCCTAGCAACGAGTTAGAGCCAGCAATTAACAACAAACTTTATTTCATCCACGGAACACACCATTCAAACAGGGCGATGTGTCTTTCTAATCATATCTCCTCCTCGAACCTCCTTGGTATCCTCCCGGTCTCTGTACCTGTCAGCATCTCTTAAGGTTCTTCTTGTGATTTTTCCCCTAGTATCCTGTGAGAGGTGTTTCCTGTTGAAAGTCATCCTTGCTATTCCTGTACCACTATTACAGCGTATTTGTACTTCGACGGCATTTGCCCCATGTACTCTTGCATTACAGCTATGGATGCATGTTTCCTGTCCTCTGTGAAATGTAATCTCCTTAAGGTTTGGGGCTAATATCAATGTGCCTATGAGGCCAAGGAGAGTTCTCATCATATACTAATAAGGAAAACACATGCACACACAAATAATTTATCACGTGGCCATTGATTGAATAACCGCTCAGATCTTTGTATCGATATAGCTATCGATAGACAGAACATTTGTCTTGGTCTTCTTAGCGCTGCTATAACAGATATGTCACAATGAGGGGCTTTAACAAATGAAAATTCTCTTACACTTTAGGAGGCTAGAGGTCTGCATTGGGAGCACCAGCTGTAGAGCAGGCTTGATCCTTCCGTCGTCTCTGAGGGGATTCCCTTGTCCTCTGTCAACATCTGGGGGCCTGGAATGCCTCAGAGTTCTCCGTGCATCATGGATCAGTCTTCTCCTAAGTCTACAGAGTTTTCAGCACAGGGACCCAACATGCAAAGGAAGTGTTCCACTCCCAGCTCTTCTGGTTTGGTAGAAAGATATTCCTCTCATTTCTGCTGGCCCGTTTAATCTGTTTTATATCTTCTAAGGCTTGACTCCAGGTGCAGGACAATGTTATGAATTATATTCTGCCCCATTAACATCATAGAGGCTGGGTTTAGATACGTACGATAATTACATCAAAACACAAAAGAGTGGATAATTAAGTAATATTGAGAATCGTGGCCTAGCCACATTGACACATGTTTGAGGGGAAAATTATTCTATCTAACAGAGCATTCTAAGAGAACACAGCATACAGTTGGTGCTCCTTACAGACATATTTGTTGAATGCCCCTGAATGACCAAACTTAGGGAAAAATTAATGATGTAGTGGGGTTTCCCACTCTCCATCCCAAGAGGAAATTGTTTATTACAGTATCTCATGAAAAATGCCCCAAACTCCTGCATGGTATGTCTTCAAAAATGGCAGTCACTGGCAATATACTCTAAAATGACAAGAGCAGCTCTTCTTAGTGTTCATAATTCAGTATCTAGTTTTCATTAAGATTTTTAGGACTAATGCTCATATGCTCACAATTCAAAATTGTTTTATTTTGTAATAAAGGTTGTAGAATGACTATGAATATGTTTATTGAATGCTAGATCCATAATTAGATATCATTAGAGTTCTGTCTTTATATATACTTGCAGAGATTGAAAAACTCACTGTCATTGAGTCAGTTTCAACTCATAGAGACCACATAGGATAGATTGGAACTACCCTGGTGGGTTTGCAAGACTGTAACTCTTTACAGAATTAGAAAACCTCTTCTTTTCCCCACAGAGCAGCTAGTGGTTTCAAACTGCAGACTTTGCAGTTAGTGGCCCCATGTATAACCACTAGAGACTGAAAAGTAGGATGGTTTTAGTGATGTATAACCAAAGAGTAGACAGGTCAAAGAAATTCTGACTCATTAACCAATAGAAAGCCCCCCTCTATACTTTGACACTTCTGGGCAAGTAATCACTGCTGCTTCTGGACGACCACGTACAACAACACTTCTTGTGTGCACTCAGGTACATTGTTCACATGATTTATGAGAGCTTCTCCATCCCATTATTAAGGATGAACAATGCAGCAGGAGAAGTCAATAATAAAAACACATACAAACCATATCAATAGATGGTCATGGAATTCAGCAATTTCTGTCCCTTTCGCCTTTCTTTTTTTACCCACCTCCGGGAAACCCAGCAGGGCTGCTTCATGTAAGCACCAGAGAAATCTATAACTACCCACTGAAAGCCCATGACCCCACTCCCCAGCCACCCCTTGCCCCTCATTACAGCAGCGGTTGGTATAGGGAGGGATTAAAGAGGGCTAGAAATCATTGGGTGAGCGTGCAAGGGCTCAGAAATTTGACCTTGTTACTTAAAGTACACAGTCTCCACTAAAAGCTGGTATATAAGGAGAATTAAAAACAGAACCAAGAAAGGTCAGGCAGAGTGCAGACGCACTAACAAAGATGAGGTTGAAATAGCAAAAACAACAACAACAAAATCCTCCCAACTACTCAGGTGTTCTTCTATTATGCCAATGCTGGCCTTACTTGAAGATATACTGGCTTTCGCGATAGACATCAAGTGAAAAATAGCTCCCGTGGCAAAGACAAGAGCTCAAAATTTAAAACTTCCAGATAAGAAAGGACTTGAGAATGTAGCTTCTCGTTCAGGTGGCTTTCTTAGGGGACTTTGAAAGTGGAATCAGATTGTGTCTTTTTCTATTTCAGATAACTTTGACTATCTGTATTCATGAGTTATCTAAGTTTAAGGTGAAACAGAAGAAGAGATTGAAAAGACACTAACCAGTAATATACGTTTACAACCTTGGACCTTACAGTGAGGCTTTCTCGTTTGGGGGGAAGGAAAAGCAGGGAGCAAGCTGCAGGAGCTGTCATACATATGTGACCATGACAGAAACTGTAAATGAGGGCCAGGATAAAAGGTATCTCCAAACATATACCCTAAGAAGTGAATGAGTCCCATCTGCCAGCAACAATGGGGCCATATTATTCATTGTTCTGGCAGTCTTGTGCACCATGGATATTGGGAATAGATACTCTTGGATGGAGATTAGGAAATTGATGTCTTTAATGGAATTATATCTAAATGATGTGCCCTAAAGAGGTAAGCAGCCTGGAAATCATTGCTGAGTCCCAAAGAGAAAAATCCAATGACAAAATTTAATTCTTCTTAAGAACAATGATGATAAAGATATTTCTTATTGCTATAGTGCTTCATACTTTCTAAAGCCATTACATAGATTTTAAATGAAGCAAACATATGAGTTAAATGCTATTATAAACAGGTAGCAAGAACAAGTGCGTGTGTGTACATCCTATTTCTTTCTTTACTGTGTAAGCAAATCATGTCCATCCACTGGAATGGTGCTAGCCAAGAGAAATATGACCTGAGGTACAAGTTGTCACAAATTTGAAAGTTAAAAATAGATGACATTTATTTTAAGGGTTTCTTTAATTTAATCCAAATCTAGCAAAATATTACCATTTCAACCTGTAATTAATATAACAAATTTCTTTGAGCTTTTATGCTCGCTTTTTTGGTTCTAAGTCTCCGAAATCCAGGTGCTTCATTTACATTGAGAGCACTTTTCAGTGAAGACTACGCACCTTTCAAATACTCAGTAGTGAAATGTGGCTGGTACAACCACTCTGACTAGCACAATTCTGAGATCCCTTCTTTTGCCTATATTTAGGCTTCAGTAGCATCTCTAGGAGAAAATTGAGGTGATCTACTCTGATAAAAATTGTGCAGTTCTTACTCAATGCAAGAACATGTTGTTCTATTAAATTGGCATTCCAGGATGCACACCTTCCGGACACTATTGCTGAAGAAAAATGTGTGCATAAGCAAACGTGGTGAAGAAAGCTGACGGTGCCCGGATATCAAAAGATATAGCGTCTGGGGTCTTAAAGGCTTGAAGATAAACAAGCCATCTGGCTGAGGAACATCAAAGCCCACATGGAAGAAGCACACCAGCCTGTCTGACCACGAGGTGTAGAAGGGACTAGTTATCAGACAACAAAAAACTAAAAATCATATCAGTGGGTGCCCACCTTCCTGATATAATCACTGAAGACAAACGTATGCATAAACAAATGCGGTGAAGAAAGCTGATGGTGCCCAGCTATCAAAAGATATAGCATTTGGGATCTTAAAGATTCAGAGATAAACAATTGGCCATCTAGTTTAGAAACAACAAAGCCCACAGAGAAGAAATACACCAGCCTGTGTGACCATGAGCTGTCAAAGGGATCAGGTATCAAGCATCAAGGAACAAAAAAATCTTATCATTGTAAATGTGGGTGAGTATAGAGTGGAGACTCAAAGCCCACCAGGAGCCAATTGGACACTCCCTTACTGAAGGGTTGTGGGGAGGAGATAAGCCAGTCAGGGTGCTGGGTAGCAACGATGAAACATATAACTTTCCTCTAGTTGTTAAATGCTTCCTCATCGCCCCCCACCCGACTATCATGATCCCAGTTCTAACTTACAAATCTGGCTAGACCGCAGGATGTACATTAGTACAGATAACAACTGGAAACACAGGAAATCCAGGGCAGATAACTCCTCCAGGACCAGTGGTGAGAGTGGCGATGTCTGGAGGATGGAGGGAATGTGGGGTAGAAAAGGGGAACTGAGCACAAGATTCTACATATAGCCTCCTCCCTGGGGGATGGACAGCAAAGAAGAGGGTGGGGGAGTTGTCAGACAGTATAACATATAACAAAATAATAATAATTTATTAATTACGAAGGGTTCATGAGATAGGGGGAGTGGGGAGGGAGGGGGAAAATGAGCAGCCAATATTAAGAGCTCAAGTAAAAGGCAAATGTTTTGAGAATGATGATGGCAACAAATGTACGCATGTGCTTGTCACAATGGATGGATGTATGGATTGTGATAAGAATTGTACGAGTCCTCAATAAAATGATTTTTTTTAAGTTGTGCACTCTCAGACACCCTAAGGAGCCATTCTATTCTGTCTTGTATGACACTTTGAGTTGGAATCACCTTGGTGGCAGTGGGTGATTGAGTTAGTATCTCCTTTGGTCACTGTAGACTTCAAGAATACCAAAACTTGGCTGATATGAATTAGTTTCACATTTATCAAGTGCCTCTAATAATGCATGTGGCAGATAATAACATTCTCTGAAATCCTAATGATGAATATGTACACAGATTTATGATAGGATACTTACATATTACTATCAACAGACACTGATGAGATGTCTCTTCCAGGTAAAGCATTGCATTAAGTACCAGATCAGCACTAAGTCGGCAATTTGACCAGAATACTTATTAAGTTCCTACAATGTATGAAACACCTTTCTTTCACCAGCAAACTTTAGGTTAGTTCTACTCTTTTCAAAAACTGTAGGCAACGGGGATCCAGCATTGACAAAAGCCAGTGGAACCCTGACTGCAAGTCTTGTCTCTGCTGTGCATAAGCACAGTGGGGCTTCACGCAAGTCACTGGCCTGGACCTTGGTGCTGCTCACCCTGCAATCAGTGGTTCGAGCCCAACAGCCACTCTGCAGGAGAAAGATGAGGCTATCTGCTGCCCTAACGATTAATTGCCTCAAAAACTCCTTTTGGGGTCATGGTAGGTTGAAATTGACTCCATGCCAGTGGATGGCTTTTGTTGGTTCGTTTTGTCTTCCGTTTACTTGTTGGTAGAAAAAGCATGGATGACCTACAAGAGTCTTTCCAGTCTTGACAGGTTATGGCTTGATAATAAAAGTTTACCTCCTTTTAGCCTTAAGGAGTACCTTCCTGACACTTTAGCAGTTGTCTACATGCTGTGATTTATGAGGTTTTAGTAGGGTTGCCTGATTTAGGGGGGAAACAAAACAAATAGTGAATTCGAATTTTAGGTAAATGTTCAATAGTAAGCATGTTTGTGCAAAATTTTATATGCGTGCATATAAAATATTTTCATTTTTGGCCTGAAATTACAACTTAAATAGATATCCTAAAATTTTTCTGGTAACCCTAGGTACTAAAAAAGTCCCATGCTCCCCTCTGAGCTGAAAGCCTCGGCCTGTATTTCAGTGAAATAAGATGAACACAAACTTTCCCCATGAGTTTGAGCCCTGGCTTAGCACCTGCTGATAAGCAGCCTAGAGCCAACTCTTTAGGTCAATGTGCATCTTTTCCTTACCTGTAATCTTAAAACGAAAAGGTCCTTGGGGAGGTACCAGTGAGAGTTTTTGTTTGTTTGTTTGTTTGTTTGTAAGATTTTAATGAATATTTAAATATATGAGTTTTGTTGTTGTTGTTTTGGGCTTTTTACTGAAAGGTTGTCAGTCTAAACTAAAGAAAGGCCTGGTGGCTTAGCAATTTCCTTCCATAAAATGTAGTCAAGGAAAGCCTTAGGAGTAGCAGTTCTGCTGTGTACAACATGGGCTTTTCATGAGTCAGACTTGAATAAACAATAATGGGCTTGAGTATCTGTTTATTTCTTGATCTTAAAATTAACCGGTAAGGGAAGCACATATCCAGAAAGAAGAAAAAAGATGCTCAGAGAAGTTAGACTACTCATTTTATATTCTTATTTACCACTGAAGCTTTCCTATGAGAGGGCAAGCATTATACAAAATAATGTATGCAGCAGGCACATATTAGGTTTTTGATGAATGATATGTTATTACTGTGATTATAACTGTAAGATTTTTGGATTAGTGGGTTCTTTGGGAAAAAAGTATTTATCTGTACTTACTAGCAAGAAGCAGAAGGTCAAAGGGAAGCCTTCACCTTAGGGAATAGATGAATACCAGAACTAATCTTAGAAACCACAAGTCTTAGAGAGCTTACAGAAGCAAGACTAATTCTAGATCCTACCTGCTGATCAGGAAGAAATCCCCTAATGTCCTTTCCAACCTCAGGACTTGAGCTCAGCACTTACTTGCTACCTCTAGATAGAACAGAGGGGGGAGGGAAGCAGAGGCTGGTAACTTACTTCTTAAGGAGTTTAACAGATTAATGCAGTTAGGTATCTGATAGCTTTGAAGATCACCGAACCTTCTCAGTAATGGTTAAACGTGCCTCCCCCTTTTTAATTCAGGTTGAAAGTTGTTTTACTATTACTTTCAACACACACACACATACACACACACACACACACACACACACACACGAAACACATGTATCCAATTTGCCGTTTAGAAAGCAGGCCTAGCCTTAGGAAGGCCCCCAATTGACGTTGTTTAGGATTTTCTCAGTAAGATTCTACAACATAGTCAGGGTTAGAAATGCCGTGAGAATCTACGCAGGACCCATCACACCTGCCGCCCCCCACCTGTGCACCCCGTCGTCATTCATTCTGAGCCATCAAGCATGGCAGGGGTAAGACAGTTAGAAAAGCTGGGCAGGGAGAGCCCCAGAGAAGCCCCCACAGACAGCAGTCGGGAAGAAGAATGAGAGCTCATGAAGGAAACAGATGGAGTGGTCAGGTCAAAGAAGTAGGTGCAGATCGAGGAGAGAAGGTTATCATGGGAACTCCAGGGAGAGGGAATTTCCCTATATTTCTTGTAGACAGACACTGGGAGACCTCGCTGGGTCCTGTTGGCCCTCACACCTATTTTCCAGGCGCGTTCAGACAACATTCTAAACCTTTGGCTTCAGCAGTCCCCATCTCTGGCAAGGTCTCAAAAAGAAATGAAACATTGTTTAAACTAAACACCCACTAGAGAGGACTTTTTATCTGTCTGGACTACAGAGAATGAGACTAAAGAGAAACTGGGAAATGTATGATCCAGTTGGCACTTTTCAAGTGTGAGAACTGAGAAAATGTTTGTTTTACTAGGTTATAAAATACAGCATTAACTACAGGAATCACACGAAGTCATCGGAAAAATAAATAAAAACCCAGAGATTCATGAATGTCATCTGAAGGCATTTTTGAAAATTGTATTGTTATTTTTAAGAACTGTGTTAGGCTGGCTTCTCTAGAGAAATAAATCCAGTGACACTCATATGTGTATAAGAACAAAATTTATCTCAAGAAATATTTATATGGCAAGAAGGCATCCCAGCCCAGTCCAACTGAAGTCCATAAGTCTGATGCTAGTCCGTAAGTCCCTTCTCAGACTCGTGCAGCCTCATGCCTGTTATGCAGAATGGTGAACTGGGAAACAGAAGATAACAGACGGGCTGGTGCAGGGTCTTGTGGATCCAAAGATCTGTGGAAGCATGGCAGGGCAGCGACAGCTCTCAGGTTAGGTGGCCCACATGGGGCCACCCTGGAGGTGGACACACAGTCCCAGTGAAGCCCCAGCAAGGAGAAAGGCAAGGGAACAGAGAGAGAGAGTTTCTGGATCCCCCCCCCCCACCTACACACACACTAATCCAAAAGGCCACACCCCCACGGAGGTTTCATCAAACTACCACTTGATTGACAGGTTTGACCACCCCTAGCCATAAGGGTCTGGTTCACCTAAAGTCATCCAGCTCCCACCAGGACACAAACAGCAAGCTACAAACTCAGTCATTTCTACAGGCACAACTCACTGACACGGATAACATTTTCAAGGTGTGCTTCTATACTTGTTTTCCTTTCTGACTTGCTCCTCCCTCATTAATACCAACTTACTGCCCCCCAAGGTTCCTATCTAATCTTTCGAGTCGCTGTTATCATTTTGACTCCATACAGATAATTATTTCAAAAGCATAATGCTCAAGGCAGACACTTTTAAGGTGCCTATTTAAGAGCCCTTTGATTTTCATACGAATGCATGCTGGCAAATAATTCACCATGGCACTGCAAAATTTCTTACTTCAAGTTCTTAAATAATCTCATAGTTAATGTGGGAACATAACCCTTGGAATTTAATCCTTATAACCCTTAGAATTTGTGTCCCACCTGGGCGTTGAAAACATATGTTCAATTCAAGTAATAAGGTATGTTTCTGGAATTTTATTTTAAGTAATAGGATTTGGGGGAAATTTCTTTTGAGAGCATTAAAGCCCTCAATAGTTTTCATTCTGGCTCAAATTATATTTGGTTTCATATGTACTTTTGTAAAAATTACCTTCCATATGTGAAAAGTTAACTGAAAATTTAAGAGAGGCAAGTTTCCTTTAAAAACAGAATGAAAGATACATGGTCCAAAGTTTATTATACTTACTCAGTGGATCATCTTTCCCATCCATCTGTACGTTCTATATGTTTGCATGGGACTTTTCCAACACTTTGAATTCCATTGATCTAACATGTAAAGCCCTAGACCTGTGATATATGACTAATGCTAAATAGATAAGATCACCCAATTATAAACTTCAGTTGACTCTTACTAATGTAGCAAATGAAGTCATGGAAGTGAGCGAGATCTCATTTTGGATAAGGTTCCATTCCTTGTTAAATGTTGTTATTTCAGAGTTGAGGATATATCATCATTGATATAACAATAACAGATGTCTTATTTGTGGATTCCTCTTTCCTCTGCCTCATAGCAATGATTTTACTACTTGTGAAGGATTGCAAAAAATTACTGGAGGAGTTACAAGAGGTCTCTGAAGTATTTATCTGGAAGCCAAGTATAATATTGTTTTTCCACACCCATCAACCAACACAACTTAATGCTGACTCAAAAGAGCTGCATTATTCTTTCCTTAGTGACCTGCGTGATTACAGCTTTGGTGCCATTTTCTTCAATAAAAGTTGGATTCGTTGCAATAACAGTTGAGAGAAGCGGGTACAAAGAAGATCTCCTGCCCTTCTCTTCTCTTGGAACATGAAAAACCACCTTTGGCATGAGCATCTAATACAAGATTTTATAGTACACATCTACCGAACCTGTACCTTGTTAAATTGAGGTGATACATTGTTTTATGGAAGCAGTCAGTCAGCAGAGGGTTTGGAACTTGTTTGGTTGGGAGCTCAATTAAAATTTGTGTTGATCCAAATTGGGGGGAAAAGGCAACAGGAATTGGTGAATTTACAGACAGTTCAATCACTCTCCTGGTTACTTGTCTAATTAAATGAGAAGTGGTGTGCCCAAGAAAACCCTCAAACCCACTGCTGTGGAGAAGATGCCGACTCATAGCTACTGGTATAATGAGCCATAAAATATCAGAGTGTTGAGTGTAGTTCTCAGGGCTGTCTTCTCAGATACAATGGATGCTGCTGTTCTAGAAACGCTTCTGTAGACAGCAGGGATGTCAGAGTCTGCGTAAAGAGTCACATGAATAACTCTGACTCTTATGAGTTGCCATTGAGTTGGTCTTGACTCAAGCTGATCCCCCTATACCAGAGTCACATCTTGTCCAGCTCTTTACCAGCTTTGAAATTGTTGAACCGCTGGAATTCATTGTTGTGGCCAACGCGTGTTTTAGTGTCTTACAACCTAAGCGGTTCATCATCTAGCATTGTGTTCGATTGTATTTTATTGTCGTTCACAGGGTTTTTACTGTAAAATATTCAGAATTAGTTTGTCGAGCCTTCCTTCCCAGTCTATCTGAGTCTGGAGGCTCTACTGAAACTTATCCACTGTGGGTGGTACCTGGAATAATGGTGGCATCCAGCATCACAACAACACACAAGCCATCACAGCACAACAAACTGATAGGTGGTGATGAAGTAAGTCCCAAGAAATGATCTGTGAACTTTCTTAGTGGCTTCGGAATGATTAACAAGACTTTATATAATATTCCCTAATGACCCACTAGGGGCATAATATCTATACTGGCTACTGTTGTGTTTTTGCAAGATGGAGACAGATATTGGGATTTGATTCCACAACACAAATTTGGTAGTGGGGACCTCTAGTATATTGAAATATATTCTGTGTTGTTTTTGACCATGCATCACTTAAAATCCAGTCAAGGAAACACACTTCAGGTCTTTCAGGAAGAGGTGATGTCCAATCCAGTTTAACACTAGGCAGTAGTCCCTCAGTGATGGAAGAGATGAGAAGGTAGCCAGAGAACAATGAAGAACCACTAAAATTAACACCAGCAAGCAGCCTCTCTCACCTCTGAGGAGGACCCATTCTTCTTAGCGCCTGGAAGAAAGCACAAAGGGAGCTCAAATGCAATTAAAGATTCCTTTCAGATGGAGCGCCTTGAGGGTGGCCAATCGAGGGTGGCCAATCGCACTGGAGCTAAAGAGCAGCCCACAAAGGATAGCCAACCGGACACCCCTTGCTGAGGGGTTGTGGGGAGAAGATAAACCAGGCAGGGTGCAGGGTAGCAACGATGAAACACATAACTTTCCTCTAGTTCTTGAATGCTTCCTTCCCCCCACTATCATGATCCCAATACTACCTTGCAAATCTGGCTAGACCAGAGGATGTACATTGGTACAGATAGCAACTGGAAACACAGGGAATCCGGGACAGATGACTCCTCCAGGACCAGTGGTGAGAGTGGCAATGCCTGGAGGGTGGAGAGAATGTGGGGTGGAAAGCGGGAACTGATTACAGGAATCTACATATAGCCTCCTCCCTGAGGGAGGGACAGCAGAGAAGAGGGCAGGGGGAGACATCATGACAAAATAATAATAATATATGAATGATGAAAGGTTCACAGGGTGGGGGGAGTGGGGAGGGAGGGAGAAAATGAGCAGCAGATATTAAGGGCTCAAGTAGAAGGCAAATGTTTTGAGAATGATGATGGCAAAAATGTACATATGTTCTTGACACAATGGATGTATGTATGGATTGTGATAAGAATTGTACGAGCCCCCGATAAAATGATTTTAAAGAAAAGGAAGAAGAAGCAGCCCACAGTAGAGAATAAGACAAAAATGATTGGCTCTCACTTCCCTCTGATCTTTCTTCAGTGACGACTCCTGACCATAGATACCCAGAAATGCCTTATGAAGGGACTCAGAGCAATACCAAACCAAAAAACCAAACCCACTGCTATCGAGTTGATGCTGAGTCACGGTGACCCTAGAGGACAGGGAACAACTGGTCCTGTGGGCATCCAAGACTGTATCGCTTTACAGGAGTAGAAAGTCCTGGGGGACAGCTGATGGTTTCAAACTGCTGACCTTGCGGTTAGCAACCCAGTGGTAACCACTATGTCACCAGAGCTCCTTAGAGCAATACAGTTCCCTGCAACCCTGAGCAGAATGGAGCAGGGTGGGTGGAGTTGGGTGGTATCAGAATATGGCAAGAGGAAGAAGTATTTGAATGAAATTAAGTAAATGACTCAATAGGATGAACTACTCAAATTGCCATCAAAAGCTGAAAAAAATGTTCCTATTTTTTTTCCATATTACATACTGTCTTTATACTTGGCTCTTTTAAAATCATTAGTCTGATTCTCTTTTTCTTTTTGCAGAAAAATATCTTTTTTTTTTTCAGGAAAGCATCTATCACATTATACTAAAAGCAGTTATAAGTGAAAAATCATTTGGATTGGTTAGAAGGCACCATAGTATAAGGAGAAATCAATATGAATTCATTAATTCACACCTATATTAAATATTCATTGAACTTCAAATATGAATAAAACATAGTCTACTCACACAAAGAGTTTCCAACCCGACCTGTTTACAGATCATTAAAACATAAAACAGTAAATGCTGTAATGGAAGTTCTGTCCACACAATGAGAAATTCCAGCAGAACTGGATAAGAATGATTTTGCCTATAGGTGTCAGGAAAGACTTTAGAGAAGATTATATTGTCCAGACAGATCAGAACCAGCTTGCCAACTGATGAGAGAGAAAAGTAGCATCTCAGAGAAGTCAGAAAACCTATAATACCATGGCATTCATTAATATATAAATAACATAAGAGTTTGGTCTGAGTGTTTAGGAATTGAGCCAGCGAGTACACAAAGAAAATGGCAAGAGCTGCAAGCAAAGACGTAAATTGCTACCTCGTTGTCAAGACCTTGGAGGGCCAGTGTCAGAGTTTAGAGTTCCTCCTGTGAATGACTGGAGTCCAGCTCAGGTCTCTAAGGATAGAAGGAACTTGATGACAATTGCCTTCAGGAGGATCGTTCTGGTGTCTATGTCCAGACTGATGGAGGAGGAAGACCGATGTCAGGGAGATCAGCGAGCAGGCGCTATTAATACTGCAAACAAAAATGATGAGGGTCTCAGCCAGTGGCCATGAGGTGATAAAGAGGGATCTGAGCCAGAAGACACTTCGAAGGGAGAGATGACAGGCTTGATGATCAATTGGACATGGAAAATAAGGGATATAAGTCAAGAATGACTTTCAGAGTTCTAGCTGAGGCAACAGGGTATATTGAAATGGCATCACCTGAGGTAAGAAGTTTCGTAAGGACATGCAGACTTCAGGATGAAACAATGGATTTAGCGCCTCTATTTTCAAAATGGTAAAATTATTTGGGGAATGAAATGGGGTCTTTATTCCGGTGACTTTGTTATGTCCATTGTTGAAAGATAGTTGAAAACATTTCTGAAAGTCATTTAACCATTTGGTTTGTATATTATAATAGTTAACTCATAGGTAGCCTAATTTCATCACCTGCTAAATGGGTTTTACATATCCGGGTTTGTAAAGAGCTCCAGCTAAAATCTGTATGCACATCACTTAAGAATATTAATAAAAGCAGCAATATATTTTCAATCCAAAAAGCATCTGTACAGTTTGGCAAGCATACAATATGGAGATTGGAAAAGACACGGTAAAATGCAGGGAGGGGTGCTGCATGCTTTAAGTAAGGACAGATGCAGCTTCATGGAAATGCTTGTAGTGTATATAAAAAAGGCATTGCACATTCTTGAATTAATAGGAATATATATTCTAATTAATTGACAGCAAGAGCTGTTGATAGAATGAAGGAATAGATCTCCAGCTCCCTAAGCAAGCACCCAGACACAGCCAAATAAATTGCTGAGACTCGGCCTTTATATAATATATGATGTAGTCTTGTAATAATCATCCGATATTTTTGCTTCTTCCACCTATTACTTTGGAGTTGGGTTCTTTTTTACACTTAAATTTAGCATGTCTAAAAGAGAAAACTCCAGATATGAGATTTAGAACAAAGAACAAAACAAACATTTAAAAAGAGCCCGTTCATTCAGAGAGAATGACTACCATCGTGTATCTTTAAGGGGTCTTGGGTTTCTGTACAAATGAAAATCACATCAGGGACCCTTCTTCATTTTGGTGTATTTTTTTTCCAATAGAAATAATGGGTATATAAAAAAAGCAAGAATGGGTATATTGGATCATCCCAGTTTCTTGCCATGTCCTTGTTTCAAAAACATTCTGTCATATATGAGTTTAGAAGAAGAGATCTCATTTTATTCACTAAGTTAACATCTCACCTTGCTTATTGGTTGCATATTAAAAATATGTAAGTCAATCACTTCAGCAAATTCATCTGCTGACATGTTCAATCCCTGGCCGGTGTTCAAGGCCAAGTCAAAAACAATGGAGGAAGCATTGGTCCACACCCTTCACTTTTGATTATAGCAATGTCTTCTGAAGTAAAGGTTTACTTTAGGACCATGGCTAAAATTACAGCTAAAAATGAGATTGATGTGTTCATATTGAGGTGATTTCTAAGACAGCAATATTTTAAGCCAGGCTAGTCATCTCAACCCCTTTATTGTAATATGCAATTGCTTAGTACTGGACAGAGAGAAGGATTTATAAATTGCCCAAATAGTCTATAAATATCCCCCAAAGGAATGACCTAATCGTAAGACCTAATACGATGATACTGATAGAAACTTCTGTAAATGAACATTTATTTCCTAATAATCATGCTCCAAAATGAACATTATTATTACTGTTTGTGGAGAATTGCTCTATGTCAGGCTCTCCATGCAAGAGGGTAGACATAAAGACAAACGACATTAAATCCCTGATCTTTAAGATTAGTGTTTCAGAGAGCGAATTTAAAATATCCACAGCTATGTGGCACTGGGGGTTGGGCACCGGGCTGCTCATGTAAAGGTTGGTGGTTCAAACCGCCCAGCTGAGGTTGTCTGCTCCCATAACGATTGACAGGCTCAGGACTCTCAAAGGGCCTCTATGAATTGAACTCGACTTGAAGGCACCTAACAGCAATAAAAGATTTTAAAAACCACCACTATCGAATTGATTTCCATTCATAATGAGCCTGTAAGACGAGGGGAACTGTCCCTTTAAAGTTTACGAGGCCGTATATCTTTATGTACGCAGACTGGCACATCTTCCCCCTCCCTGGAGCGGCTGGTGGGTTCAAGTCACAGATGCTTTCTTAGCAACTGAGTTGAACCTGAGTCACTAGGATTCTTCTAGCAATGATGAGCATAGGAGGAGGGGGGTAGGGGAGGAGACTTGTTGATTGTCAAGAGCTCAGATGTGAGCAGTTCAAACCCACCAGCTGCTCCCCGAAAGAAAAGCCCAAGAACATTTCTTCCAGAAGACAAGGAAGCCCTCTGGGACGGTTTTACTTGACATTGAGAGCATGAGTTAGAATTGGCCCATGGTGGGCAACAACACAGCATTGGGGAAAGACAGACATAAAGGTTTAACAAAGAAATGGCGTCGGACATTCGGTCAGGTGCTGTTTGCAGGTTTCTGGGATCAGCCCAGTGTGCCCAGAAAGCATCATCTTTGGCTGAGGGTCCCAAGGACTAGCAGAGGGTCAGAAAGGCATGTGAAAACAAAAAGATGCAGAGTCGGGAGCAACCGAGACATCCTGGAAGTTTGGACAGAGCCTGAGGAAATCGTCTGCTAAAGTGCGCAGGTAACAGAAATCCCAGTTGGGTGAAGGGGTGGCTCTGTACCCGCGCTGATGCCTTTTGTGAGGGGTACCCAAGAAGGGCCCATGGAAGGAAGCAGGACACGGCCATCAGCACCTTCTGCAGCCACGAGGGACAGGTGTGAGCAGCGCACCGTGTTGCTCTTCTGACAGTGTCCCCAGAATGGCCTATGTGTTCAAGCAAGATGAGAACCGCTCAAAAATCCCTTGCATTTGTAAGCATCTCAATCCCGTCTCAGGAATTGGGAACTTGGCATTCCGACAGGCCAGACAACCCAACCTCTTCTTATGCCTCTGTTTGTAATTCTTAGCTCGCTTCAGACACCAGATTCCTCAGGATCCCAAACAAAGATTTCCTGCTGGGGTCGGACTGAATCACCCAGGACCTGGATTCTGCCGTTGGTTTTCTAACATGCGCACGAGGGTCATTGGTCGAGAACGCTCCCAAACCAGAAAAGTTGTCGGAGCCCTGGCCTGGGGAAGAAGCGCCCAAGGGACTGTTCTACACGCTCCTCTGATGTTTTGCACAAATGTTTTGCAAATTGCAGTGCGTATAGAAGGGAATTCTGAACGCGAGTCAAACAGTAGGAGGCCCTGTTGACAGCTGGATCTGTTGGAAAGCTGCTCGCTTATGAAAAATGCTGCAAGGAAAATCGTGTATTTCCGGCTCGGCTTTCCCTGGAATTCAGCAATGCTGTCCTTTAAAAATGCTAACTACCGAGGAGATGGTAAATCAAGTGCGTTGTTATTTGTTTGGGCCTGGAGAGTTTCTACCTCCTGAACAGATTGAAAGGCTTACCTAAAAGCAAAGGAATCTTTTGTCTCGCAGGAAACTGCCCTAGAACAAAAATAAAGGTTCGGCTAGGCATTCAGCAAGGCTCAGAGTCTCTCTCCTGGGAGTTGCCCTTCATTTAGGGAGACCGTTAAGTCATTCAGGCCACCAGGGTCCCAGTTAGTACGTGGCAAATGTAATTCACTAACTGGAACCCTGGCGGCCTAAAAGAATCAATGCTACCAACGAGACAAACTTACCTACAGGGAACAAATTAGGTGCTAGCAGAATGTCTGATTATTTTGCCATTTATATTTATAGAGTCAGTGAGTCAACAAGTCTTTATTGACCCCCCAGAGGTTGCCCTCCTCTCTAAGAAATAGTTGGGTACCTTTTAGTAGTTAGACACAGTTTCCTACCCTTAAGGAGATTTGCAGGTTAATGGTGGTGATAACTATCCTTTCAAATGGACGCTTATTAATAAATTCAGCAAGAGAAATTAAGAAGGTTGAGTTGCAAACATTTTGATTTGAAACAAACAAACCTTTTTACTGTGGATTCAGTGAAGGTCTCCAGAGCCCATCATCAGTTTGACACTCAGTGGTTCACACAGATGATGTTTCATCTCAGTCGTTGCAAGGAGCTGTACTTCCACATGCCATCACTTCCCGCGCTTCCTCCGACGTTTCCGGTTTTCTTTCCTTCTTTGTTCCTAACCCTGCTGAACTTTGTGCCTAGGAAAATGTTACCTTTTTGAAAAACCCTAACTGGTCGGTAATGCTAAGGTTTGTATAGCTCACTGGTATTCAAGGGGTTGGGCATGACACCTTGGAAATTGGGGTACTCAGAAATCAGGATGTTGGACTTGGAAGAGCGTTTCCTTTTCCTTTGTGGGTTTGTTTAGGTTATGAATTTCTTTATCTGATTTTTGTTTGGGGGCGCCCTGGTGGCGCACTTGTGAAGTGCTCGGTTGCTAACAGAAAAGCGAGTCATTGGAGCAAAGCAGCCACTCCACGTGCTGTTTCTGTAGATGGCAGTCTGGAAAACGGGCGGCTTGCTATGAGTTGGCATCAATGGAAAGGCCATGTGGGTGCTTTCGCTTGTTTGTTTGTTTTTGTTTTTAGTGACAAAGCTATGTTTTGACAACACAAAGAAGGGAATTCGCTGACACCTTCACAAAAGCATCAGTTAAGAGTTTTTGAGATTGATGGAGGGAGAGAAATAGAGTAGACTCACTTCAATTCTGTCCTGGCTGACCAGCTGAGATGCACTGTGGCTTGAGTTACACAAAAACAGATCAGAGACTGCATGGGTAAGAACTGGTAAGAGAGAAGCTTTAAAAGAAGAAAAATTAGTAACTAGGTGGGGAAACACCACCAAATATTAGTCATGGAACGACATCCAATTAGTCATGGAAGCATATGCTCTAAGCTCTGAATAATGCTATGTAATGAACAATTCCTAAGCAGGAAGGCCATTTGAGGTCTCAGACATTGACCACAAAGGCCGTTCCTATTGCCATTAGGTTTGTCTTCAAGTTCATCGGTGGGACTACAGAGGAGAAGAGCAGAGAGCTTTGAGTGTATGGGAGGAGGCGGTCTTTGGGAGAGGGAAGTACAGTTACTGAGCTCCATTTGAGTCATTGAGCTTGGTAACAACAGCATGAAATTCAGTGGGCGCTGTCTTGAAGGCCGGGAGAAAACAGAGACCAAAAGGGGAGATTTTCTTTTGAGGAGACTGAAGGTGGTAGTTTAATCAATCCAAGAAACCGTGAGACGGGGTGAAGTTTCTGAGAGGTGTCACATTAAGGAAACTATAGGGAGAGAAGATACATTATAATTTAATTTCCTGTAGGTTTCAGCTCTTTTGGGAAAAGAAACCATTTCATTGCAATTAGTTCAGATTCACTAAGCTTAAACAGTTTTGTCCAGGGCCCTTGGAGTAGCAGGGATGAAAGGTTTGGACCAGGTGTCATAGAAGCTTCCAGGACACTTACCAAGCCCTGTAATCCTTCTTTAAGCAGGTGGCTTTCACTGCTGAGCAGGTCTCTTTTGACACCTTCACTGTTGCTGTTTTATTAACAATGCAGTCTCCCATTAGATTCCACAGCACTAGGAAATAATATGATGGAAGCTGAGCAACTTGAATCCTAGTTCTGCTAGATACAATCCTGAGTAAGTTTTCAGTCTCATGGAGTATCCATTTAGTTAACTGTAAAAAGATAAAAGAAAAAGATAGGTTCTTGTCTTTCTGTGAAAGGATCTATTAATAGTAGATCATTGTGGATATGAAGGAAGAAAGGTTGTTGTGAATGTTTAGCAAGATAATGTGTTTCAGGTCTGCTGCATAGTAAATGTTATCTATTACTTTAATACCCAAATCCACTGACATCCTGTTGATTCTGACTAATTTAAAAACCCAATAGAGGTTGTATAATCAATATGTTGCATAATCAAGGATGGCAACAATAGTTAAAAATTCTCAAAGAGTAAGTCCAAACGTATTGCTACTGGGGTCTCAGTATGCATTCCAAAGAAAACATGTCTGGGCGGGTTTCTCTGATTATTGGATGGCTGCAGATAAAGTCTCTCAGGGTAATTAAGGAGCTTAGTTTCCTGCAGGGTGTCTTCAAAAGAAAAACGGTCCAATCAAAAACACTGGCTTCCGAAGAGACATATGGGACCAGGAAAATTCAAGGCAGAAAGGTTATGGTGAGGGTTGCTTGGGAGCCGGAAGAGAAAGTCTGGATAAAATTATTTTTGAATCATAGGGGTTTATAAGGAAGAGCTTTTAACAAAACTGAAAACTACATCCGTGGTGGGGGGGAACCTTGGACAAAAAGCAAAGAAAGTTATACCAAGGAATTAAGACCTGGAAAGTTGATCTTATCAACTACATGATCTTGTTAAGAGCGCTTCAAGGTCATTTAAAAAACAATAGCAAAGATTGTCCTATGAGAAATTCACTGCCTCATCCATCCTATAGCCCTGATCGATCCCCTTCATATGTCTTAAGGAACACACTTTGAGTGCCTCAAGGATGTCAAACCCATGGTTTTCATGTGGCATCAATACAAGAGAACAAAATTCTTCAGAGAAAGTATTAGAGTAATGGAAATACCACATTCAGAAGTGTACAGACATGAACGCGATATGGAAAAACACTAGTTTTACATTTCATGTTTTTGCTTAATAAAGGTTCCTATGATTCTGAAGTAATCCCTTTTGACTTAATAATTCCATGGTTCATATTCACCACCTCATCCCTGGTTCCAACACAGAGGTTGCCAGTCATGACTGCCTTTCAGAACTCTTAATTTAGACATACTGAAATCAAGGTAACAATATCTTAACTGTATATGAGACCCTAGAAACCATTACGTCTCCCCAAATTGACCCGTTGTCTCCAATGTTGAGTGAGCTCAACAACCTCTGTGTTAGTCTGCATTTAGAGAAACAAATCCACAGAAACTCACGTATAAAAGAGAGTTTTATGTAACGGTTAAGTGCGCATCAAGAAAACATCCCTACTCAGTGCTGCCAGAGCCCACAAGTCCAACATTAAACCATATGTATACAACACCAGTCCACAAAGTCCTCCACCAGCTCACAAAAAAGACGCAATGTCGACTGCAGGAGGAAAGCCGAATCAGTGAACGTGTAAGCATCTCCGCACTGGTAGGGGTCTCCATACAGCTGCTCCAGCACCCAGGGCTGCATCAGGGTAGGTCCATGTGGCTTCTCCTCAGGGATGTCTAATGAGCCTTGCCAGCTAAAGCAGGGAACTGGCTAAGGCAGCTGTACCCTGATCCGACCATCAGAAAGCAAGAGACTGGAGAACTAGAAAGGAGAGGCTCACTGAGCCAATTATCCCTCCGCCCTTCAATTAACCCCACATGTGTTTATCAACCAGGTTGGCACAATAAACTAACTACCTCAACCTCCAAGAAAGATTCAGCTTTTATGTGCTTTAAAATGTCTGCATGTTTTCTCATTCTCCTTGTGATTGTCTCTCATCCAGGCACCATTCCCAATCTCTTTTTTCCTTTTCATATGCTTCTGCAATGAACAGTCAAGCAATCAACCAACAATAATTGGTATGCAGTTCCCCCTGACTCGTGGTGGCCCCATGTATGTCAGAGTAAAAGCATGGCTCTTGGTATAAACTAGCCCTCAACACATACTTCTCTCTCACTGTTCTTCTCTCTCTCTCATTCTCTCTGTCTCTCAACTTCTCAAAACTGTCATTCCAAGCAGGTCCTATAAGCATGCTGAATCTTGTCCTTGTCCTCCACGATCACCTCAAAGTATATTCCTCTCTCCAGTATGCGCTTTCTCTTTCCCCACATGAATGAACGCTTTTTCCTTGCCTTCTCTAGCTCTGTACTTAGCCTCTCGGTGCCACGGAGCCACAGAAACACAGGGAAGGAGTGGAGAAGGAGAGGGAAAAGTGATGACCACAAAGATTTAATAGGCTTGCCTGTCACAGAATCTGACATCTGAAACTTGAAAATCACCTGAATTTTAGAGACTGTCTGAACTTGACAACGTGTAAATACTGAGCAAAAGTATCTGAAACCCTCCTAAACACTTTGTACACCTGGATATGCCCCCCAGGAAATTCTTAGCGATGACTCTTACTTTAATTTCCCCAACTATGGTAGACAATAGTGAAGAATTCCGCTGGGTCCCCTCCCATGTATTCATTTTCAAAGCTGTTAGCACAACACTAGTATTTCAACATTCTTTGGGCTTTACCATCTTTATGTTCATTTTAAATTAAGAAGTCTGAAGCAGATCTTATCAAATACATGATATTGTTAAGAGCACTTCAAGGTCCTTTTAAAAACAAGAATTACTTACATCAACTTACTTTATTGCTTCATTTTCTGACTGTAAAGGACACAAAGTCTACTAAAGCAATTTAACATGGCTTTAACCTACAATTTTAGCTTACCCTGAGGGGCCATTTCACCTCTCGTTTTACTTTTCTACACCAAATCAATACAAGGAGGACTCAAGTCAAGACACATGTCATAACTGTATTAAAGGTCAATGAGGTTTACACAAATTGGACTCTACTCATAAATAATTGACTCACAATTTGTAACAAGGTACAGGGCAAAATGCTATTCACCTGAAGCATCTTTAAAGTTTATTCTACCTATTGCTGACACCAGAGGGAATAATAACTAAACATATATTTGTTCTAAAGTCAACCATCAACAGAGACATTCTCTAAAGAATGTGAGAAACATGCACTGTCCATCTTGTTCATTGCAAGAGAAGTTAGAGTAGACCCTTGGTATTTATAGACATAACATCGGAGGGCTTGGCTAACTGCAAGCAATCCTAAAGATCTATTATGGGGTTACAGTATGTTGCTTTTCTGAGGTATTAGTTTACATTCCAGGGACTGGAAGTTGATGTGTGGAAATAGGCACCACTCCTTGGCAAAGATATTTGGCAGGTGCACCGTGTCTAGGTATGCCCTCACCTCTCTGCATCTCGACTTGCTATCACACAGAACTGTCACCAAAGCCCTAAAAATGTCCTTAAGTTCTTTAGTTCAATTCACTGCATTTGGGAATTGTCTGAGGACCCAGTATGGGGGAAGGAGCCATAAGAGGAAGTTAACCAAGGTTTTCTTTTCTCACAAGGCATTGATTGGCATGAGTGGATGGTTCGGTCGTTTTGCCCTTCTGTCCTAAATAACCAGATTCCGGCAATGGTCAGAGCCATCTTGCAACGATGAAGTGACAGGCAAGAGAACAGAAATCTAATACCGTAAGGATGGTGCAGAAGCAATAAAAAGCTTGAGTCTTTTTGAAATTATTAAATGACCCTCAGACCACTATCTCCAGACTTGTTTTTTGAGATAAGTTAACATCTTTATTGTGGAAAAGTTGAAAGCACTTCTGGTTGGTGCAATAAAGTTTCTCTCCTCTCAAGAAAGTTAGTATTGATTTGGGGGACTGGCACTCGGTCCTCAATGACTTTAGTGACTAATAGAATGTATCTGAAAGATGGAAACAGAGTGTTATGAGGTCTTACAGAGGGAGGGATGGCCACAGGTGCAGTAGATAGGTAAGCAAGCAAAGGCCGGGTGAGAAAGTAGAGTGACCGGTTAGGGCAGGAAGGATCTTCTGGTAGAAAGATCTGGTTGTCGTCTGGCTCTGCCATTCACAAGCAGTGAAATCTTGAGTATGTAGTTTGATCTTTTAGACATCCAGTTCCTTCAAAGGATTCCAGTGTAGATTAGGTCAATCTTGGGTGAAGATCCTAAAGTAGGCAATTCATAGCTAATGGGAAAAAAAACAAGTGGGAATAACATTCTGTAGTCTATTTTAAACAAGACACATTGATCATTCCTTCCAAGCTTCCCTACCCAACAAAATAATTCAATCGAAATGGATGTCATAGGCTGTCCATGAAAGCGGCCAGTCTCCATTTTGGTGGGTTCATTAAAAAAGGAGAGAAGTGGGATCAGTGATCCCTACACCAACCTTAAAGTTGGATGTTGCATCATGAAGACCGAAGAATTGATGCATTCAATTGTGGTGCTGGAGAAGAATATTGAAGGTACCATGGAACACTAAAAGGGCAAACAAATCTGCCTTGGAAGAAGCATGGCCAGAGTCCCCATAGAGTCCCCATAGATGGCGAGACTTTATCTTGCATACTTCGGACGTGTGTCAGGGGAGACCAGCCCCTGGAGAAAGTCATCCTGCTTAGTAAAACAGTGGGGTGGTGAAAAAGAGGAGAACTTTCTAGGAAATGGATTGATACAGTGGTTGCAACAATGGGCTCAAGAATAGGACCAGTAGCGAGGATGGCCCAGGACCAGGTTATATTTAAATTAATTGATAAATACTTTTAAATTCTTGTTTCTTTCAGTTGTACATGGGGTCACTATGATGGGAACCAACTCAATGGCACCAAATAGCAATAACAACCCTTTAACTCCTGGTTCCAGGTAGGGATAAACCCATTGTCTAGACAGCATTCCTGGCTGGGTACAATAATGGTATTGTACTTCTAGGGAAGAAAATAGAACATGGACTTTGGTGCAAGTATTGTGTCAAGAAGTCTTATCTCCTTTAATTCTTATCTTAATCCAAGCGGCTTCTTAGAGATGAAAAGACTGAGGTTCTCTATGGGTTCAATTATGGCTTGAGAGCGGCAGTGAAAGATCCAATGCCTATCTTCAAACCAAACTCACTGCCGTTGAGCCAATTCTTACTCATCACGATCTTATGTGACAGGAATTGCCCCTGGGGCTTTCCTAACACCGTACTTCATTATGGCAGCCCAAAGTCTCTCCTTACTCCTGCAGAGTGGCTGGTGGCTTCAAACTGATGGCCAATGCATAATCCACTATGCCACCATGGCTGGGGAAAATGTGTCCCTACTCTACCTGATTTTGAAATCTTCCCTATTAGCATGACGTGACACAGCTTCCAGTTAGAGTTAAATCAAATCCCGCTTTGTCCTCGGGCTCTGAGCTGGTTTAAGTGTTTAGGCTTGTAACATGAATGTCTGCTCTCTTTTCTCCCTGAAATACCACTGACACCAGACTTAGTTGTCTACATTTGTGTCGATGGAAGTGGGGATTGCCCGTGGGATTAGAACTGAGAGTTATTGGTTATCTATTCTATGCTATTCATGGTGAGGGCATATTAAGATACTTTCCCCATACCAATGTAAGAAGCAGATATTAATAGCCCCATTTAATCCAAGAAAAAAATTGAGAGTCCAAGAGTATTTCTTATCCAAATTGATGGGTAATAAACATGTGATTTGCCTTTTTTACTTTTAATTTTCTCTCAAAATCTAGTGGAGTGTTCTAGAGGCTACAAAATGTACAATATTGCAACAGATTGGCATTATGCCAGACATTAAAGAGAATTGCAAAAATGTAAAATAATGCCATTCTTCTCACATATTTTTAAATATTAGAAAATATTTCTCTAATGAGTTTAAATTGTGTAACTTATGTTCACATACATTGGTTTTATTATTGCTATGTTTGTATGAATTGATAAATACTTTAAAGTTTCTGATTTATTTTTTAATACAGCGAAAAACAAAAGCTCTTTGGGTGCTCAACTTTTAAGATTATCAAAAAGGATGTGAGGTCAAAAGTTTGAAAACCATTGCATTCTACCAGGTAGCAAAAAAAAAAAAAAAAAGTAGAAAATAAACTGTGGATCATGTTGTAGCTAGTAACCAACCTCACCTTGGATGCATCAACCTTTCCCCTTTTTGCTGCCTGGATGCAATGGATAGTTCTGCAAACATAGTGTGATTTGAAGGAAGATGCAAAGGTCCATCCAATTGCTCTAAAATATCCTCCAGTCCTGTATGTTAGGATAGGGCCTTCCCTACTTAGAAAGCCAGAACTTACTGTATCATAGTCACTCCTTTGGCTTAAAAGCCATGAAGTATGGACATTATTTTCTGTTCTTTGCAGAAGATGATTGTCCAAGCCATGAATCTCCTGTAGCCTTCTCTGACCGTCATGGCTCCACATACTGTCCACAGGGAACAATCACCCCAGAAAGCACAATCCTGAATTTGCAAATCTACATAAACCAAGTCAATGTCAATGGCAGTTTGGAGAAACAGCAAAGGACCCTAAGTAGGGCACCATGATGGGAGTCAGGAAAACTGGAGCAGTAGTCAGAGTAGTTTGGCTTCCATGAACAAGGAGCCACTGGGGCCGCTTTAGGGAATGGAGCTAGAGTATTATCATCCCAGTTTGACCTACACTTCTGATTTGCCAAAGCTGCTTTGGATATGTGTCCCTGCCAAACAGACATAAAAAAATGTGTATCCAATTGATCTATGTGTGGATTTTGATAAGAGTTGTATGAGCCCCAATAAAATGATTTTTTTAATGTGGTTCTATCTCCTAACAGAAAATATGAGAACAAACTGTACTCTCTACAAGGGTAGCATTTACTGGCCTTTCATCTTAGACTTATTAGGGTTTTGGCACAAAAATGACAAAATAATTTCCCAATATTATTTATAAACTTGGGGCTAAATAAAGCAAATACTTCAAAGAGTAGTTTATTTCAGACACTTGAATTTCTCACAGATTAGGAACCTGTGCGATCCATAAGGGACTTCATCTAGCAGCCTCAGCGTGAACGATAGGGAAAAATCACATTCTCCTGGAAGTCCTTTGGTGCCATCCATAAACTATCTCAACCAAATGAACCAGAACCAAGCAGATCAATACAAGCTATAACATCCTGGCCAGACCTTTGATAATAGCACCCATAATGTTTGTCTTTTTTTTCTCTAAATATGACACTTTAATGATATCCAGACTGTTACAACTATAGGGTAACACTGGCATTTATTTATTTTTCTTTCTACAATCAATTGTTTGAGTGCGATTTTAAACCAAGTTCCAGGAGAGGTTGGCAAGCACACTCATTTAGGATGCGATCTCCCTCTGCCGTCCAGTCCGTTGATGACCATAACATAGGACATTTTTATTGCATTGTTTTAGAAGCCACATGTGTTTCACTCATGTTTCAAAGAGATTATAGAGTAAATATGGTGGATTAGGAAACACCAATGTCTAACGTTCCATAATGTTGCATAAATCGAGCAGAATTAACTTTTTGGGAACTGGTAACCAGCCCAAAGCATATGGCACTTATTAAGAGTCATTGAGTCAGTTCCCACCCATAGCAACCCTATGCCTAACAGAATGGAATACTGTGCCATCTTCACAATTGTACCTGTGCTTGAGCCCATTGTTGAAGCCACCGTGTCACATCATATTTTTAAAGGTCTTACTCTTTTTGGTTGTCCCTTGACTTTAGCCGACATTATGGCTTTCTCCCGGGACTGGTCTCTCCTGGTGACATGTGCAAAGCATGTTAGAATTCTCTCCATCCTGGCCTCTAAGGAGCATTCTGGCCATACTTCTTTCCAGAAATATTTGTTTCTCCTTTTGGGAGTCCATGGTACTTTTCACCCAAAGCACAATGACCCTGTAAGACAGCGTAAAAAAAAAAATCCCTGAGGGTCTCTAGCCTCCAAACCTTAAATGCCGAGTCTGGAAAACATCAGCCCCCATCTCCAGTACCAGACAAGAGAACGGAACTCCCACACAAAGATACTTCTTCACTGATACATGTGGGTCCTAGAAGAACAATTAAGATACTTGTTTTGTCTTGCCTAAATTAGCACTTGTTCAGTGCTAAAACCACTACTAGGGAAGTTGGGTTTATTGCAACCATTTACTGGGAGAGATTCCTTATTCATTTCTACCTGAGTCAATTGATAACTTCTGAGGCAACAGACTGACAAAATAGATTTGAAGAATACTCTAGGATGAAGTGCTTTGGGCAATAAAGTCTTGGAAAGCACCAATATATTCATGGGAATCTAGACAGTTACGTGTAAGCCTGGGTTCTCTGCATGTTCAGAAAATATGGGAGAAGACTCTAGGCTCACTTGTCTAGTTGGCCTTTTGCATAGCAGAAAATGTAAGTTAAGGCAAAGAGGAAAACTATGGAAATAGTGTTGAAAGCATTTAATATTGCATACATCTCTGCAGATACGTGAAAAGGCTAGGATGTTAGGGGGTTTCCGACGTTTAAGGAAATCTCTGACCACTAAGCTAAGAGTATGGATGCTTTGGAAACCACACATATCAAAGAAGACAAACTTTACAAAATTAGTTCAAAAAAATCACTAAACAAATAACCAACAATTATAGCAACAAACAATAACAACAAAATCCAGGAAGAAGTATCTGATTTCCAGAATTGTCATATTATAATATTGAAATGTCTTGCTTTTCGCAAAATATTATGAAACATAAAATAGAATCCAACGACCCATGCACAAACTGGTTAATTTAAAGAGTAATAGTATCAAAGAACATTGAGTGGACTTCCAAAAGAATGAAGGAACAAGTCTTAGAGGAAATCCAAGCAGAATGTTTCTTGGAGGCAAAGATGGTGAGGCTTCAGCATGTTTACTTGGTATACGTCATCAAAAAAAGACCAATTGCTAGAAAAGAACATCTTACTGATAAAACAGAAGGTCAGAAAAATTTAGTCAAACCTGGTGACAGGCGGACACAATAGTCACAAGAGTCACAACCACATACTCAAATATACCAATAAACATGAGCAGTCAGGATAAATAATATTTTGTTTTGTCGTACAAAATCCCAACGTGATTCGGCAGCAACAACACAAAGACCTGCACTACTAGGAATCCTGAAAAGCGTCCTTCAGGCGGTAATGAAATGACCCTGGTTAGTAGTAACAATGAACATGAAGAGCATCCGAAAAGGAAAGGTGTAAGTAAATATGTAAGACAAGATTCATGTATTTTTTGTTAATAACTACTCTTTTCCTTATTTGATTTAAAAGAAAGCTGCATAGCATGATGGCTATAAATGCTCACGGATACACAATATAGAGAAACTTAAATATTTATAGTAACAGAATGTGTTAGTCCAGGTAGACTAGAGAAACAAATTCATGGACACTCATATATGTATAGGAAAGAGCTTTATATACAAGAGAATTGAATATCGAGAAAACATCCCAGCCTAGTCCAGATCAAGTCCATAAGTCCGATATTAGCCCATATGTCTGACACCAATCTATAAAGTCCTCTTCAGACTTATGAAACACACGCAATGATGCCAAATGCAGGAAGATCACAGGCCAGTGGGTGGTTCCAGTGGCACTGTAAGCATCTCAGTGCTGGCAGGGGTCTCCAAGTGGCTTCTCCAGCTCCCAGGGCTGCCTCAGGGTAGGTCCATATGGCTTCTCCTCAGGGATGTCTCGCAGGGAGTGAGCATAGACAGCCAGTGTTTTCTGCCTCCAAGGAGGAAAATACAGGAGTTCCCAGAATCCTCTGGAGAAGGCCATGCCCACACAGAGGCCTCATTGGCTATAACCCGATTGACAGATTAGACTCCACCCCTTCACTCTTAATCCTCTAAAGTCGCAAATTGACACCAGAATACAGGGTAAAGGTGGGATGGAGCTTTGTAGGGAGAAAATTTTTAATACTTTTGTTTAAAACTTGTTGTTAGGTGCCATTGAGTTGGTGCTGACTTATAGCGAACTTATGCACTGCAGAACTAAACACAGCCTGGTCCTGTGCCATTGATCCTGTGCTTCAGCCATTGTTGCAGCCACTGTGTCAATCCTGCTCCTTGAGGGCCCTTCTCTCTCTCGTTGCCGAGCATGATGTCCCTCTCCAGGGGCTGGTCTCTCATGACAACATGCCCAACACAGGTTAGAGAAAGTCTCACAATCTTTGGCTTGAAGGAGCACGCTGGTCTTATTTCTTTCTAGATAAATTTGTCTGTCCTTTTAGCAGATCATGGTACTTTTAATATTCTTCTCCAGCAAAACAATTCAAATGGATCAATTCTTCTTCTGTCTTCCTTATTTAATGTCAGTTTCTCCATATATATGAGGCAATTGCAAATCCCATGGCTTTGGTCAAGCCCACCTTAGTCCTGAAAGCAACGTCCTTGCTTTTTAATATTCTAAAGAATATTAAACAAATTTACTCAATGCAATGCATCTTTTGATCTCTTGACTGCTGCTTCCATGAACATTGATGGTGGATGCAAGCAAGGCCAAATCCTCGACAATTTCAACCTTTTCTCCATTTAGCATGACTTAGTTGTGAGGATTTTGGTCTTCTTTACATTAAATTGTAATCCATACTGAGGGCTGCAAGCCTTGATCTTTATCAGCAAGTGCTTCGACTTCTCTTCAATTTCAGCAAATAAGTTTGTATCTTCTTCATATTACAGGTTCTTAATAAACTTTAATCCTAATGCCAAATTCATCATGCTGTCTGGTGATTTGCTTATCACACAGATTGAACAATATGGTGACAGAGAATATAACTCTGCCACACACTTTCCTGATTGAAACCATGTAACATTTCCTTCTTCAGTTGACAGAACTGCCTCTTGATCCACAAATGAGTTTTGTTACAGCCTGTGGGCCAAGTAGCTGTTTTCCAAATTTACTGGCCTAGACAAGTATGTGCCCCCAGTGCCTTCTCAGCTTGTTGAAACGTTCCATTGGTATCCTATCAGTTCCTGCGATCTTGTTTGGCTAATGCTTTCAGTGAAGCTTGAACTTCTTCCCTCAGTGCCATTCGTTCTTCCTCATCTGCTACCTCTGAATGGTGGGACGTTGACTAGCTATTTTTGATTTGTTTTTGTATATTTTTTTCCATTTTCCTTTGTTGCTTCCTGCATCATTCAATATTTTGCCCATCGAATCTTTCAATATTCCAACTCAGGGCTTGAATTTTTTCTTCAGTTCTTTCCATACTTGTCCTTTTTCAGCTGTCTAATTCTAGGTCTCTTCTCAAATATTTTACTTTGTCTTCTTGAACTGCACTGTGAAATTTTCTGTTCAACTCTTTGATGTCATCATTTATCCCATTTGTTTTAGCTACTCTATAATTAAAAGCAAGTTTCAGATTTTCCTCTGACATCCACTCTGATCGTTCATTCTTTCTTGTCTTTGTAATGACTTTTGGCAGTCTTCCTAAATTATGTTCTTGATATCCTCTCACATCTCATAAAATCTTCCGCCATTAGTGTTCAATGTACCAAATCTGTTCTTGAAATAGTCTCCAAATTCAGGTCAGGTAGACTCAAAGTCATGTTTTTGACTCTCATAAACTAGTTTTAATTTTCTTCAACTTTAAACTGAAGTTACATGTGAGCAATTGATTGTCTGTTCCACCGTCAATCCTGGCCTGATTTTAGCTGCTTGTATTAAGCTTCCCACAATGTTGTCAATTTTATTTCTGTGTATTCCTCCTGGAGAACTCCATGTGTACAGTTGGCTTTTCTGTTGAAAAAGGTTATTTACTATGAACAATTTGTCAGTCTTAAAAACCCTATCATACAATCTCTACCTTTGTGTCTCTCTCCAAGACCATAGTTTCCAACTACTGTTCCTTCTTCTGTGTTTCCAACTTTTGTCTTCCTATCAAGATTAATTATCATTTTATCTTGATTGCATGTTTCATCAAATTCAAGCTAAAGAAGTTAGTAGGATTCTTCAATTTCTTCATCATTAGCTTTCGTAGTTGATGCATAATTTGAATAGTAATTGTATTCATTGGATTTTCTTGAAGGCAGATAAAGATAATCCTATCACAGACAGCATTGCACTTTGAGATTGATTTTGAAATGCCCTTTTTGACAATGAATGCAACATCATTCCTCTTGATTGTATTATTCCCAGCATAGTAAATCAGATGATCTTCCCATTAAAAATGGCCTCAACCAAGTCCATTTTAGATTATTAATACTTAGGATATTGACCTTTATGTGCGGCATTTCATTTTTCACAACTTCCAGTTTTCCTAGGTTCATACTTTACATATTCCAAATTTCCATCTTTAACAGATTTCTGTAGCTATTTTTCCTTACCTTGAGTCATGACCCATCATCAAGTGAAGATCCAAAGGCTCCAATTCCACAAGCTTTGTCCTGTTCTTGTCACCATAGTGACTCCACTCCAAGGAAGCAGCTGTTTTTCCATCACACATTGAGTGCCTTCCAACCTGAGGAGCCCATTCTCCAGCACCAAATCCATCAGTGCACATTCATTAGGCCTGCAGTATCTGCCAATGTTTCAAGACCATGCAAAAGGTTCCTACAAAGTATGCAGCTGATTCCTTCTTCACTGCCTGTTCTTAGTCTGGAAGCTCCATTGAAACGTGTTCATTTTAGGTGACCCTCCTGGCATTTGAAACACCGATGACACAGTGTCCAGCATCATAGCAACACACAAGCCATCACAGTAAGACAAAATTGACAGACGAGTGGTGGAAATTTTAAATTAGGTTGATATTCAACCAAACCAGTTTGCATAACATGTTATAAGTTAATACATTGATTATAATGCTCATAGAAAATACTAATAAAATAGCTTAAAAATATATAGTAAGAGAAATGATAAAGAAATTATAGTGGTAACTAGAAAAGGTTTATTTGACACAAAATAAGACAGTAATAGGGGAATTGAGAGGAAAATGCATGAGCTGTATAGAAAACAAAGTCCTTCCTTGTTGCTAAGTTCATTAAGTATAGATGTATTAAAATCACCAATTAAAAGACAGAGAGTGAAATAATGTATAAAAACATTATAGGTACAAAGAAACAAATAAGTTGAAATAATTTTAAATGAGTGAGAAAAGGCATTCCATGCAAATAGAAGACTGTATAGAGCCTGAGTCTCTATTCTAATAACAGACAAAATAGAATGTAAGACAAAATTGTTATAAAAGACAAAGAGGATATCATGTCCTATGTTCATATGGGTAGACTAGAGAAACAAATTTATGGACACTCATGTATTTAAGAAAGAGGTTTGGGTGGAAAAAGGAAACCAATTACAAGGATACACATGTAACCTCCTCCTTGGGGGATGGACAACACAAAAGGGGGTGAAGGGAGACATCACACAATGTAAGATATAACAAAATAATAATTTATAAATTATCAAGGGTTCATGAGGGAGGC
This sequence comes from Tenrec ecaudatus, assembly GCF_050624435.1. Lineage (NCBI taxonomy): Eukaryota > Metazoa > Chordata > Mammalia > Afrosoricida > Tenrecidae > Tenrec > Tenrec ecaudatus. The sequence goes on from NC_134543.1 coordinate 93,299,878, forward strand.
AGGAGCGGGGAGGGAGGGGGAAAATGAGGAGCTGATACCAAGGGCTCAAGCAGAAAGCAAATGTTTTGAGAATGATGTTGACAACAAATGTATAAATATACCTGACACAATGGCTGTATGTATGGATTATGATAAGAGTTGTACAAGCCTCCAATGAAATGATTTTTAAAAAGAGGTTTATCTACAAGAGCAATTGAATATTGAGAAAGCATCCCAGCCCAGTCTCATAAATCCAATATTCATCCATATGTCCAATACCAATATATAAAGTCCTCTTCAGTCTCATGAAACACATGCAAGTCCCAAACGGACACCACATTTTGGAACCACCACATGTCCCTTCATGAAGATACAGCAATTAAAACATGTTCACCTAACCACACAACCTCAAAATATTCAAAACAAAAAATAAATGGACAATTAAGTAATGATAGAGACTTCAATATTTCACTTTCAAAGTATAACTAACACAACTATCCATAAGATCAGACAAAAACCATATATGGATCAAAGCCACAATTAGATGCTACTTCACATGCACTTGGATGGCAATAATAATAATGATAATAAAACAAGCAAGTGTTGAAGAGGGTGTGGAAAATTAGAACTTCATACATTGCTGGTATGGATGTAAAATGAGGCAGACACCATGAAAAACCATTTCTCATAAATTTAAAGATAGAATAACTATGTCTTTCAGCAAGTCCAGTCTCCTATGTACTCAAGAGGATTGAGAATATGTACTCACACAAAAACTTGTACACAAATATTCATAGCAGCATTTTTTCCCTAATAGCCCAAATGTAGAAGCATCCCAAATATCTTCATCTGATAAATGGACATACAAAATTATGTTTTAATACAATTATTATTTAACTATAAAAATTAAATGAAGTGCTAATACATAATGAAAACATTATGCTAAGTGAAAGAAGCCAAGGACAAAAGGCCACATATTGTCTGATTTATTTCAAATGTCTGAAATAGGCAAATCTATAGAGACGGAAAACAGTCCACCCTACTGCTAGCGCCACTGTTGCAGCTCTTTGTCCAGAGGAGCTAACTGTGTTGGACCAAGGAGTACTTCAGGGTTGAGCCAGGCATCAGGGAGGAGGCAGTGTGGGGATATTTCTGTGCTGCTGCTTCTTCTACCTGAGCACTCTAGAGGGCAGTAAGTCCACTGGGCAGGTGATCAGCACACCTGGGGTCCTACTGCCCTGTGGGGTGGCAACTCTAGCTGGGGATGCAGAGGAGCTCAAAAAGGGGAAACTGAACAAGCATGGACAGAAATCTTCATCAACTGTTTTGACCTCTGGCCATGTTGCTTGTTGAATCCCAGAACCACCAACTGAACCTCTTGTCCAGCTGCTGGCCTCCAGAGCCACTCGAGTGTCAGTCTAATTCACAGAGCTGTGGGGTCCGAGCTCCTGGCTGTTTCTCCATCCTCCTCCTCATCTTCCTCAAGTAAGGAAATTTTGCATCACAACCCTGTCTTTGGAACACGATCATGTCAAATGTGAGAGGTGGGTGTACACTATTTTTACGGAAATAGCGCACATCTTCTCTGTTAGTTTGCCAACAACTCCCTCTTCCTGGAGGTATTTTCATAAGCACCACTATGCCAAATTTTTTTAACGTGTTGCTGTAAAAAAATTAGCATAGCACTATTTAAAAAAAACCACAAAACCTCCCTGGGAGAAAGAGGGTTGGCAGCAAAATAGAGAAGACACATGCTATTTGCATAAAGATACATTGGGGAGGGGACAGCCCTCAGGCATCTCTCGTTTTATTGTGCTTTCCTTTATTGCATTTCACAGAATTGCATTTTTCACAACCTGAAGTGGATGCCAGCCCTTTTAGAGGGACCTATCAGCACCATTTTTCCAACTGCATGTCCTCACGGTGAGTCTCAGTGTCACATTTTGGCAATTCCCACAATATTTCAAACTTTTTCATAACACTATTACACATGAAATAGACTATAGGATAGTGTAAAAATAACTTTTATATGCAGTAGGAAACCAAAAAATTCATGTGATCTGCTTTATTGTGATATTTGATTTATTGCAATGGTCTAGAACCAAGTCTACAATATTTCCAAGGCATGCCTGTATATTCCTTTGGAATATTTTTCTTTCAGAAAGTGGAATGTCAAGAAAAATGTACTACCGCTACTTCTTTATAATAAGTAATAGAGCCAAGTGATATTATTTATGACATGTAACATGATTTATGAGGATGAATTTCTCTTAAATGTAAGTCACATTGGAGCTATGAAGAAGAGATCAGTGCCCCCCACCTTCTTTTATTAAACTTGAGGAAACTGGTTGCTGTTTAAATGGTCTAAATCTAAATGTCTAAAGCTAAATTGAAAATTTCCACCTGAAGGAAATATTTATGACCAACTTATAAATCTCCGCTTTTAAAAATTAATGCATGTATATTCAATCAGTAGGAGTCCTTAATATCATTTTGTGTGAGTGTGTCTGGAAAAAAAAGGTTCAAGTAGTTATGCATGTTCCAGAGTGAAAGCTGAGAAATCGTTCTCAAAACATCTGGATACTAAATTTAATCAAATATCCTCAGAACAAAATAATTCTGAGAAAAGTCGTCACTATTTGGTAATGGTTTCCACTATTCTGTAATGTTTATGTTTTAACTAAGCCGGATCCTGCTTTGACTTACATTACTACCCACTGGAGGAATTGGTTATGTGAAGACGAAACAATAGCGTTCCAGGGTTTAGGATTTTGATTTTGGAAAGAAAGAAAAAAAAATTCAAATCTCACTTAACCAACTGTTTGATATTGGACAAGTTAATGTTCCTCTCCCAGCCTCCATTTCTTCAGTTAAATTTTCCAAGGATAAAATATAAGAAGCATTTAGTATAGCACCTAGTGCCCACATGATTTTATTTATATTGGTACATTGAGTCATAGAATAATATAATAATTTGTTTGTAGGTCAATTAGCAGATATTATGAACAAAGAAAATCAATCAACTTAATAACAATTTCAGTATATAAGATATTCTTGTTGCTACTTGAAGTATCTTTCATATTCTAACTTCTAATCTTTATGACAATCTATGAAGTAGATATTGTTATGATCTTGCCTTACAGATGAGGCTAGAAACTGGGGCATGGGGAGATTAAGTCACTTGTTCAAGCACATACAACTAGTTAATATTAGAGCTGTGACTTGAAAAGAAGCTGTTTGCCACTATACAATATTGTCTCTCTTTAATGTATTAAAGGACTTCAAAAGATCTAATTTCTGCCCATACTTTAAAGAGAGAGAGATACAGGTAAAATAAAAGACTAGTCATCTCAAATCCTCTCTGGAAACAAAGAATAAATTGCACTTTCATCCCTGTTGCATAAGCAAATGTGGTGAAGAAAGCTGATGGTGCCCAGCTATCAAAAGAGATGGTGAGCATCTGGGGTCTTAAAGGCTTGAGGTAAACAAGCGGCCATCTAGCTCAGAAGCAACAACAAAGCCCACATGGAGGAAGCACACCAACCTGTGTGATCACGAGGTGTTGAAGGGATCAGGTATCAGGCATGATCAGAACAAAAAATCATATCATTGTGAATGAGAAGGAGTGCAGAGTGGAAACCCAAAGCCCATCTGTAGGAAATTGGACATCCTATTAGGGAAGGGTCGCGGGGAGGAGACGAGCCAGTCAGGGTGCAGTGTAGCAACGAGGAAACATACAACTTTCCTCTAGTTTTTAAATGCTTCCTCACCCTCTCCCCTCCCCCAGCCACTATCATAATCCCAATTCTACCTTACAAATCTGGCTAGACCAGAGGATGTACACTGGTACAGATAGGAAATGGAAACACAGGGAATCCAGGGTGGATGATCCCTTCAGGACCAGTGGTGTGAGTGGCGATACTGGGAGGGTGGAGTGAGGCTGGGGTGGGAAGGCGGGGCCAATTACAAGGATCTACATGTGACCTCCTCCTTGGGGGACGGACAAAAGAAAAATGGGTGAAGGGAGACGTCAGACAGTGTAAGATATGACAAAATTTATAAATTATCAAAGGTTCATGAGGGAGAGGGGAGCGGAAAGGGAGGGGGGGAAATGAGGAGTTGATGCCAGGGGCTTATGTGGAGAGCAAATGTTTTGAGAATGATGAGGGCAATGAATGTACAAATGTGCTTGACACAATGGATATATGTATGTATTGTGATAAGAATTGCACGAGCCCCTGATAAAATGATTTAATAAAAAAAAATCTTCATCCCTGCCTCCCTGGCAATAAAGAAAACAATTTTACAAGATTTGGCTAGTATAAAATGAGACTGATTCATGTGACCAACTATGAAAATCTATCTCATGATCACGTGCTATGCAGAGATCTTAAAACAAGTTGATATCCACAACACTGAGAACAAGAGGTCAACTTGCTGTTGAAGCAAGGGTTCAGGACAGCAAGACCTTTGTGGTGTGTCCCTGGTCTTTAGAATTGTGATTTTAGCAGCTCACTGTAGTTGATAAAACTCAGGGAGACTTATTTATGTAAATTAAAACTAAGAGTTTATAGTCTAAAAAGCAAACAAGTCTCAATTCTCATGCCAGTGCAGTAATTCATTTTTCTTCTTTGTAGACATGACACAGGAAGTCAAATTAATATCCAAAGTTTATTTGCTGAGTACAAATCACAATATTGCCTACTGCAGCAGTTTTAAACTGTAACCTCTTCTCTTGTATTTTGGGGTGTTTCCCCCCCTTCATGTCACCCAACTTTAGTGAAGCTAAATGTGCTATTTCAAAGAGAATTAAAACCATCTATGAGCTCATACCCCAACTACTCCACCTTAAAACATAATGGCAGGTCATCAGCTTTTCACATACACAGAAAATATCACTTATATTCTGGGCACTGACAATGCAGGGAAGAGTTAAGATATGGACCCTCTCCTCAATGACGTTCCACTGAATTAGTAAGATACCAGTTAGTGTTGGGCTGCTCCCTGCAAGGTCAGCAGTTTGAAAACACCATCCACTTTTCAGGTGAAATATGGGGTTCCCCTAATGTGTTACAGTCTCGGAAACACATGGGGACAGTCTAGAGTAGGGCAGTTATGAGTCAGCCTCAGCTCCATAGCAGGGTTTGGATTTTGGTTTTGAGAGTAAGACAGAAATAGAAATGGATAAAAATGGCACATCTTTGCTTAGTGTGTGTACAAGGTATTATAGGGGGGTGGGGGGGACAGAGAAGCTGGCTTAATTTGTATGTCTTTCATTGACATTTGAGGAAAAGGTAGTTCTTCCTATGAAAAACATATCCTCTCATCTTTCCTCCTTCACGACCTTGTCCATCCATGTTCTTCTCTCTTGTGTATTACAAGCACACTGTGGTATTTAGATAGTTTGATGTCCACTTGAAGGGGTATGAAGGCATCAGGGTAGAATCCAACCCGTCAATCAGATCAGAGCCTGATGCTGTCTCCATGAGGGTGTGGTTTTCTATAAGGAGGGCTCTTGCCTGGGAACCTTCCCCTCTCTCAGCCACTGATCCTGAGGGCTGAGGATCCCTGCCGTGTTCCCACTGACTCTGCATCCACAGGATGATGTACCCGCTGCGTGTGACCTTCCTGTATTCTGCCTCATCGCATATGGCTGCCTCAGTCTGAAGAAGGCCTATGGACTAGGATCGGATTAATGGACTTCAGGTGGGCTGGGCTCAGTTGCTTTCTTGATATATCATGACTTCTTGATAGAAAGCTCTTTCTTATATACCTGTGAGTGTCACTGCATTTGTTTCTGGCCTAACTCACATATTTTCCTCATTGATCCCTTCTCTATAGCCTTAAGACTAGCTTATATCCTTTAATAATAATAATAATAGAAAAGGAAACAAAAAATACTCCCATTTACACTACTTTTATATCACAGTACTGTGTGCCTGGTGAGAGACTGTCAAGAACAGAAAAAGCGATTGTGTACACATTCTAGTAAGTGTCCTCTGGTAGGAGTGACAAATGAGTGAATTATTAAATCAAAATGGTAATCACTAGAAGATACGAGAGAAAAGTTTAACTACTGGTGGGAGTATGAGTGTGAGAAAGTTGGTGGAGAGGGAATGTGGTTAAGAGTGGACGTTGGAAAATGAGATGGTGCTTTCCCAAGAAGGAAGGGCATCTCGACAGGGAAAATGTATGCTTCCATACACAACAGCGCAAAAAGCTGTGAATTCTGAAAATTAAAAATAAATGTTCAAACAATGATCTTTGAGAACAGTATACTGAAAATCTGTGCTTTCTTTGTAAGTAAACTAAAGATCGTGTTTTTGTAATTTAAGGAAAATTGGGGGTAGCAATGTCTTGATTGGGGTAGATATGCCTTTTATAACTTATCAAACCATATATTGAAAAACAGTGCTTTTGATTATATGAGCTTCTGTCTCATTATTACTATTTTTTTCATCATTGTGGAGATCAAAAGATCTAGTCTCTCCCTGTCTGTTGTAGGTCATGTGATATTGAACAGGCTATATTACTGTTTTGAAATGTTAACACATCTCTCATATTGTGGCACATCTCTCAAATGTGTATTACTGTGTATTCTTTATAACGCTTGGTATGTAAACGAACCCCAGACAAAAACAATCCCACAGCCATTGAGTTGATTCCAATTCCTAGTGACTCCCAAGGGTGTACCTATAAGTCTCTATGCAATATAAAGATTAGAAACCTCATCTTTCGCCAGCAGTGTGCCTGGTGAGTTTGAATCTCACACTTTGTGCTTAGGAGTAGGTGGTTAATAAATGAAAGTCATCAACTGGTATTTAACTGTTGTGCTCCTTAGGATGTTTAGAAAAAAATAATAAAGCCTGAAAAGTAAGCAAACACCTCCTGCAGTGACTTATGTTTCGATGGCTAGAAAAATCCCTTTGAGTCCAATGTGGAGGACTAGCGTTAAGACAGAGGACAGCAAGAATCCCCGTCAGGGACTAAGAGAACAAAGACTAGAAGGCTGTGAAGAGTGGTAGCAGCAGATTTCTAAGAGTGACAGATAGGAGATGATCTTTGGCTCTGGAGGAAAGGATGGGAGGGAGTGCTATTTTCTAAGGAAGGCAGGGGACCTGAAAGGTCATGAAATGTGCTTGATTTTTAAACAAGTTGCCTTTTCAGATGACTGCCAAGTTTCAAGACGGACATGTGTGGTACACAAGTGACTAAACCTCTGCTCTCCAACTTCAGACAAGAGCTGTTATTCAACATTGGGCTGATGACAGGATATAAATACAAGTTACTGCCCAAGAAAGAACCGAAATGAGATCGGTCATTTGTGGAAATAGAGAAATCCATGCGAGTACTGGTGAGGGTAGGCTTGGAGAATTATGGGAATAACTAAAATCCAATTCAGGTAGTCTTGTCAATTTAAGTCTCCTTGGGGAAGCAAATAAGGGTTTTGATTACAACCATGGAGGTTTAAATCTAGTTCTTTGCTGTCAGTCTTGAGAAATAAAGACAGTCGGCCTAGTGCCCGCATCACTGCGCTAAAAAAAAAAAAAAATGTCCAAGGGGGAAAGTCAAGAATGTTTCTATTACTATTGGAAATGTGTATTACTGTAGAGATCTGATTCCATTAAATATTAAGTTCATCCAACTAATTTTCAAACTGAGTCCTTTTAATCTGTGTTAGTCTGGGTAGACTAGAGAAACAAATTCATAGACACTCATATGTGTATAAGAAAGAGGTTTATCTACAAGAGCAACTGAATATTGAGAAAACATCGCAGCCTAGTCCAGATCAAGTCCATAAATCCGATATTAGTCCATATGTCCAATACCAATCTATAAAGTCCTCATCAGACTCACAAATCCATGCAATAATGCCAAATGTAGGAAGATCACAGGCCAGTGGGTGCAAAGTCTTGTGGATCCAGTGGTGGTAGAAGCATCTCAGCACTGGCAGGGGTCTCCACGTGGCTCCTTCAATTCCCAAGGCACAGGGTCTATCAGCGGAGTGTCATGTGTCTTGTCAGTACAGTGTCTCTCAGGGAGTGAGCAGAAAGAGACAGTGTCTTCTGCTTCCAAGGAGGCAAAACAGGAGTTCCCAGAATTCTCAGAAGGCCATACCCACACAGAGGCCTCAATGGCTATATCCCACTTGACAGGCTAGACTCCACCCCTATTCTCTTAATCCTCAAATTAACTACCACACAGTCTTATTAACTTTAAAGTCTACTCTCCTAAATATTAGATTAATTGTCCAACTTGAAAGATATTTTAAAATATATTGCAGTAAAATTTGTTTAACAACATAATTGCTAATTTAACTATTTTTAAGTGTACAATGGCACCACTTATGCTCATGATGTTATATAGCTTTCACCATGACCTCTTTGACAAAGAATTTGGTCACTCTAAATCCAAACTCAGCAACGAGTTTGAACCCCTCAGGCAATGAGCCCTGTTGGTATCATTGGTTATGTGTTGGGCTGCTAACCACAAGGTGAGCAGTTCAAAAGCACTACCCACCTGTGTGAAAAGAAAGACTTTCTACTCCTGTGAAGATGAGAGTCTTGGAAATGCACAGGGGCTGTCTCTGTCCTAGAATTGACTTAATGGCCGTGAGCTTACTTCTGAAGCAGTAATTCCTCAGCCCCTCCAAGGCCAGTCCCTAATAAAGTTTTGTCTCTACCTATTTGCCTATTTTATCTACTTCACATAGGTGTATCATACCTTCTGTCTTTTTGTGTCTGATTTTGTTCACTTATCATACTGTTTTCAAATTTAATCCATATCCCAACATGTATCAAAACTTTATTCGTCTTTATATCAATAAAATCCCACTGTATGACTATATCACATTTTGTTTATATATTCATCTGTTGATGCACAACAATTGGTGTTATATGCTGCCGTGAACACTGGTCAACAAGGAACTGTTTGCATTCGTGTGTTATTTTGGTTATAAACCTAGAAAAGGAGTTCATAGATCATAGAGTAATTATATATGTAACTATTTTAGGAACCAGGTAAATCTTTTCAACAGTGGTTGTACCATGTTTCCATTGCTACCAGTGTGCAGAACCGAAGCGTAGATTAAGAAGCAAGAGTTGGAACAGGATCAGGAAATACTGAGTGGTTTGAAATCAGGAAAGGTGTGCATAAGGGCTGTATCCTTTCATCATGCTGATTCAATCTGTGTGCTGAGCAAAGAATGCAAGCCACTAGCCTATGAAGAACATGGCATCAGGCTTGGAAGAAGACTCTTAATAACCTGTGATAACCATATGATACCATCTTTTTTGTTGGAAATTAAAAGGACTTGAAGGACTTACTGAATAAAGATGGGATACTACAATTTTTAGAGTGGATTACACCTCAACATTAACAAAAAAGTCATTACAAGGGAATCTGTAAGCAATATCACAATAAATGAAGAAATATATTATAGCAGCCATCAAGAAGCCAAATAAAAATTAAAGCCTTTTGTCTGCACTACAGACTGTAACTCAGTATTAAGATAATCAAAATCATTACAACTAGACTAATAGGTATTATGATAAAAGGAGAAACAATTATGGGGAGGGTAGAGGGTGAGTGGGCTGAAAAGAGGGAACCTATTACAAGGATCTACATGTGACCTCCTTCCTGGGGGACGGACAACAGAAAAGGTGGGTGAAGGGAGACGCTGGACAGGGCAAGATATGACAAAATAATAATTTATAAATTATCAAGAGCTCATGAGGGAGGGGGTGCGGGGAGGGAGGGGAAAAAAGAGGACTTAATGCAAAGGGCTTAAGTGGAGAGCAAATGCTTTGAAAATGATGAGGGCAAAGAATGTACAGATGTGCTTTACACAATTAATGTATGTATGGATTGTGATAAGAGTTGTATGAGTCCCTAATAGTTTTAAAAAAAGGAAATCGTAAAGTATTTCACTTTTCCTGGATTCATTATACATGCTCAGGGGAGCAGCAGTTCAGACATCAAATGACACATTACACTGGGCCCATCTATTGCACACGACCTTTTTAAGGCATTGAAACGCAAAGACATCATTTTGTGGAATAAGGTGCACTTGACCATAGCCATGGTGTTTTTAATTTCCTCATCTGCACATTGCACAAGGGAAAGGAAAGGCACAGAAGAATTGATGTATTTGTTTTATGGTGCTGGGGAAAGACATTCAGACTACTATGGATTTCCAGAAGAAAAAACAAATTTGTCTCTTAAGAAGTACAGATAAATGGTGTCCTAGAAGCAAGAGAGGCAAAACTTAATCTAACACATTTTGGACATGTTATCAGGAAAGGCAAGTTACTGGAGGAAACGTGCATGATAAAGTGGAAGGTTAAAAAAAAAGAGGAATACTCTCAACAAGATGTATTGACACAATGATTATAATAACGGGCTCAACTATAACAACACTTATACAGAAGCAGCTATAAGTTGGAGCAAACGGCAGTACGCAACATCAGTAATAATGATATTGACCATCTTTCTTATTAGCCATTTGTATCTCTTCTTTGGGAAAATGTCTATTCAAGTTATTTGCCCACTTCTTAATAGAGTTACTTGTCTACGTATTGTTATGTTTTGTTGATGTTACAATTCTGTTGATTCTCTTCCTTGCTTTCCTATGTAACTTTGCTCTGGTTAGTGCTGTTTTAGTTTTGCTGGTAGATTTGGGCTTCGTGTGGTTTTCTATTTCCTGAATTGTACACTTAGGTTATTGCTTTGAGCGCTCACTTCTTTTTTACCACTACGAGTCTCCCTCTGATCATGGCCTTTCCTGCATCCTGTGTTTGACGTGCTGTGCTGTCGTTCCTAGTCTCCTCAAATGACTTTATGATTTCTTACTATGTCATTGTTGGCTTAACAGGATGTTTAATTTCTAATATATGTATGATTTCTAGTTTTTTCTCTTGTTGCTGGTTTCTAGTTTCATTCCACTGTGATCTGAGAAGATTCTTTGCATGATTACCAACTTTTTGCTCTATTGAGACTGTTCTATGGTCAAACATATGGAAAATAATACTTTTCGATGCAGTAAATCTATCAAGGAAGATTACCTATGAGCATGCAGACTGGTCACACTTGTTTATTCCTTACACATATAGCCTTGGACAGCGCCTGGCACTTGGTAGGACTCAGAAAATATCTAATGTGTGCATGAATAAATGAATGAGTTTTTAAGATAGCCAGATTTTCCTGAGTTGGCTTAAGTGAGTTACAGTGGCCCTTGCATTAAATATAAATGTATATGTACATATATATTACCATATATTCTCATGTATAAGCCAAGTTTTTTTAAGAAGTTTTTTTTGTTTGTTTTTTAACATTTCATTAGGGGCTCATACAAATGTTATCACAATCCGTACATATACATACATCAACTGTATAAAGCACATCCGTACATTCTTTGCCCTAATCATTTTCAAAGCATTTGCTCTCCACTTAAGCCCTTTGCATCAGGTCCTCTTTTTTCCCCCCACCCTCCCCGCTCTCACCTCCCTCATGAGCCCTTGATAATTTATAGATTGTTATTTTGTCATATCTTGCCCTATCCGGAGTCTCCCTTCCCCCTCTTCTCTGTTGTCTGTCTCCCAGGGAGGAGGTCACATGTGGATCCTTGTAATTGGTTCCCACTTTCCAACCCACTCACCCTCTACTCTCCCAGTATTGCCCCTCACATCCCTGGTCCTGAAGGTATCATCCACCCTGGATTCCCTGTGCCTCCAGCTCCCATATGCACCAGTGTACAACCTCTGCCCTATCCAGACTTGCAAGGTAGAATTCAGATCATGGTAGTTGGGGGGCGGGGGGGAGGAAGCATTAAGGATCTGGGGGAAAGCTATGTTCTTCATCGGTACTACATCGCACCCTGACTGACTCATCTCCTCTCCTAAACCCCTCTGTGAGGGGATCTCCAGCGGCCGACAAATGGACTTTGGGTCTCCACTCTGCACTTCCCCCTTCATTCACTATGGTATATATATATTTTTGTATGATGCCTTATATCTGGTCCCTTTGGCACCTCGTGATCGCACAGGCTGGTGTGCTTCTTCCATGTGGGCTTTGTTGCTTCTGAGCTAGATGGCTGCTTGTTTATCTTCAAGCCTTTAAGACCCCAGTCACTATCTCTTTTGATAGCCGGGCACCATCAGCTTTCTTCACCACATTTACTTGTTCACCTGCTTTGGCTTCAGCAGTTGTGTCGGGAGGGTGTGCATCGTAGAGTTCCAATTTAATAAAAGAAAGTATTCATGCATTGAGGGAGTGCTTGAGTAGAGGCCCAAGGTCCTTCTGCCACCTTAATACTTAACCTATAAATATAGACATATAGATCTATTTCCCCATCCTCATATACATATTTGCATGTACATGTCTTTGTCTAGACCTCTATAAATGCCCTTTGACTCCTAGCTCTTTCCTCCATCTCCCTTGACTTTCCTCCTGCCCTAATACCATGCTCCGTCCCCACCTGGGTTACAGCTATACCTCTTCTTTACATAACCTTACCCTTGATCATTCCCTACCAGGCCTGCCACTCCCTCCTCACTACCATTTTCGGTCCCATGTTGTTCCCTTGTCCCTGTGTTTGTTAACACCACTTCCTTACCCCCCCACCTCCTCCTATCCCAAGTCCCCCCGAAACTGTCGGTCCCGTTGTTTTTCCTCCAGATAGTTCATTCAGCCTGTCCTATTCAGACAGACCTGTGGAGACACTAACATGCACGAAAACAAGACAGAGGAAAACAAAGCAACAGTATACAACCAGACAACAAAACAACAAGAACAAACCACTGACAAAGAACAAAACAAAACACATCAAGGAAAAGCTTGTAGTTAGTTCAAGGATCATTTGTTGGCCCTTAGGAGTGTTTTCCAGTCCAGTCTGTTGGGGTACCACGCCCTGGCCCCAAAGTGCACTTTCAGCATTCCCTGGGTACCTTGCTGCTCCATTCCCTTGCTGTTCCGCTGCACTCCCCCAGTGCTTTGCCTTGGTGTGGTGGGATCTGGTCAGGTGCAAGTCCCACACTGTGTCTCTGGTGCTGTCCCCTGTATCGCCCTTAGTTACTGAGGGCAGGCATCATGTCTCAGAGTGGGGCCAGCCATGTTGTTCTCTCTGTGGACTGGCTGCTCTACTCAGGAGCATCATCCTCACGGCCTAGTGGGTCAGGCTGTGTTCCACTCTCTCCTCCTGCCCCTTCATCTGCTCCCGTGTGCTCTGATCAGATATGTCCATCTCCCGGAGCTGCAGAATCAATGTTGTTCTTTGAAGCAAATTCTTCTCAGGGGAGGGGCAGGAATCCACTTAATTTTTGGTGCTGGGGCCAGCCTCCCAGACCTCTCCACTGGTTCCCCACTCCACGCCGGGATGTTGCATTCACACCTTGCGGCACTGGGTTGAAGTCTGGCCCCACTTTCCCTGTGGAGATATAAACAATACCCTCCCCTTGGGTGGGTTACTATAAGCCAAGCTTTTCAGCCCATTTTAATGCAGTTTTTGTAGTAAAATTAGGTGCCTTGGCTGATATTCGGGTCAGCTTATACGCGAGTATATAAGGTATGTTTTAAAAATTCCTGTCTATGCAAATAGTTTGTGCTGCTTTATTAAATTAGGCATGTGTGTGTGTGTCTAGAGCTCAAGTCTTCCTCCAGTTTTGCTCTCCCTTGCACACACAGTTACCTTAAATCCCTTCTCACCTGCATACTAATGTAAACCTTTTAGGGCCGCTTGTAAGTGATATGGGGACTCAAGCTCGTCTGGCCGAAGTATTGGCATTCAGAGTGATTGTCCTGTCGGTAATAAATAACACTTGCTCCCTGCATTAAGGGCTGTGATGATCTGAGTGTTCGGATAGAACCAGTAGTCATACTTAAAAACAAAAAAGGAATGGAAAGCAAAATAAATAAATCAACGCATATTATCCTGGCTCATGTTGGACATGTTGACTGACAGAATGTGTGTATGGTGGGAGGCTCACTGACATGATTCCAATCATACCTCTGGGAATGGAATGCCCAGGAAAGAGGCCTATCAGTCACAGAATCCTCATCTAGATTAAGAGAGTCTGTTATATCATCACACAGTATCTGATTTACATCTTATCGCCGGAACTCAAGAATGGCCCAGCCTCCAGAGGGCTCCGCCAAGCAGCTCCTTCCAAGGACAGTTCATCAGCGTATCATCTCCTGACTTAGGCACTCACAGCCCTACCCTTTCTGAGTACAAAACTAGGGCCAAGTTATCCAGGGTTGAGAAGAACACCTCCCTGGCTCATGTTATAACATGAAGGGAAAGGGTCAGGATTTAAAGTACACACTTGGCAGCAGGTAGAGTCAAAGCTTTATATAGAAACAGATTTAGAAATCATGCCAAGGCATTTACAGTAGTGGCTGCAAAGTGGTGGGAAGATAGATCATTTACATGGTTTGATTTTCCTTTATTGACTCCAAGGCAGGAAGCATACATGCCTTTAATGAGCAAGAGGACATAATTTAGGGTTAACAAAACAGCCAGCGTGTATTTTTATAGGCGCAGATTAAAAAGTGAAATCCAAAGAACGTGGTAGCAAGGTATTCTGAACCTCAGTTTCCCCATATGCCAGCTGGGTCTAATGTCTGTTACAGGTTCTTTGACGGTGAGACCTTAGATAACTCCGTACTGTGCTTTCATTTTCTCAAAAGAAAGAAGCCTATTATTATTATTATAATCTCTATACTTATCTCGGAAGGAACTCCTTCCTTTAACTCTCCTTCTATCAATCATAGAGAAGGAAAAGGTTATAAATCCTGACTGGCATCTTGCCTGCTCTTTTGAAAGTCTAACTCAGTGGGATGGCAAAAGAGAGTAATTTTTTAAATGAAGAGACTTAGAGCTAATCTCCACCTGACATGTGCTTCCAAATCTAGTTCATGTTGAAAGAAGTGCCTATTAAGGACAGGCCTGAGTTCTTGCCTCCCGTTCCTGCTCTCCCCCAATAGGAACCCTCGATTCCATCAGCAGAGTTCTTCTCAATTCCTGAATTTATAAATGCGAGAAAAGCCTCAGAACACGGTGTATTCTTACAGAATGGTCTGTGGTACAAGAAAAGTGATTGACAACTGCAGAAATTACATCTGAGGTTTAGTCCTACAGGAAAGGGGATACAAATTGCCTGCAAATTATCCACAAGTCCCTGATGAGCCTGAGGAGAAAATTTAAGAGGCTTCAGTCCTCCTGCAACAAACATGCTCGTGGTTCTTCCTTTGCCATCATCCCCCCCACCCCAAAGAGGAATTGTCCTGGAAAAAGCACTATTTTGGTGCCTTATCCTTGTCAAATGTGGGGATAGTAAACATGTAAATGCCAATTAATTGCCTTTATCATATACCGATAGCGCATGATCCAGAACAGGAGAGAAGCGTGAGCTCTGGTGGAGGGGCGTCTACTCTCAATGAGAATCGTAGGCACTGCGTTATAGAAACACACAGTGTTTAACTCATAGGATGTGCTCAAGAATGGGCTCCAAAGATACGCGCTGCAGGTCTCTGTAAATGTGCGTCACTCAAGATGAACTCACCACAGTGGAATAACGGCAACATTAATGATGACTGATACTTAGAAGTCTAAAAGGAACTTTCACATCATATGAAAGTATGATATCTTACACTTTGGAAATATTGCTTGGCATTTGCACATATGGGCTTACAAATACTGCTTTTCAAAGATAGGTTAGTAGACTGATAGTCATAAGGTGGTTAACAAGCCAATGTTGGTCTTCAACTTTCTTGTTATAGGTCTAGATGCTCGAAGTACAGCATTGAGAATAAGCATTTTGGAACTAGCATTGCAATTTCATAAATAAATAAAAACACATTGGGATTCACATTTTGTATGTAATCTTTTAATTTCATTTTTTGAGGAGTTCATTTTTTAAAATCTTACTTTCTAAAAGTATTTTCCCATGAGAAACTGAAAGCCTCCCACATAGACCGGTTGAGAAGCTCTCATGCTGTACAATTACTGATTAGATAAATATAACCCGTCCCTCTAAGCCTTAGTTTTTGCACCTATGCAATCAATTTAATACTAGCATTTATCTCTACAGTTGGATGTCGGGATTAAGGACAGATGAACATATGTAAAGTGGTTAGCAGTGCCTGCCCATGGTGAGTGCCTCTCCCATGAGTTCTTCCTATTATTGAGTAGTAGACTGGAGGTGCTGTGTGTCTGGGTGGACTAGAGAAACACATTCATGGACACTCGTGTGTGTATAGGAAAGAGCTTTATGAAGGGAGACGTCGGACAGGGCACGATGTGACAAAATAATACTTTATAAATTATCAAGGGTTCATGAGGGAGGGGGAGCGGGGGGGAGGGGAAAAATGAGGACCTGATGCCAGGGGCTTAAGTGGAGAGCCAATGATGAGGGCAACGAATGTACAAATGTGCTTTACACAATTGATGTATGTATGGATTGTGATACGAGTTGTATGAGCCCCTAATAAAATGATTTTAAAAAAGGAAAAAGCTTTATATACAAGAGCAATTGAATACCGAGAATATTGAGAAAACATCCCAGCCTAGTTCAGATCAAGTCTATAAATCTGATATTAGCCCATATGTCTGATACCAATCTATAAAGTCCTCTTCAGACTCATGAAACACATGCAATGATGCCAAATGCAGGAAGATCACGGGCCAGTGGTGGGCAGTCTTGTGGATCCAGTGATGGTAGAGGCATTTCAGCGCTGGCAGGGGTCTCCACATAGTTCCTCCAGCTCAGGTTCCATTTGTCTTGTCAGCTGCAATGTCTCCCAGGGAATGAGCTGAGAGAAAGAGTCTCCCACCTCCAAGGAAGAATACAGGAGTTCCCAGAGTCCTCAGGAGAAGGCCCTGCCCACCCAGAGGCCTCACTGCCTATGACCTGATTGGCAGCCTAGATCCTACTCCTTCACTCTGAATCCCCAAATTGACATGTAACTACCACACTCACCATCAGATTGCCTACAGTGACCAACATGTGGTATCTGGCCTTCCTTGACTGTTCAGTGTGCGCCTTCATTACAAAGTGCAATGTCCTTCAAGCGATGAAATTAATTCACGTAATTGGTTGCCAGCTTTTTAATTCACAAGTTTCTGGAACTGAATTTTCTGATCATTACTGTTTACTAGCATATAGTATTACTTTGGGACCCAGATAAATGACTTCCCACACCAAGATGGCAAGTCTAGAGACAGAAACATTAAGTTCACAAGTTGCATCGCCTGAGGGAGTGCCATGTAGTACAAAGAAAAAAGACAACACACACGATCTCTTCTCATCAAAGAGGCCAGCAGTTTTAAAAACGTTTTAGCGAAGTGTCAAAATCAAGGTCGCTGTACCTTCAACAAACATCATGGTGTGTAATGAGAGTAGTTTTGTTTCTGAGCATTAAGAGGTTAGCTGAGGCCAATTCAACCAATCCTCTTTGAGTTACTATACAGACTGAATTGACTCCAGGTCTTGTAGGAAGTACAGCCAGAATGCTCTTCGGAGATGGTGGCAAGGTTTCATCTTTCATACCTTGGGCATGTTGTCAGGAGAGACCAGTCCCTGGAGAAGGCCATCGTGTGTGATAAAGTAGAGGGGCAGCAAAAAAGAGGGAAGCACGCCAAGGGACGGATGGACACAGTGGCTTCAACAGTGGGCTCAAACACAGGAACAGTGGTGAGAGTGGTACAGGACTGGGTAGTGCTTGGCTCCTTTGCGCATAGGATCATGACGGGTCAGAACCAACTTGATAGCACCTAAAAAACAGATGAGTTGAAATCATGATTTTGAAACCTATGGTTCCTAACAAAAAGATCGATGGTTTGGGCCGACTCAGAGGTGCCTCAGGGAGTCCTGGTGGCAGAGTGAGCTACTCCTGGAGCTGCTAACCACAAGGTGAGCAGTTCAAAATGAACAGCCGCTCCAAGAGAGAAAGATGAGGCTCTCTAATCCCATAAAGTCTTGGAAACCTACAGGAGCAGGTCTACCCTGTCCTATAGGGTCAGAATTGACTGGACAGCAGGGAGGATCTGCTTTTGAAACATCAAAGCCTTGAAAACTCTATGGAGCAGTCTACTCTTCATACAAGGATTCACCATGTGGTGGAATCAACTCAATTTGAACAAATCAGACCCTGTCTCCCTTTAAGTTTCCCAGGCTATGACACAGGGCTATGGAATCCACTGAATAGGACAGTTATGAAGATTGAATGGCATAATGTATAATGGGATAACTTTTGAGCATAATAAAAATAAACCTCACTGTCAAATTGATTCTGACTCATATCGATACCATGTGCTCCATCATAGAACTGCGTCCTAGGGTTTGCTTGACTGTAATCTTAATGAAAACAGATCAGGCCTTTCTTTTGTACCATAGGTGGATTTGAACCGCCAGCCTTTAGATTTGTAGATGAACGCAAACCAGTGATACCACTTCGGGGCTTCTGGAGCACAATATATGCTCCAATAATTGTTTTCTTCTTGTTGTTGTTATCCTTCTCCTTCTCCCTCTCCACCTCCTCTCCCTCCTCCTCCTCTTTAGTTAATAAACTTCAGATTCGATGTGATGGCTTTAACAGAGATGTCATGAATAGAACCAGACTTTACAATATAATAAAATTCACATGTCAGCATTAAAAAAAATATGCCTCGGATTTGGCAGTGAACAACAGGCTGTTTAAAAATTCAGTTCCAAGGTCAACCATCCTTAACTCCTTTTCACTTTGCCTGGAACCCTTCGCTTTAGATAACTTTCTCATGCCCGTGGCCAGGCTCATTCTCCTTTTTAGTCCTTCATGTTAGCCCTCTCCTGGAAATGACCTTTTGACCCTGCCCTGCTGAGCTCACACTCCTTTCAAACTGCTCGGGGTTCATATGTCCAGGAAATGGTAGAATGAAATCTGGACAAGAGATTCACCCCAGCCCAACTCTCAGTATCGGAAGCTTGTCCAGGGAGCTGCCGCTCCGCTGTGCCCTCTTTTAATATATTTTCTTGCCATCATTTTGTACAACTTTTTAGATGTTTAGAACTCCACCTCCAACCCTTAGCAGTTGAGACTATAAAGTTCTATTTTTGGGGAGCAGAGGCGTGTATGTAGGGTGGGGGGTGCTGATTAAAGACATTCAGGATCAGAGATGCTGGCATTTGATCAAAGCCATAGAATTAATGTATGACCGATTTTAAACAAGTAACTACTTGGGGGGCTTTTAGTTCGTTGGCACATAGTGGGGAAATGATTACTGATTGACTGGTTGCTGAGAAATTTCAGACATGGAGAGACAGCTTTAGGAGTGAAAAGCCAGAAAGGCCGGGGGTGTGAGGAGAGAGATGGGGACAGGTTTGAGGAACGAAAGGAAAGAAGGCAGGAACCTTCCAAGGAGTAATAAGGTAAAAAGCTTACTCCAAGCACTTCACCTTCAAAGAAAAACAAAACCAAACCAAAGACAAAACATTTTTGCTTGGCTTTTGTGTGATGTTTAATAAGCAATAAAACTACCCCTGCCAACGAAAAACACAGCAACTAAACTAGGCTTTCCTCCTGGCGTTAACTCTAAACAGTCTACTGGATTTGGGTCAAAACTGTAAACTGCCAGTCTGTTGAAAATAAAAACAGAAAAGCAAACGTGGCCTCTTCTGGAAGGGTTATGAGGGTGAATGCAGGGCAAAGTCAGAGAGAAGAGTTTATATATATAAATAACTAGTGCAAACATTCCTGAACTGATGTTTTCTATAAAAATCTGATGGCTGTGAGCTGGGAAGAGAGGCGTGGGGAGGGAGAAAGGAATGGGGGATCGAGCGATGTCTGTGTATTGTCAGCTAGCTTTCATGTAAAAGTCATGGCAGGGTCAGCAACAAACTAGCCAGGTGGCAACTCCAGACCATGCTGCCATAAATAAATAGTTATGTACTAATGTCACACAACCAGCGTTAGATGCAAAGCATATGGGCAGAGAACATTTTGATGTAAATATGCTGCATAGAACAACGGTTGCTGAATTCAGGTTCTGCTCTTGATGTGGACCGGACTTTGAGATGCCTGGGAAAAAAGAAAGTGCTAAGGCTTAAAACAAAACAACATATTAAAAGGCTCTTGGAAATGTAGAGTGTTTCCTTGAAAACAATTCTCCACTTTGGAGCATTTGACTGAGGTTGTAAGCAAGCATTATTCCGCTTTGGACAGAATATGGACTCTGGACAACAATTTGAGCAGTTTAAACCCTAGTGCTGCTACTTACTAGCTCAGATGACCTCTAGGAAATTGCATAGTCTCTTCATGCCTCAGTTCATCCCCCGTGTGCGGGGCTAATGGCACAGTGCCTGTCTCATAGGGGTGTCATACACCATGTTTATGTAACCTATTATTAAGCCCTGGTGGCACCGCGATTAAGCACTCTGATGGCTAGCCCCCATGTCAGTAGTTTCTGTTTGAACCCACAGTCATTGTGTGGGAGAAGGAAAGGGGTGACAATCTGCTTCCGCACAGATTTACAGCTTTGGAAACCCTATGGGCTGCTGGACCCTATCCGATGGGTTCAAGATGAGCTGGAATACTGGATGGCAGTGGATATTCTCACACGAGCTCTTTATCTTCTATAGACTCTCTGCTGGCCATGCTGCTAAGTAACTTTTTATTTGTACTATCCTATTTAATCTTGAAAACAATCTCATGCAATCTTAAAACCTTGCAAGACACAACTAAAGGCCTCTACTTGCCAGGAGCAAAACACCAAGAAGGTAATCAAAAGCTCAGAGAAAAATCCAAGTTGAAAAGTACCTGGGCATCTACGCCAGGACCAGAACTGGAGGTGCCTGACTGCCACCACTGATCATTCTGACCAGGGACGTAATTGGTGGTCCTGATAGAATGAGAGGGGGGAATATATGGGGCTAAACTTCAATCTTTATTTTTTTAAGTGTGTTTTTTTTTTAAAAAACCAGGTGAATTAGAACCTAGCCAGGTCTTTAAACCTAGAATCAAGCCTATCCTCTGAGATCACCTTTTTTTTTTTAAACATTTTATTAGGGGCTCATACCACTCATCACAGTCCATACATATACATACATCAATTGTATAAAGCACATCTGTACATTCTTTGCCCTAATCATTTTCTTTTTTTTCCTTTTCTTTTTTTACATTTTCTTAGGGACTCATACAACTCTTATCACAATCCATACATATACATACATCAATTGTATACAGCACATCCCTGCCCCAATCATTCTCAAAGCATTTGCTCTCCACTTAAGTCCTTTGCATCACGTCCTTTTTTTTTTTTCCCTCCCTCCCCACTCTCCCTTCCCTCATGTGCCCTTGGTTAATTTATACATCGTTATTTTGTCATATCTTGCCCTATCCGGAGTCTCCCTCCCCACCCCCCTTCTCTGCCGTCCCTCTCCCAGGGAAGAGGTCACATGTGGATCCTTGTAATCGTTCCCCCTTTCCAACCCACTCACCCTCCACTCTCCCAGCATCGCCCCTCACATCCTTGGTCCTGAAGGTATCATCCACCCTGGATTCCCTGTGCCTCCAGCCCTCATATGTACTAGTGTACAACCTCTGCCCTATCCAACCCTGCAAGGTAGAATTCGGATCATGGTAGTTGGGGGAGGAAGCATCCAGGATCTGAGGGAAAGCTGTGTTCTTCCATCGGTACTACCTCTCACCTGAGATCACCTTTTTAAGGAAATAGCTATGAGGCACACAAAGTAAAAGATGTTTCTCTGAAGATCGGAGCTCTGCTTATAAGCCATCAGTAGGAATCCAAAAGGTCAGTGGTCCCTTATAGGCAAAGATGAGGAGATAAGGAGCCAGGGACACTAGAGTATGGGAAATGG
Source organism: Tenrec ecaudatus (assembly GCF_050624435.1). Lineage (NCBI taxonomy): Eukaryota > Metazoa > Chordata > Mammalia > Afrosoricida > Tenrecidae > Tenrec > Tenrec ecaudatus. Next base: position 93,321,708 of record NC_134543.1, read on the forward strand.
AACAAACAGAATGCAATTAGAGAGAATGTTGACACAGTGTGGTAAATGGAACTAATGTCACTGAGTAATTTGTTTGAAAATTGCCAAAGAAGAAGCTAACGTGCTTGGTACACATTCACCACAATCTCAATACAAATATTTAAAAAAAACCAACCAACCATGATTTCAAAATCAATTTTACAAAGGAACTGAAATTTAGTGGAGTAAGCAATTTATTCGAGATGGCATACTCAAATGTCCAATGTAGTCCATGTGATTAAATGCAAACCTCTCTGTTATTTGTTCTGTGTCAGTTCTGTCCCACAGCAGCTCCATCTACAACAGGACAAAACATTGCCCACTCTGCCCCGTGCCCACTGTCATTGCCATGTTAGAGCCCTTTGTTGAAGCCAGGGCAAGCCATCTCATTGAGGGTTTTCCACTTTTTTCCACGGATTTTTTTAAAACTTTTTATTGCGATCTGGGTGAAAAGTTAGGTACACATTGGTTTTCCAGTCAATGGTTCATACACACTTGATTTGTGACGTTGATTGGATAACAATGCTCCTTCCACGTCCTCCTTCATTGGCCTTTTCCATTCTTCCTCCTTTCAGTATTTCTTCATGCCTCTTAGCTTTATTCCTTGGGAAATGCTGTCCTTTGATCTCCTGTCCTTGGCCGTTTTAGGGCATGAAAACCTTCAGGGTGTATGGTTCACCTGATAGGACTGCCTATTGTTTGGACCCTCTACTAAGCAGGATGCTTTCCTCCAGGGATTGGTCTCTCCTGATTACATATCCAAAGTATTTGAGACAAAGTCTTGCCTCCCTTGCTTCAAGGAGCCTTACAGTTGTATTTTGTCTAGGACAGATTTGTTCCTCCCTCGGGCAGTCCAGAGTAGGTTTCATATTCTTCTCAAGCACCGTAATTCAAAGGGGTCTGTTCTTCCGTCTTCCGGACTCACTGTTCGGCTGTGGCATGCATATGTCAAAGATATCATGGGTTGGGTCTGTTGCACCTTAGTCCTCAAAGTGATAGGTTTATAGATTTGCAACAAGTTGGTGCAGTGCCATATGCATTCGACTGCTACATTCATGGGTGCTGATTTAAAAATGTGATTAGAGAGGCTGACATCCTAGTAGGGAGCCCCGTGGAGCAGTACTTAGAGCATCTGATTGCTCACCCCACCCACCAGCAAATAAATCTCCAACCTCAGAAATCCCCTAGACCATTTCTACTTTGTCCTTACAGGATCGTTCTGAGGACTTGATGGCAATCGGGTTTTTGTTATTGCTGTTTGGTTTTGATGTCCTAGTAAATTGCCTCGGGAAGCTTGTTATCTGCTTACAGTGCAAATGGAAAACAAAATATTCATTCATTCACTCACTGACACGTTCTCTAAACACTGAGGGCCTACTATATTCTGACTCTGGTGGCATATTGTGTTATGCCTCGAGCCGCTAAACACAAGGTCAGGGGTTCAAATCCACCAGCTGCTCCATCTACTCCTGTAAAGATTTCGACTCGGAAACCCAAAAAGGCAGTTGTACTCAGCTCTGTCGGGTCACCATGAGTCAGAATCTACTCAGTGGCAGTAAAGTGGGGGGTGGTGGTGGTGGAGTGTAGGTAGTGTGTGCATGTATGTGGCGGCGGTGGGACTATATTCTATCTAGGGGCCGTGGGCCACTAACTTCAATGACAGCAGTTCTGAAGATTTACAGCCTCCGAAACCCAAAGGGTCAGGTTCTAGGGCATCCTCTGGGGTCACTATGAGCGGAAATTAATTCGATGGCAGTGACTTGTGGTTTTGGCTCTATTGGGGAAATGCCGATCAATAGGCACTATTGGGAGCTGAGTAGCTAACTGTATGGAGCAGAGGGGCCTGCCTTCCCACCGGCTGTGTAAGGTTGGGGTTGCAGAAGTTATAGGACCCACGTCAACCCAAACCCCTCTCTCGATTGACAGCGATCGTCGTGAGTTCTACCGTGCTGCTCCTGCTCGCCAAGAGGGGAAGGGCCCTGGAATGAAGGCGCTTCTTTGTGGGCCAGTTTCCGCCTGGACCGCCGCTCAAATGGGCGCGTTTGGAACCCGCTTCAAACCGCGCGCGCGGGCAGTGGCTTACCGACGCTCCGGGCGGAGGATCGGGACCCACGTGCACCCTGCGGCCCGCTCTACGGGTCGGGCCCTCTGGCCCCTTGTAACGGGGAAGACGCTCCTCTCCACGAGCAGTCCGGCTCGGCCCGGAAGGGGGCTAACGGCGCGTACCGGCCCGCGGAGGCTTTGGCGCCTCCACGCGGGGCGCCCGCCACTTCCGGGTTGGCTTGCCCACATCCAATATGGCGTCCGTTTGCCTTCGGCGAGCGCACTGCGCCTGCTCAGAAAGCCCAGCGCGCGCTCGGCCCCTCCCTCGGCTGGACTGCCCGGGGAAGCCCTGGCAGCCCTGTTTGTCTGTCCCAGCTGGGCCGCTGGGCGCGAAAGGCGGATTGGGGCAGTGGAGGCGGACAGCGATCCAGGGCCGCGCCGCCGACTGCCCACCCCTCAGTGATCCCCGGTCACCAGCGCTGCGGGACCCCCAGGGGGGTGTTTGTGCCTTGAGCCCGCCCCACCCCCTTCCCTGGCCCACCATGATCTTGACCAAAGCCCAGTACGACGAGATAGCCCAGTGCTTAGTGTCTGTGCCGCCTACCAGGCAGAGCCTGAGGAAGCTGAAGCAGAGGTTTCCCAGGTAAGTGCCCCCCTCGCTTCCCCAGCACCCTGTCAGCGCCCCGGAGCCACGTGTCACACAGGAGAGGGAGGAACAAACGTCCGGGGCCAGGTGGGGGGCGGGGCGGGGGACGCCGTCTAGTCTCACCCGCGTTCCACGTGGACTTCTGGACGGCTCCGCCTGCCGCAGCCTCCCCAGGCCCTAGTACTGAATTCAAGTCAACACACGGTTAGGGAAAACTTGCTAGGGCTGCTGGTGGGTGCACGTAGTAGGGGCCCCGTCCATGTTCAGGAGTTGATGGACTGACAGGGAAGAGTGCTAGGCAGCGCCCTTTCAACGTGCAAATAAAAGTGAAGATTCCAAAGGAAGAAAGAGGGGCCCCTTTTGCGTTGACCATTGGACACACGGTAGAGGAACGAAGGCCTAAAGGAGCTGATGTTGACCTTGACGCTCAACCTTCTCCGTCCCTTCAGAGAGACTGAAGCTTCCACGTTTGCTTCGAGACCCACCATTTGAACACCGCATCAGAATAATGTTTCCTCCCTTATCATGGGAACCTGGTGGGGGGGGCACGGTTTCATTGTGTTGTGCTTGGGGGTCGTTATGGGGCCCAACTGAAGGGATGGCAGGAACAGCGTATGCATTCCAGGTATGTGGTAGTACACCCGCCCCGCACCTCCCCACTCCCGAGTGTCCCTTACTTTCCACTTTTTCTGTTACCTGTGCCCTATGGCGACTCAAAATATGAAATAGAAAATTCCAAAATTAAGCCATTCGTATTTTAAATGGACAGGGCTGTGGTCAGGGTCCATAATCATTCTTCGTTCAGTTGTGCCTCCCATGTTAAGTGTCACCGAGTGGCCCATTCTGTTATCAAATCTGCCTCGAAATGCTTTGCTCGTGTTCAAGTCGCCCTTATTTTATTTACTACGTATCCTATTTTATTATTAGTTATTATTATCAATTTCTTACTGTCACTAACTTGTAAATTAAGTTTTATCATAATGGTTATGCGTTGGGTTGCTAACCACAAGGTCATCAGTTCGAAACCACGAGCGGCTCTACTCAAGTAGAGTATATCAATTTGTCTTTATTCAATTCATTTATGTACTTAATTGCATTTTATCAGAGATGAGGTTTTCTATCCCCTTAAAGAGTGACAGTCTCCTAGACTCACAGGGAATTCCTTTTCTTTCCTATAGAGTTACTAGAGTCTACATTGAAGAAAGGGAAAGAATAATTTAAAAATTATGTTTTAAGAACTCTTAGGTATTTGTGGATATTTTTGTTACTATTCAAAGTTTAGCAAGTAGTAGTTTCTTAAAGGTTTAGCACTGTGTGGGATTTGAAACAACCAAAGAATTTTTCATATTGCTGCATTCCAGTTCTTTAGCCTGTTTCTGTCTTTGAGTGAGTCTCCTACTCATGTATTGTCCATATTGGGGGGAGGGGGATAGTTGTTTCTGATCTATGCAGGACTTACACATATTGTCACCTTCCGTGATACAATTAAAACCCAAAACATACTCATGGCCATGGAGTTGACCCCATAGGACAGAGTAGAACTGCCCCAGTGCTTTCCAGAGGCTGTAACTCTTCAGAGGAGTGGAAAGCCCTGTCTTTCTCCTGTGGCTCACCCAGCTTCCAATCGCTGACCTCGGGGTTAGCAGTCCACTGGTGATCACTGGCCACCAGCGCTCCCCCCTTATACATTTTTAAAAATCACATTTGTTAATATCACTGCTGATCACATTGAGGAAGTCTGTAGGATCTGAAGCTGTCAAGCTTGTGGTGACAGATAGGAGTTTTCCAATATTTGAATTTTCCCCTTGAAAGCTGGAATTGTATCATTGGCAACAAATACGATCAGCTTTTTTGCTTGGTGTGACAGGCTCACTTTGTTTATTTTTTAAGAATATGACTGCCAGATCTCCAAATGTGAATAAGCATACTTTGTTACTCATTCAGTCAAGGGAAAATTTTGTTCTTTGGAAAGCATGGCTAGTTCAGTGCTTAGAGAACCATCCTACTTGGATTTGTAGCCGGCGTCTTTTATGCTTGTTCCTATTTTGCCATACAGAACCCTGAAAGGATATGCAATCAAGGGTTAGGCCTGAAGAAAAGTATGGTAATAAGTGAATCTTCAGTGAAGCTGACTGCGATCCTAAGATCTGAAAAGTAGATCTTCTGCCTAAATTTTCTTCTAGGTTCTTCGTGCCTTTTCTTTTTTAATCTTAATTCTTTAATCATTCGAATTTAAATTTTGGATAGGATGAGATACTATGTGAAGCTAGAGCTTAATTTTTGTCTTACTGCACGGTGGCTTCCCCTGCTAGACTCAGTCCTTCCTGGCTTCCTTATTTCATTGACATTACGAATCTGTGTGTTTTCCTATCACTACATTGACGTTGGACTGTCCCCTAATGACTCTGGCCTCAGAACCTTGAATTTAAAATGAAGAGGTATGCTTTGTCAACTATAATATCTTTTTAATATTTTAATTAAAAGATTTTATTAGGGGCTCTTACAGCTCTTATAACAATCCATATATCATCGTATCAAGCATATTTATATATATGTTGCCATCATTATTTTCTAAACATTTGCTTTCTGTTGAGCCCTTGGTATCAGCTCCTCTCCGCCCCGCTGGTATGGTTTCTGTTGTTCGTCTCCTTGGCGGGAGTGATGGTGGTGGGGGTGGTTATGTGTTGATCATTGCTATCCTATTGTTACCTTCCTCCCCACCTCTGCCCACCTTCCCTCTACCGCCTGGTATCACTACTCCCATTCCTGCCCCTGGATTTTGTGTGGCGGGAGTTCTTTTCTCTTATCTGTACCTGTGTACATGATGCTCCGGTCTAGCCGGCAATGAAAGAGAACTGGGGTCATCATAGTGGGGGAGGAGTGAGGAAGCCTCAAGGAACCAGAGGAATAATGTGTGTTTCATCGGTGCTATACTGCACCCTGGTTGACTCATTCCTTCCTTGTGACCCTTTTGTGAGGGGATTTCCCATTGTCTACAGATGGGTTTTTGATCTCTGCTCCAATCCCCCTCATTCTCAATAATATGTTTGTTTGTTTGAGGTCTTCTGATGCCTGTTACCTGATCCCATCAACACCTCACAATCTCATAGGTTGGTGTGCTTCAGTGTGAGCTTCTTGCTTCATCTGGGAGATGACTGTTTAGCTTCAAGCCTTTAAGACCCCTAGCTCTAAAATCTTTTGTGAATCCCTGGATGGTATAAATGGGGAAGCTGTTTGCAGCTAACCCCAAGGTCTGTGGTTCAAGTACACCCAGAGGCACTTTGGAAGACCTGGCATCCACTTCTGAACGACCAGGCATTGGAAGCCCCGTGGAGCCAGCTCTGAGACACACCGAAGGCCACTATCAACTTGACAACTGATTGTTTCTTTTAGTGTCTTACAACCCTAAAATCCACTTGCCTTCTATTCTTAACCTATTCTCCAGTGACAGGGATGGATGTTAGGTTTCAAGAACATCGAGTTAGTAGGAGCCCTGGTGGCAGAGTGGAGGAGAGTTGGGCTGCGAACGGCAAGATCCAGAGGTTAAAACCACCAGCCGCATCACAGGAGAAGGTTCGGGCCTGGTGTTCCCATGAAGGTGCGTCTCAGAAAACTACCCTGCCTGATACAGTCACTACGAGTCGGCAGCAACTCTCGAAGACAGTGAGTTTTTTAAAGTATTTGCTAAGGATATAGTTATCGGTTCATATATTTCCTTTATTCAAGTAAAAGCCACCTGCCAAACCATATTCCATTCTCTGAGTTGTTTTCCTGCCCAAGAAATAAGTATTTGTTTTTGTGTCATTTCTATCTTAAAAAAACAAAAAAGAAACAATTTTTTACTTTGAAATCATTTAGAACTCACAGCAAATTGCCAGCATCATAGAAAAATGATCATTAACCCCTCCCCCTCCCCTTTCCTCTGCAAGACAGAGTGGACCAGCCCCTAGGGTTTTCAAAGGTCTCACTGTGGAAGCAGACTGTCCTATCGTTTTCTTGCTGAGTGGCTGGTGGGTTTGAACACCGGACCTTTGGTGCACCACTTGGGGCCTCTTTAACCTCTCACTCAGATTCTCTTTTTTGTCAACACCTTACACTAACTGGCATAGATTATGAAAATCAGGAGATTAATTATCATGTCCTGATGGTGCAGTGGGTTACACGCTGGGCTGCTAACTGCAAGGTCAGCTGTTCGAAACGACCAGCTACTCAGCAAGGAAAATGAGGCTTTTCGCTCCGAGTGACATTTACAGTCTCAGAAACCCAGTTATACCCTGCCTGGTAGAATCACCATGAGTCAGAGTCAATGCGATGGCAGGGACTGCTGAAATTTGGAACCATTGATTAGTATATAGATTGTTGTCAAAGATCGGCAGTTTTACCAATGGCCATTTTCTTTTCTAGGATCACTCATTGGGTTTAGTTGTCCAGTCTCCTGAGACCCATATTTGTACTGGTTCTTTACTATTTCACTCTTTCATAGTCTTCACGCTTTTGAAGGGCACAGGTATTTTGTAGAACGTCCCTCAGTTTTTGTGGACCTAGAGTTAAACAGGAGGACTCAAGAAGTGTTCTCATTTTTCGCTCAGTGCATCTTTCCAGCGATTCACGATGGCATCTGCCTTTCTAGTGGTGGGAGCGACGTTAGTCACTGGGTTACAGTAGTGCCTGCCAAGTTTCCCCACTGTAATGCTACTGCCGCTCCCTTTGAAAGTGCTAAGTCCGAATAAGTTGGAATATGTTTAAATACCTTGTTTCTCATCCTCCTTTCTCACACCGATGTTAACATCTTTCAGTGCTGTTTACACTAAGCAGCTGTTACCAGTGTCTGCCCATTGCCGAGTCTGTGTTTTCTCTCACCAGGATACTTTTGCCATCTATCATCATCCACTGTCACTATTTCATCTGAAACCATCCATCCTACACTCCATCCATCATTTCCCCTCGCATTTCCAAGAGTTTATCAATCACTTAAAATACTTGGTCTACATCGATTCACTGTGTGTTTGTTCTATTTTGTGGCTTAATTTCCCCCCCAGCTTTGGTTTGGTTATTTATTTATTTAAGGTCTAGGATCGTGTGGTAATTGATTTTGAACAGCTTGTGGAGGGAGCAACGGGTTCAAAACACACCCATTATGAAGCTATTAAAACCGACCAAAGGGTTAATCTCAAATATAGTTAATTATACAGGATTCTCAGAAAAGACATGCCTTTGTGGAAGACCCTTTTGCTGCTTACCTTAACCCTTTGGCAGAAGTTTAACTTTTGTCCCAATGCTTTTGTCTCAAATTAGTGATTTGGCCACTATTTCTGTCTATACGAATAGGGTCACTATGAGTCAAAATATGTCATAATAGAGCCTATGGCAGTTAGTAGAATGAGTTCTAAATGAAACTCTTTGATACCAAGCAAACGAACCTCTGTATTTGATACTAAGCACATAATTGTAAGGATCCTGCCTAAGGTATTTAGTGGTGCCTCCATGTTTCTCAGCGTGCTGTCAGCCATGGCCCACAACCTCTCCTACTGTCTATCTACTCTTGGTCACAACACAGGCCAATTATTCACTTACATATATTAGGATTTTTCAATTCCTTCTTCGAGGAGAATCTCCAAAGTGCTAATTAAAAGCTCATTTTCTTGTCCTTAAGTCAATAGTCTTGTCTGGCTTTCTTGAGAACCTTACCTGGATACTGGGCTTAACACCACTGTGTATTTGCCAGTGATGAATTTAGTGGATATTGGTGGTCTATTGAGGCATCTATTTTGGCTAGGAGTTGAGTAGTGAACTAGTTTGAATAAAGCACAAAAATTGTTCTAACTTTGATATTTAGGAGTTGCTTGGCTAGCTATGCATCAGAACTGACTTAATGGCTGTGAGTTAATTTAGTTTAAGTGTCCTGGTAGCACTGTTGGGTACATGGGGGATTGTCAACAAGGCTGGTGGTTCAAACCCACCAACCACTCCATAGGAGAAAGAGGAGGCTATCTGTCTGTAGAGCTGTGGGTCGCGACCCCTTTGGGGGTTGAATGACCCTTTCACAGGGGTGGCCCGATTCATAACAGTAACAAAATGACAGTGATGAAGTAGCAACCAAAAATTTATGGTTGGGGGTCACCACCACATGAGGAACTGTATGAAAGGGTGGCAGCATGAGGAAGGTTGAGAACCACTGGTGTAGAGATTTAAAAGCAAACCGAACTCATGCCACTCAGGCAATTCTGACTCAGCACAGTTGTTACGCCTTCGGTTGCTAACCCAAACAAGCAGTTCCAATTCACCAGCCACTCCTCAGGGAAAGACTTGGCTTTTGGAAACAATTCCAGTTTCAGAAACCCACAGGGGTAGTTCGACTCTGTCCTACAGGGTTACTATGAGTGTAAAGATTTACTGCTTTTTAAACCCAGGTCACTACGAGTCAATTGACTTGGTTTTGGTTAGTTTTATTTGATGATGCCATTGGCTATCTATGTATTTGTTTTCAAACACTGATTTCTCCTTCAATTGATGCATCTTTAAGCTGTCTAATTCTAATATAATCAAATTAAATGATATTCACTCCTTTGAGCTGATCCCAACTGCTCGCAGGATTTCTAAGACTTTCAATCTTTCCAGAAACAGCCAGCCACCACTTTTCCATGGGTTTGAACCACCAACATTGTATTTGGAGCTTCATGTTTCTTAAATTGTATCATTCGCACTTCCTATAGGAATTTGTTCTTGGAACATGATTTGGCTCTGCCTGTTTTTATCTGAGTCACGGTTGCCTCTTCTTTAAACAAACAAAGAGAACTCAGGGCCAAGGCATCCATATTGACTTATAGTGACCCCCCTAAGACAGAGTAGAAGTACCCCGATGCATTTCCAAGACTGTAAATCTTTCCCGGATTAGTAAACCTCATCTTTCTCTCACACAGTGGCTAGTGGTTTGGAACTGGTGACCTACGGGTTAGCAACCCAACACATAACCACTGTGCCACCAGGGATCCCTCTTCTCTAAAAGGAGGGACCAAGTCCCACAGCTAAGAAGCAGAGAAAAGAGGGCTCAAATTCAGACAACCTGGCTCCAGCATCTCACTCTTACTCATTGTGTTGTGACTCTGTTTAGCTCTGTGAGGCAGGCAGTCGTCAGGCTTGAGTGAAATAAGGCATGCCAAGTACGTAGCACAGTGAAGAGCTCCTCTTAGGTGTTAGTGAATGATGGTACATAAGGTTAGTATGATTATTAGAATTGAAGTAATGGTCTAGACTAGAAGAGGCGAGAATCTAAAAAACTAATATGCCTTGAAATAAAGGCCAGTAGATGTTCCGAAAATAGGAATGTTTATATGGATTAAAGGTTGCATGGCTGTGAACACATATGATTTGATCATCTGTTGAATGTGGTTCAGATCTAAAACAACTGCTGTAGAGCTTCCATGGTGATAGCTTTTTTTTAATTAAAATTTTTCATCTAGATTCACTTGTTTTTAAAGGACTTAGTGGTGTGTAGCAGGATATAATTAATAATGTAGGGCTTGGCTTAATTAATTGGAAGGTTGTTCCTATTGGCCTTGTTTCTCTCAATTGAGTTGAGAATTGGTTCTCAATTTGTGGTCAATTTTCTACACTTCTGGTAATGTTGTGGTAGACCTGAGTTCCAAGATAATGAGTGACAATAGCTCATAAAGGGGAGAAAAAAATCAGTCTTTTATTGACTGGAAATTCTATTGGTGGTTTTGCCAATGAAGCAGAATTAATTTACATGACTTTCAAAAGTAATATGAATTCATATAGTCAGGAAATATTTCAAGGGGTGTTTCTGTACTGATCATTAGAATAGGTTGGAATATCTAAGAAAATGTTATGATTATTTTTTGTATTTTATTTAGTAATGTTTTAAGATCATCTTAAATTTGATAGGATTTCAAGTTTTGTTTTGCTACGTAGTATCTGAGCTTAATGGACTCCTCCAGAAAGTGGTTGTTGTGTTCCATGTGTGTCTTTGTAAACTATTTGTACTCTTTTGGATGTGTGTCCCTATAAAGTCAGGTGAACTTGAATTCCTGTAAAAGAGTATTGGAGGGAAATCTCAGATAGTATGATCCTGAGAAATGTCTGCATCTTGAGTATATATTTTTACAATGTAGGGGGAATTTTTAATTTTACTAGAATAATTGATTTTATTCTTTTTTTAAAAAAATATGGAACACTTCACGAATTTGCGTGTCATCCTTGTGCAGGGGCCATGCTAAACTAATCTTCTCTGTATCGTTCCAATTTTAGCACATGTGTTGCCGAAGCAAACACTGATTTTATTCTTGAGTCTATGTTCCGGCATCAAACTGTAGTCTACCAAGTAAAAACCCACACTGGAATGTTGGCTTGACCCATAAAGAGGAATGCTCTATTTCCTTAGGAGGAAAAGGCTCTGTCTAAGTGTACCACTATTATTTGACTTTCAACAAATATTGACTCAAGTTGCCATTGTGTTGTTACTGTATATTTTTGTGTGTGCAGATTTTGGCATGTTGGTTAAAATTTCCTTCAAACAGCCTATTTGGAAAAGCTTTTCCAGAGTACAAGAAGTGACCTTCACATTTGAAAGTCCCTTATGAAAATCATTTGGGAGAAAGAAAGTGTAAATTTTCCTTTATTTTGATTCCAATTGTCTTTAAAATTTTTGTATAAGGGAGATAATGCTTGTTTGTTTATCAACTGCTTGTTTCATCTATCTTCCTCTTTTCCCCACCACTTAAACTCCCCCACCTCTGCCTGGGGCTAAGCGACCGTATACTCAGCTGGAAGGGATACAGGAAACACACCAGATCCTGGGTGGGACTTCTAAACGGATAATCAGTCTTCATTTCTTTTTTTTTTTTTTTTTTAAATTTTTTAAATTTTAACAATTTATTGGGGCTCATACAATTCTTTTCACAGTTCATATATATACATACATCAATTGTATAAAGCACATCTGTACAGTCTTTGCCCTAATCATTTTTTTCTCTTTTCTTCTTTTACATTTTATTAGGGACTCATACAACTTTTACCACAATCCATACATATACATACATCAATTGTATAAAGCACATCCATACATTCCCTGCCCCAATCATTCTCAAGGCATTTGCTCTCCACTTAAGCCCCTTGCATCAGGTCCTCTTTTTTTTCCCCTCCTCCCTCCCCTTTCCCCCCTCCCTCATATGCCCTTGGTAATTTATACATCGTTGTTTTGTCATATCTTGCCCTATCCGGAGTCTCCCTTCCCCCCTTCTCTGCTGTCCCTCTCCCAGGGAAGAGGTCACATGTGGATCCTTGTAATCAGTTCCCCCTTTCCAACCCACTCACCCTCCACTCTCCCAGCATCGTCCCTCACACCCTTGGTCCTGAAGGTATCATCCACCCTGGATTCCCTGTACCTCCAACCCTCATATGCACCAGTGTACAGCCTCTGTCCTATCCAGCCCTGCAAGGTAGAAGTCGGATCATGGTAGTTGGGGGGAGGAAGCATCCAGGATCCGGGGGAAAGCTGTGTTCTTCATCGATACTACCTCACACCCTAATTAACCCATCTCCTCTCCTAAACCCCTCTATGAGGGGATCTCCATTGGTCGACACTTGGGCCTTGGGTCTCCACTCTGCACTTCCCCCTTCATTTAATATGATATATATACATATATATACATACATATATACATATACACATATATACACATACATACACACACTTATATCTTTTTTTTTTTTTTGCATGATGCCTTATACCTGGTCCCTTGGGCACCTCGTGATCGCACTGGCCGGTGTGCTTCTTCCATGTGGGCTTATTTGCTTCTGAGCTAGATGGCCGCTTGTTCACCTTCAAGCCTTTAAGACCCCAGACACTATCTCTTTTGATAGCCGGGCACCATCAACTTTCTTCACCACATTTGCTTATGCACCCATTTGTCTTCAGCGATCCTATCATGGAGGTGTGCAGTCAATGATATGATTTTTTGTTCTTTGATGCCTGGTAACTGATCCCTTTGGGACCACTCGCTCACTCAGGCTGGTGTGTTCTTCCATGTGGACTTTGTTGCTTCTGAGCTAGATGGCCGCTTGTTTATCTTCAAGCCTTTAAGACCCCAGTCACTATCTCTTTTGATAGCCGGGCACCATCAGCTTTCTTCACCACATTTACTTGTTCACACACTTTGGCTCCAGCCATTGTGTCGGGAGAGTGAGCATCATAGAGTTCCAATTTAATAAAAGAAGGTATTCATGCATTGAGGGAGTGTTTGAGTAGAGGCCCAAGGTCCTTCCGCCACCTTAATACTTGACCTATAAATATAGACACATAGATCTATTTCCCCATCCTCCTATATATATTTGCATGTACATGTCTTTGTCTAGACCTCCATGAATGCCCTTTGACTCCTAGCTCTTTCCTCCATCTCCCTTGACTTTCCTCCTGCCCTACTACCATGCTTCATCGCCACCTGGGCTAGAGTATACCTCTTCTCTAAGCAACCTTACCCTTGATCATTTCCCAGCAGGCCTGCCACTCCCACTTCTCTACCATTTGGGGTCCCATGTTTTTCCCTTGTCCCTGGGTTTGTTAACACCACTTCCTTACCCCCCCACCCCCCCACCCCAAGTCCCCCCAAAACTGTCGGTCCCGTTGTTTTTCCTCCAGATAGTTCATCCACAGTCTTCATTTCTTTCTTCTTAAAAAATCATTTTATTTGGGGCTCTTACAGCTCTTATAACAATCCATACATCAATTGTATTAATCACATTTGTGCATATGTTGCCATCATCATTTTCAAAACATTTTCCTTCTACTTGAGCCCTTGTATCAACTCCTCTTTCCCCACCCTCGTGACCGCTTGATAAATTATAAATTATTGTTAATTTCATATCTTACACCATTCGTTGTCTCCTGTCACCCACATTTCTGTTGTTCTTCCTCCTGGGTATACAGGAGGTGTGGGGGGGTAGAGGGTAGGGGTTGTTATTTGTTGATCAGGCAATTGGTACCCTCTTTATTAAGGCACCAAAACAGACAACTGGACCCAGGTCCTTGGTTTCGAAATCAAGGAAGACCAACCTGTGTCCCAAGCTTCGCACTTGATTCACATCCTCTACTAAGATTAGGACCTTCAAACAAAAAGAAAACCAAAACCAAACTGCTATCGAGGCGGCAGTTCTGAGCTGGTGGTGGAGTGGGTTGTATGCTGGGTAGCTAAGTGTAGGTCAGCAGTTTTGAAACCGCTAGTGGGTTGGGAACAATGCGGCTTTTTTCTTTTGGAAACAGTTATCATCTCGGAAACCCACAGGGGCAGTCCTATTCTGCTCTGTAGCCAAATATTGAGACCCAGTTCTACTTGAATCCTGACGGCCAGCAGCACCGAGAACACCTCCAAAGTGAAGTTATAGCCACGGGCATAGAATCCAGACCTCTGCCCTCCAGTGCCACTTGGAGCCTTGCTGCTTGCCTTCTTTTCCCTACCCTTTCCCGGGGCATTTTTGATTCATATCTAGGCGTTAGCCATTTCTCCAAGTAACCCAAGCACCCTTCAGAGCAGGAAGGGGGGTCGCTTTTGAAAGAAATGCTGACTCCTTGAGGAATTTTCAGTTCCTTCTGGCCTCAGGACAGTAAATGTGTTTGTTTTCAAGCCAGGTATAAAAGAGCTGATAAACACTCTTCTTGCAGGGAGCCCTCTCTGGCCTCTGGCTGTCCTATTGTCAAGAAGTAGAGGTCAGACACGCCTCTCCCCCATGCTCTTCACCGCCGAGTCTACACGGACTGGACTTCCCATACACTCTACTTATATGCTAGGTCAGATATTTCTGTACAGTGGCCACCCAGAGCTCACACACGGTGCCCACGTGAAGGAGTTTTATTAGGAGAGTTAGCAGGTTAGTGAACAGAAAAGAGAGGGGGACTCACTGCTCCACAGCAATGCCTCTCTTTAGCCAGCAGTCTAGTTTGTCTCTTGTCCTCAGCCTCCCAGCCATCTTGTCCCTTGGCCTCCGCCTCTATTTCCAGGAAGCCAGCCCAGGGCTCTGTCTCAGTCGCACAGTCTCCACGCTGCTCCTCTGTTCTGTCTCAAGATCTTCTTTCCTAGGCCTCTGGGATCTCTGGTTTTGGCCTCCACCACTTCAGAGATCTCAGCTGTGCGCCACTTCTTACTAGTCTCCCTGTCCTGTGGAGCTGCCAAGAGTCAGTGTGCACTCAGTGGCAGTGAGCTTGTTATGTTTGTTTGCTGGTCCTGGCCTTTCTCTTTGTGTCCCAGATAGCTCTTCTAAGTTATGGCCTTTAGTCTTTCAGCAGACTATACCTAAGGAAACAAAGCATATGACTTGCTTCACCCTTCTAATAAGAATGAGGCCTAATCCCACCTTAATCCTGTCCATTAGCGGTACAGAAAACCCCCTTCAAAATGGGATTACCGCCAGAGGAATAGTGTCTAGAACTCAGTCTCTCTCTCTTTTTTTTTTTGTGGCTCGGAGTCTTTATTGATCGGTAATGGCGAGACAAGGGGGTATGACTGCTCCCGCTTCTGAGGCGGCGCCCAGTACCCAAGTGGCAGCCTCGGAAAGCGAACTCAGTCTCTTTGAGATAACTAGCTACCTGGTCTATTTTCCATAGAAATAAAGCAAACTCACTGCCATTGAGTTGATTCTGACTCATAGTGACCCTAAAGGGCAGGGTAGAACTACCCTTTGGTTTTCTGAGACTGTTAACTCTATGGGAGTAGAGAACCTCATCTTTCTCCTGAAGAGCAGCTGGTGGCTTCAAAGTACCAACCTTGAAGTTAGAGACCCTATGCATAACCACCACCCCACCAGGACTCCTCTTTGTTGCTGGAGAGTCAAGTCCAAAGTCCTGGTAACATCGCGTTTTCAGAGCAGAACTACTCCATAGAGCTTTCA
The DNA here is from genome assembly GCF_050624435.1 of Tenrec ecaudatus. NCBI lineage: Eukaryota > Metazoa > Chordata > Mammalia > Afrosoricida > Tenrecidae > Tenrec > Tenrec ecaudatus. The sequence goes on from NC_134543.1 coordinate 93,337,315, forward strand.
AGGCTGTAACAGGCCTGGAAGCAGATCACCAGGCCATACTTCTGAGGTACCTCTGGGTGAGTTAAAACCACTATCCTCTTGGTTAGCTCATGCCTTAGCTAGTAATCAAATGTTCAACAACATGTATCTTCTAAACGATACAGACCACCGTAATCATACACAATCATATATACCGCCTTCACCAGGTATACCTCCTTCAGTATCTCAGACTTTCTCTATTTCTCTTAGGTGTGTTTTGCTGTGAAATTTAGCTTGGGAAGATGTTTGAAAACTAAAACTTAGTGTAATGACTTTTTAAAAATAAATATTTCGAAACAGACAGAAGTAGTCAATACAGAGCAAAAAGCAAGGTGAATTTAGGGCTCTTGATATTATTGTTCAATCAAATATGAAGTGCTAAGTTTGCCCGTGTCTATATGCTCGTCCTGGCTAATTATGGTGATCCTGTTCGAAGCCCAGTCTCGTTCTGAGTTATTTCTGGAAGTGATGTCATATCTAAGACTGAGTCATCATCACCGCTCTCCACCCACAATAGAATACATGTGGAAAGCTGAAGGTGCCTGGCTATCAAAAGAGATAGCATCTGGGGTCTTACAGACTTGAAGGTAAACAAGCAGTCATCTAGCTCAGAAGCAATAAAGCCCACATGGAAGAAGCACACCAGCCTGTGTGATCATGAGGTGTTGAAGGGATGAAGTATCAGGCATCAAAGAACAAAAGATCATATTATTGTGAATGAGGCGGAGTGGGAACTCAAAGCCCATCTGTAGGCAACTGGACATCCCCTTCTGGAAGAGTCTTGAAGAGAAGAGCCAGTCAGGGTGCAGTGTAGCAACACTGAAACATGAAACTTTTCCCTAATTCCTAAATGCTTCCTCCCCACACACTATCACGATCCCAGTTCTACTTTATAAATCTGGCTAGACCAGAGGATGTACACTGGTACAGATAGGAACTGGAAACACAGGGAATCCAGGATGGACGATCCCTTCAGGACCAGTGGTGTGAGTGGTGATACTGGGAGGGTGGATGGGATAGAGAGGGGTGAACCGATTACAAGGATCTACAAATAACCTCCTCCCTGGGGGATGGACAACAGAAAAGTGGGTGAAGGGAGGGTTCTTGAGGGAGGGGGGAACAGGGAGGGAGGGGAAAAATGAGCTGATGGCAGGGGCTTAAGTGGAGAGCAAATGTTTTGAGAATGATGAGGGCAATGAATATACAAATGTGCTTTACACAATTGATGTATGTATGGATTGTGATAAGAGTTGTTTGAAGCCCCAATAAAATGATTTTTTAAATTAATCTTTTTATTGGGGCTCATACAACTCTTATCACAATCCATACATACATCAATTGAGCAAAGCACCCTTATACATTCGTTGCACTCTTCATTCTCAAAATTCACCTTCCACTTGGGTTCCTGGAATCATCTCGGTTTCCTTTCTTACCCCTCCCCCTCCCTCCCCACTCCCCGCTTCCCTCTGGTCCCTTAATAGTTTATAAATAATTATCTTATCTTACATTGCCTGGCGTCTCCCCTCACCCACCTTCCCATTGCCCATCTCCCAGAGAGGAGGTTACACATAGATCTCCAAGATCGGTTCTCCCTTTCTACACCCACTTCCCTCCTGGTGTTGCCACTCCCACAGCTGGTTTTGAGGGGTTCATCTGTCCTAGATTCCCTGTGTTTCCAGATCCCTACTGCACCACTGTACATCCTCTGGTATAACCAGGGCCGCAAGGTAGAATTGGGGTCATGATAATTGGGAGGGGAGGAAGCGTTCAGGAACTAGAGGAAGGTTTTGAGTTTCATTGTTGCTATACTGAACCCTGAATGACTCATCACCCCCCCCCACACTACCCATCTGGAAAGGATGTCCAGCTGTCTACAGATGGGCATTGGGTCCCCATCACACACTCCCCCTCATTCACGGTGATGTGATTCCCACCACCTCCCCGCCTTTGTTGTTTGAGACCTGGTCTCCTCTGCCCTTCATGATTACCCATGTTGGTGTGCTGCTTCCGTGTGGGCTTCGTTGCTTCTGGGCTAGATGACCGCCTGTTTACTTTCAAGCCTTTAAGCCCCCGGACGCTACATCTCTCGATAGCTGGGCACCATCAGCCTTCTTCACCACACTTGCTTATGCACACCTTCGTCTTCAACATTTATGTGAGGAAGGTGATCACACAATGATTGTTTTTGTTCCTTGGTGTCTGCTACATGGTCCATTCAACACCTTGTATTCGCTTAGGCTGTGTGCTTCTTCTCTGTGGGCTTTATTGCTTCTGAGCTAGATGGCCGCTTGTTTGCCTTCACACTTTTAAGACCCCAGACGCTGTATCTTTTTGATAGCCGGGCACCATCAGCTTTCTTCACCACGTTTGCTTACATACATGTCTGTCTTCAGTGATCTTGTCGGGAAGGTGGGTATCATGCAATGACCGTTTAGCAGGGTGAGGTGCTATTGTATTGGGGGAGTATGCATGAGGAGGCCCAATGTCCATCTGCTACCCTACTACTGAACCTATAAATATATGCACATAAGTCTATTTCCCCCCTAACCATAAATATATTTACATATGTGCATGTCTGTATTTAGGCTTCTCTGTATGCACTTTGCCTCCTACTCCTTTCCTCTATTTCCTTTTGCTTTCCTCCCGTCCCACTACCATTTAAAAATTAAAAAAAAAAAGAATACATGTGGAAAATGGAATGAAATGATGATAGGTGTTTTTTTTTTCCCCATGAAATTTTTGAAGTGTCCTTATATTAGATTTCTATTTTAACATTTCTGGTAACTATTAAGACCTGTTTTTTGCTCCAGACCTAAAACAAGGATGAGACAAAATAATGCCTGATTATCATTTGTCCTGTTTCAGGAAATAGGAGGCTTCGCTGACTCTTGTAGTTTATGGATGTCATCTTGTAAGCCTCTTGAACTTCTCAGATTTGCAGCTAGCATTACATTGAATGGCACAGGCCTATTTTAACTTTGGGAAGCAGGGGCTCGAGAAAGCTGATGGTCTTGCCTCTCTCTCTCTCAGATCAACCTAGCACTAGGACAGATTCAGCAGTGGATAAAGCACTGCTTACCGTAGGCATTTGAGCTCACTCTCATAGTCAGAAGTGGGAATGTTCAGTCTAGGAATGCTACGGGTGCTGCATTCCAGCAGTCGCAAGGACAGAAAATGCATGCTCATACGTCTTACGGCATGTTGCTCATGCCTGTGACACTGACACCTTAGCCTTCTAAGATTGGATCCTTTCGGTCCGGATGGTGCTGTCTGAGGGGATTAGGTTCTTTGTAGTGGTCCCCTATGCAGATTGTACCCAGGAGAGTACGAGCATCGTTTACAAGGATCTTTGGACAATTGCATATTAACTAAGCCTGGTGACTCATTCTTTTCAATTTTCCATTTGTCTATAATTTCCCTAAAGCTGGTATCATCTTTGTGCCGAACATATATTACACTACTATTTGTTTTTTGCTGATAATATTGGTAGGGAAACCTAATAAAATTTGAGATTAACTTGCACTTCAAGCCCCATTTAGCTAAGATAGTAAATGGACTGGGGCTAGGAGACAGGCTCTTAGTTGAATAGCTGTAAAATGTCCCACAGATCCTTCCTGTCTCAATGTAGCAAACAGCTTGCAAACATCTTTAAATGATCTGGATTCTTATTACCTGAGGCCAGCTGAAATATATAGGAAGATTAAAATATATTCAACGCTCAATTGATATAACGTTTCCGATTTGCATCTGCACAGTGATGGGCAGATCTGGAGCTTTTCCGATGAGAGGGCCACAAAAGTTGTTCAGATGGCCCTGCCTATCTTTCTTATCATTTTGGATTTAGTCACTCCTAGAGCAAAGCAGCCAGCAGTGTTGGAGATCCTTTGGTTCAACTCAGCGGTTCTCAACCTGTGGATCGCGACTCTTTTGGCGGGGGTCAACTGGTCCTTTCACAGGGGTCACCCCATTCAAAACAGTAGCAAAATTACAGTGATAGAGTAGCAACAAAAATAATTTTATGGCTGGGGGTTCGCCACAACATGGGGAACAGTATGAAAGGGTCGCGGCATGACGAAGGTTGAGAACCACTGGTCTAACTGATGAACGTTATAGATGCAGATCCGGAGGGAGGAGTACCTTCCAGGGATTTGACCCCGGTTCTGTGCTAGAAACAATACTTGTTCTTGAACGCCTCTGGCCTTCCACGGGAGAATCTCATTTCTCTGGGGACAAGGCCAGTACCCAGGACCAGCGAATGAATCCAACGCCATGTGGTTGCACTCCTGCGGCAGCTGCCACTTCACATGGGACGCTGCCGTACAGGAAGGCGGGCCCAGTGCTTCTTCCCGTTCCTTGTCTTTCTTTGAGTAGCAGACTTCTAGAAAGCATCCCGCGAAGAGTTTAGTTTAGTTTATTAATAAACAATTTCTCTTCCAGTGCACATATCTTATCAGGGGATTTGCATGTTGAAACACACCGCGTTGTTACTGTGTGTCACTGAGTGGGTTCCTGACGCCTTGTGACCCAACGTGCGTTAGGAACACAGCCCTGCCCAGCCCTGCACCATCCTCGCAATCTTTCCATTTGAGCCCCTATTTGTTGCAGCCACTGTGTCGTTCCATCTCGCCGAGGGACATCCTGTTACCACTGAGCCTCCACTTGACAGAGCACAAGGTCTTATTCCATAGACTGGACTCTTGCAGACTGACATTATGGCCTAAAACTGAGACCAAGATGCACACTGTAGGTCAACATTTTCTTAGCCAAATAGAATGACCTAGGGGCTGAATTGGGCCTATAATGTGCTGAAGTGGACTATTTCCAGTTTATAGGGGCCAATTTTTGGTCTCATATTATTAGCTTAAATTCCGCCACGGAAGAAATATTAATACTGCTGAGATTGGCATATCTGGCATCCCCAACACTACCTCATGCCACCACCACTCGCAGAAGCTAGTTGTTTCCTGGTTTTTGGTTTTGTTTAAAGTTACTTTACTATACTTATCGTGGGAGCAAGAATTAGGATCTTGTTCCTGTCTTGAGCCCTTCTCAGTACCTAGTACAATAGTGGGTATTGTGCTACCTTTTAATGATGGACATTTGATAGAGCTAACCTGAAGAAAACGCTGCTTGGTTATATTTTATAAAGCCATATTCACATGCCACATTGGAGAAAATTAATCCCTTTTAAAATATTCAAGGACAGGACAATGATTTTTCACTCTATAGGAATTCAGAAATGCTGCGGTGGAATCCCTGCGGGCTGACTCTACAGGAGCTTATTTCTTGAGACACTGTACGCAGAGGTGCTCCATCTTCAACTGGAGGACTCTCATGTCAAAAAACGAATAAAACATCTCTGTAACTATAGTGGAAAGCAATGGAATGACATCCAATCAGTGATTTTTTTTAAAATTTAACTTTATAAAGATTCGATCATCTGATTTGATGAGCATATTGCTTTTCTACATTTAAAATAGCAATGGTAGAATGACATGACCATACAAGAGGGCTTCAAAATTTTCATGGAAAATTTGAATGAAAAGATAACGGCAATTTCCCACAAAGTTTTGGAAGCTTGTTTGTATCCAACCAAAAACTTAAGTGGGCAATAAATTGAACACTATTAGGCACAAAATATACATGTATGAATTTTGACTTCATGACTTAACTCATTTTGTAGCTTTGGGTCAGTTTCTTAACCTTTTGTGTCTCGGTGACCTGATTTATAAAATGGAGTTCTTAGGCCCTTGAAATGAGATTTTAAAAACCAAAACACAAAACAACTGAATTTCCACTGATGGCAACTCCGTATGCTACCAACTACAAATGCTCCCCATCTCCAGACGAGGCATGTTCCACAGTTTCTCTCGGCTGTAATCTTTGCCAAAGTAGATCACCAGGATTTTGTTTGGGTGGGTTTCAATTACCAACATTTAAATTAATTGGGACTACCCTCCTCCCCCAGCGCTCGGGACTTGTCCTGAGACTCCGTGGCAGTGAATTTAGGTGGTTTTTGCTTTTTAAAAAATGTTATTGCTCTATTATTTTTCAAGGATACTCATTAAAATGGTATTTACGGTTGTGATCATTAGAATATTAGTGCGAGAAAGATTTTGTCTAGAACCAGCCCTTTCATATAGCTTTGAGTCAGAATCAACTCTGTGGCCGATGCGTAGCCTCACCTTTTCTAGGTTTCCAAAAGAGCTTTACTTTTAGAAAATTATGATGATATAAACACAGTGATCTTTGCCTAAGAATACAAGGGAATGATGAAATCTGAGAAATTTAAATCTCTTCTTGTCTAATTACTTTTCTCAAATGCACGCTTCCGTCCAATATTCTGGGTCACCTCCCCCCCTTTTTTGCCTTAATTTGATAAAAAGTGGTGATCACGGATTCATGAGTGATATCTGGGTGAATATTGATTTTGGAGTCAGGGTTCTGCCACTATAATTTTGTGAGTCCAAATATAAGTCTTCCAGAGCTCAGCGATTTATAGGATGTTACAGATGAGCACATGAGCATGAAAATTGATTTTTGTGTTTAATATGAATATTAATCATATTTGAGCACCAAGTGTTTTTTTTAAATGGTCTTACAATCTACCCACAGTACTGATACTGATTATAGAAAGACTTGGGGGTAAATGCAAAGACTCTGAGAAAACTTTGGAAAGAAAATAGATTTATTGCTCCTTAAGGCTCTTTAAAAAGAATATTATTATTAATTACATTGTACTCTAAAATGCTGCCTATGATGGTTTGCTTTAATTTATCTTCTTCCTGCAGTTCTGCTGATCATATAATTGCATTAATAATGAGTTGAACACGACAATAACTCTTTCTTTTTTCTGCTTTGTTTATCTTAGAGCACATCTTCTGCCAGGTTCTATGCCACTAAGAGGGTCTCATCTTGAGACCTACTTTCCTTTAGCTACTTAGCCCAGATTCAAACAACAGCATGAAAAACAGCTAGAAATATTTGTATTGGTTTTCTTATTTAAATTTTAACTATCATCTATGGTGGAAAAATCATGTCATCCAAGATCTTGGAACTCATTCAGTTGTATATGGGGGCAATTATTTACCATATAACCCTGTGAAGTGTGAAAACCAGACCTGGTTAGTTTTATTTCATCAGTTAGAGATTTTTAAGAAGTCTAGATTTGATACGTTGTCATGAGAAATATTTTATTCATGCGATAGCTTTTTGGACAGTTGTATTCTGCACTGTATTACAATGGCACAATAAATTGCTGAATATACTGTCTGCTGAATATGACTTTACCATGAAAAATTCGATGCACGGAGAGGGAAAGGTTGGAATATATCAACCTTTTCTGACAAGAGACTTTGAATTTTGACCTAATGCCAGGTGACTTTGTGCCCAATAAAAGTGAGCTTAATCTAGAGGTCAAGGTTGAGGTGAATGAAGGGGCAGAGTGGTGGACCTTATGCTGACTGTAGGTACATTGGAGCCTACCTAGCCATTGGCTAAATGAGAGTCTAGTGCTGCTTCTTCTTCTTTTTTTAAAAATGTTTAGCATTTCCAGAAGCTTATGTATAGCAAGTTGTTTGGCTTTTTAACACCATCCTGTTTCCTCCAAGCTCAGCTCTCTGTGTAGTGGTGGTAAGTCTGTTTTTCTAAGCTTTACTATTTCTGAGTGATAGTATGGCTGTGCCGTTCTTTTGTGTCCCACAGATAAACTGCGGCTAAGAATAAAAATGCTCTTACACCTTGTAGAAAAGACACCTGACATGCATGACCTTGGAACTGAAATCACGCGTTCATGTCAAATGTTCATTTCTTGGATGAGTCAAACTTTTTGTTTTTCATCTAACTTTGGAACTTGCAGGAGAATTTGTCCTTTTATCTGGAGATTATGATTAAGAGATGGCTCATGAAATCTTATCTTAAGAGGTTTGAGAGGATTTATATTATAATGTAAGGTGATTATATAAACTATTTTGAAGGTTTCGCTTCCTATAATACATAAGGGGAGGGTTGTTTTAAAATGCAATTTATACCGTCAGATACTAATACTATTTGATCATAAATGAAATTATGCTTTAGCATACGGGCCGGGGGCCGGGCCCCGGCCTGTGGAATATACTCTGAACGCTTATTGAAATAGTCTGCCCAAATAATTGGTTGAAACAACAAATAGTCGGCGGAGCCGGGAAGTGATGCTAATGGGAAGAACTTCTCTTTTAATCGAGCCTGCAAACTATATTCCCTGGGACTGATCAGCTCTGAAGCGCTGAGGTTTCATGATTGCAGGGGCAGGAAACCATGCTTCCAGGACACAAGGAATTGACGAGGCCATCCATCATGCGCTAGCATGCGCTGAAACACGGGCTATGTGTGCAGAGGTCTGTGATTTAGTAAATACTTGGGAGATGAATAGCGCTTACACACAAGGGAAGATATTGCTGTCCTTCAGCAAGCAGCCTGAGACCCAGACACCTGCTGAGAAGGCCATCTGACGGCACATCATCAGTAACTGGTCTGTCACAGTCAGCGGTGCCCACCGACCATCGCCAGTATATTAAATGCATTTTTAATATCTGCTTCAGTAGATTTAATGAAGAAAATTTAGTTTCCATACTCCAAGCACTGCTTTCTCAAGTGCTGGAGAGCACAAGAATGGGGGAGGCGCGTGCTGGCAGCCAGGCGAGGGGACTGGAAAGGAAACTGAGACAGAACACCACGCAGACCAAGAATGCCTTCAGCCAAGAGCATCTTGCTGCTGTAAAAACAAACAGACAAACACACTCAGGATTTTAAAAAGAGATTTTGGATGCCTTTCGTGTGCTCCTCCCTCCCCACACTCCCTTCCCAGACCCAATTCTCTTCCTTTAGCAGTGACTCCCGGGGAAGGGGTCACCCTCCTGGTAGAAGGTTGTGCGCTGACTGCTCAGAGACGAAAGCCTATGGTTTGGCATCCTTTAGATAGTGAGTCTCCATCACAAATTACTTTTTGTTAGGAGATCCGGTTTTGGCTCTTAGGATCTTTGCCTGAGGATAGCTTTTCAGAGCGATGTGCTTCCACATCTTGGCGCCTTGAACTTTATTCACCAATCAATGGAGTACACACACACACACACACACACGTACACACACACACATACACACACTCAACTGGTAACCTACAGCACTGATTAAAATGAATGTGGAAAAAAGGATAGGTGGTGACTTAAGACTGCACTTACATTTTCTTAGACTATAAGGTTTCTTTTTAAGATTGTAATTTTAAAATGTTCCTTTTTTATATTCAGGCAAACTGTGTCGATGTGTTCTTTTTAATGAGTTTCAGTGCTGACATTATTTACTACAAAACAGCAAGACAACCAATTAGATATTGTTGCAAGCATGCACTTTAAAGGTTTCCCCTCTTGTTTTTTTTTTCTCCCTTAAATAATCTGGGATATGCTCGCATGTTCCCAGAAGAAGCTACGGAATGGGACCTATAAATCTGATTCTTGCATGTGTCAAAACAGTAATGTATTAAATGCATATTATTATAAAAATTTAAGACATGTCTTAAACACACTTACATTTTTATAACACACGGCAATATTAAATAATACATTTCCTTGTTAGCATCTGTTTGCCGTCATTGTTGGCAAGACCTATGATTTATTGCTTAAATTAATGACCAAGACCATTTTGGACCTGATATATGCCTCTAAGCTTATTACATCACTAAATAAAATAAAATATATGTGCCTATGACAGAGTTATTTTTATAATTGTTTATCCCTTTAAGTGCCCTATTCAGTGATTCACTGAAAGGTTCATAATGGTTGGCTTGTAACCAGAAAATAATCTTTGAAAGGTAAAATATATTTTTTGTCTCGGGAAAATGCCAGCGTGACGGTGATGGTAGGGGTGCAGACAAGAATTTAACACTCAGACTTGTTCCTTTCTTCACTGCTCTCAGTGAACGCTTGTTGAGTTTTCTGGATGCACACCCTGCCCCCCACTACAGCCATCCTTACAGCTGTCTTTCAAATGCCAGCTCCATCTTCATGTGAACCCTGCATTCTGGGTGTAGGGTATTCGCTCAGACATAAAGCTGCAAAGGTTGCATTGCTCCAGGGCTCCTCAAACCTTTTAAACCGGGGGCCAGTTCACTGTCCCTCAGACCCGTTGGAGGGCCGGACTATAGTTTAAAAAAAACAAACCCAAAAAAACTATGAACAGATTCCTATGCACGCTGCACATATCTTATTTTGAAGTAAAAAAAACAAACAGGGCAAAAACACCCAGCGGTCCGGATAAATGTCCTCAGCGGGCCGCATGTGGCCCGCGGGCCGCAGTTTGAGGACGCCTGCTTGGCTGAGGGATTTTTTCCCCCAATTACCCTTTTTACCACTCATTACACTTGGCAAGATTATTTCCCTGTTTTTAGTTCTATTCTTTGGTAGACTGGAGTTTTACTGTTTGGATACTGGACCCTGCTTGACGTCATCGGCTTCAGACCCTTCGGTCTCTTGGCAGTAACCTGTTTTTCATCTGAAGCCACTCTGCTGCCTGGCCTTTCCAATATAATGTAAGACACCCTCGCAGTCTTCACACTTCCAGGAAGCCTCCTCTCACTGACTGCCCGCAATCTTGTCCCGTGATTGCACCATCACATTCTTTTGAGGCGCTGATGTCTTGTTTCTGGATGGAGTGTTTCCACCTGGAAATGGAGGGAGCCTCTTTGGGCACCTGCTGAAAATGCTGTCTGGGAACCTTTTTATTTCATAGTTCCTTTGAGATGATGCTCATTTACATTGTCATTCAGAAACGGAAACAAAATTCTGTTTGTAAGGGACTTCCTTCCCAAATCTGTCTCTCATTTTTGTCACATATTGGACATTGACACCTTCCCCACTCCTTTAGCATCCTTTCCCAAGGCAGTGGATCTGATGTAGTTTTTACTGGTTCTCTCAAACAATCATGGGGTAACAAAACATCCCTGATTTTCTTGACTGTCTGCCTTTACTGGACTCTTATCGCTTGTTCGCGATATTTTTCACCCCATCCTTTCTGGAAAAGTCCTAAGCCCCCTAGGTCTCATTCCTTCCTGCCCTTCCAGTATGCCTCGCTAGCACCTACTCTTCTTCTCTCCTTCCTCTCGCCTACCTTTTTATTGTTTCTTAAATTTTAGTTGAGACTCACTAAGAGTCGGTTTTGCTTGTTTGGTTTTTGGCTGTGACCGTCATAGTTATGTGATGCTTTCCTGTCTTTCCTTTGCAGCTTGAATGATTGCGAATGCCTTACGGACAGAAGCTGTGTGTCTGCTGTGGTTTTGTGCCCCAGTGACCCCCTTTAGAGCCTAACATAGTATTGTGGCTCCCTGATGCACTGAGTAATTTCTTGCTAAGCTACTGAGGGATTTTTATGTCCTCTTTTGAGGAGAACATAACTTAGCTGCCCTTCATTCTTTTGAGGCAGTATTGTTCCACCTAGAGCATACAAAGGGGTTGCTTTCCTGCAGCTCCCACTCTCTGGGTTAGGGCATTTAAGACTTATTTAAGAATATTAAGATATTCAGTAGGGCAACTAAGGGCTTAGTCAAGTGTCCTACTTACCACTAAATGAAAGTAAAACATAACACAGGCACAGAGCCATTTGTTATGTTTCAGTATATGAAGCTATGGCTGTATAAACCTTAACCTTGTGATTTTGTGAGTTCCACTTTATCATATAGCTCTAAGGGTAATCAAAATAAATCACGGGAGATGAATAAATATTTTCTAGTGTTTCTCTTTGCCTTCAGAAGTGATGCTTGATCCATGAAATTTTAGTAACTATATTAAATAAAACAATATGATGTGCACTGTGTCAGCTCTGATAAATTATTCGGTATGGGACATTTATACAACATATGTCGAGCTGCTACGGGAACAGCTTAATGACTATAAATTATGTTAATCTGTCTTGCCATTTTTACATTTCGTTAGAAGTTGCAGTATTTGTGTTGTAGACATTTATGTGTCTCTCTATCTATCTTATGTGCAAGGGCAGGGATCAGGAGGAGACATAGAAAGGTGCAGGTCATCTCTGAGATGTTCTGACAGTGATCCGGGGCTCTTCAGCTGTGCAGTGTACATAACACAGATGTTGGGGAGTCATCTGTCAGCCATGCCGCTCCTATGGAGTTAAAGTTCTAGAGGGAAAAGAATTTGACACAGTGCTGTCACTGTGACATTTTCACAATAGAAGAGCATGCAAATATTGAACCTCCCGCTTAGCAGTAGTGCCCTGTCTAATGTCTGCGCTGGTTAGAATAAAAAATCATGGGTGCATCCTGGGCTCCGAGATCTGACAAAGGTCATGCCATGTTGGGCATTTGAATTGGAAATTGTCTGGACGTAGATTTTATAAAGCTCCCACTGTTGTGGGTTGGGGGGGAGAATTTCAGCAGGGTTTCGTCCCTGGAGAGGCCTCTTAGGCCCTTTTCTGTCCTCTCCATGAATTTAGATGTGGGGGTTCCTCCTGCCTTAAAACTGGTAAGTTCATTTTGCATACATCCCTAGAGAGAAAAACTGGCAGATGCTTTTGTCTTGGAAGTGTTTAAAAGAAAACTGCAGAGCAGGAACACGAGAGAAAAGGGGCCCTGTGTGGGGTCCCAGAACATTTTGGAAATGGCCACTGTGCAGTTTTCATCAGTATGAAGGCGGGGTGCAATATGGTGCCTGTAGCTCTCAGGGGAATATGAATGTTGATTAAGCATACTCCCAGGCTTTGAAATTCTGAAAGCAGTGTCAGAATAATGGATGTTGAGCAAATGTCAAGCATTTGTTAATTTCTCTGTTATTTGGAGTTTATCTACCATGATCAATCAAATAAACTAGTGCTTCTCTCTTGTGGCATGTGTCATTGATATGGTGATTAGGTGGCTAGAGAGACCTTCTGCCTCTCTGCGCCCCCCTCTGCCCCCCTCCAGGTAACAGACTATCGACGAGTAGACAGAGCTTTCCAGTTTACGATTTGTTGATGGCTTGGTTTAGTAGAAATCTGTGTATCAACTGAGGTCTTCGGTCATGGCATACACATATTTGGTCATGTGTCAAAGATTACCAGTGGTGCCATTTACACCGATAGAGTTGTTACTGGTATCTTGGTTTCTCTTTAAATATTGTTTTTAGTGGTTTTTAACTCAGATGGAAGACTGGGTGAAAGAAATTTGATCCTGGTGAATGCTGGCCTTTCACTATTCGGTAAAGAACATGTTAGATTTGTTTTTATTTTTGCCTTTAATTTTTCCTCCCAATTTCAATTTTTTTTCTTTGACAGATAGTAAATCGATTTGCATCCTATGATTAAAAGACATTTATTTCTCTGTATTATTCTTAGGAAGCAATGCTACCTTGATATAGATGATCATTGGGCCCTTTTTAATACTTAATTAACTATAAATTATTATTAGCCATAACTATTATTATTGCATATTGAGGATGATTTTCCTCTTAGAATGGCCTTTCCAACTGGGATTTCATGAGGAGGTTAACATTAGGTACTATATTTAAGTGTCTTACATCAATGACAGTGTCACTTGGATGGAAACGGAGATATTTGTGGCCCCTTGTAATGTGTGTGTGTGTGTGTGTGTGTGTGTGTATGCTAGAATCTAGATAAACTTTACTGTGAAAACTTTAATATAATTTGGCCTTTTTCTATACTTTTTCTTTGTATACTCTTTGGCAGTAACTCATAATTCTGATGGAGACTAAGTTCAATGCTTACCAACTCTGACCATGCCCAAAAGGCGCCTCCCTCACCTTCGGCATGGGTATTTCTGCAAAGCTGGGCCTTCTGAAAGGATCTGTGTCCAATCTCAGTGAACTTTCTCCTCAGGGGATTCACAAGGGCGCATCCACAGGGTCTTTCATTCAACACAATGGGTTGCATTTGTGGGTTTGGGCATGATACGTCTTTGCTTTTCTCAACTGCGTAGAATGTCTCAAATAGCATGGTCTTTTCCAAAGTAGAAAGTCAATAATTCCCTTTTTTAGGTTCAGATACTTTATCTTAACTGGCTGCATCGGGCCTTTGGTTTTGGCCTAATCTGGGCATGGAATTCTTAACCGCTGAATAAAACCCTTGCGTGCTGCCTGCCTGGCATGCGGTGCCTTGAACGCTATCACTGTAATGCCTTCAGCGTCATAAAAAGAGACAGTATTGCTGACTGGCTTTTCTAGACTTCCCTCTGAAAGCCCATCATGAGCATGGGCTGACCACAGCGCATCACTTAATCATTAGCTTGTATCATACACCAAAGCACTCAAGCTATTAATGATGCCAAGTTCTAAATTCTCTTCCTCCTCTGTCATATTGATAGCTGGTTCAGGTTAGATTTGGGTGAGCTGTTCATAATGCTCCTACTTCAGATTAGAAAGACATGAGATATCGTGTTGTAGCTCAGAGATTTATTGGTGGGGGAATAATATGAGGGAAAGAATATGAACTTAAAGATAATGTTCATTCTGAAGCAGATCTACTCAGAGTGAATGCTCCCCAGGGAAAGAAGCTGATGATTTGGGTAGGTGCTCCTTCCAGCATCTTCAGACTATTAACCTTTTGGTATCCTGTCTTCCATTTACCTCTCCTGCCGTCCGCATATAGCCGGGCTTTTCTCCTTATTTTCCAGCTTCATAGTAATGATTCATTGTAAGAATGTGCTAGATTGGGTATTATTATCTAGTGGGCACATGATCTGCTTACTGATAGATGAAATGCTTTGGGGTCATGGTTTTTTAAATATTTCTTTAGTGGTGGCAACCCAATGTACTTTTAGAATAGATCCATTGTTTGGAGACAGTCAAACATCATTTGGTTTGATAAATCAATGGATTGATGTTGCAGAGTAAACATAAAGCCTGAAGACATAATTATTTTGCCATTTTTATAGTACAATGACAATACTTGCTTTATTATATAGAAGGGTAGGTCAAAACAAAGCAGTGTTTCCATCTCTCACCCCTCATGCTTTTTTATTTATGCCACACCAAAATGATAGTTTTGGCATCTTTGAGGGACTGAAATCAGATTCTTGTAATGCTCTTCAAGCCTTGGGAACCAAAGGAAGTCTGGAGGGGTAATATTAGGACCATAGCCTGGATGGGGTCGTGATTCCTATGGAAATTCTCACCGCACAGCCCCTTGGCACCCTTGGAAAATGAGCAGTACATTGTCGTGATGCAGGGGCTGGGGTGATGCTTAGGTGCAAAGCTCCTGGCCTTTTCCTCTCCGAATGCAGTTTTCAGTTTTCTTAAAACTTATTCTTAAAAAAACAAAAACAAAAACTTATTCTTAAAAAGTCCACTTGATTATTCTGAATCTTTGAAGAAAACCTATTAAGATAATTCCTAGGGAATCCCTCCAAACAGTCACTCTAGACCTTCTGAGCTGCCAGCTTTGCCTGGAATTTAACTGGCCCAGAAGATCCCCTTAGAAACCACTATTTTGATCCGATGCTTCATGTAGTGTGTTCCCAGTTGGGTTGTGAACCTTAAGGTCAGCGGTTCAAAACCACCAGCCATTCAAAGGGAGAAAGACGAGGCATACTGCTGTTATAAAGAGGTTCATTCTCAGAGACCCTCGGGACAGTTCTACTCTGTCCTATAGGGTCACTATGAGTCAGAATTGACTTGACGTTCTTGGGAGTGAGGTTTTAGTGGGGTTTTTTAAGCACCCCCAAGGAGACTAAACCAAGTGTGTTACTGAGAGAACGTGTCTGTAGTCAAAGACTGATCGCAGAGGCGTGTTTAAATACATTTTGCTTGGCGTCTACCTGGGCATCCATGAACCGTGCTGTCTGACTTACCCTTGTATTTGTCAGTGCTTCCATCTTCGGCACCATGGTTTATTTTGGTACTAGATGTGATTAGGAAGTTGGTTCTCTTGCGTAACTGGTAGAGTAGTTCTAAAGTAAATCCTAAAGGGAAGGTCTATTTCAAATATGGGGCAGCGTCATTGGTAGTGAATGTCCCACCTCCAGCCCCTCCGCAGATAGTTATTTGGACTAAACACTTAATCCTAACATTTCCTTAAACATATATTCCACTTGAATACATTACTTCTTCTTTATCAGTTGCGAAGCCCGTCTTCTTTCTCTATCTTCGTCCTTCGTTCTTATAGTCTCTCTCCCCGGACGCTCGAGTATTATTTCCTGCCGTCCTCCAGTGTAGATGAACTTCCACGAGTCTGGAGACACTGCCCTTTCATCTTAATCTGCTCCCACTACCCACGGCTGTGGTGGTTGTTAATAAGTGATGCCATTGTTCAAAGACAGACCTTCTTAGGAGAGGAAGCCAAGCGAAAGGTCAGATCATCTGTTAACGAGAAAGCTAGCCCTTGAGTACGAAGGAGGCAGCTCCTAACAAGATTTTCCAGTGTCTCCTTTCTCTATATTTGTAAGAAATAAGTCTGCACTAATTTTGGAAATTCATCCTGCCATTGAATAAACAGCATCACAAACATTCCCTTCTTTTTGTGTGTGATTGTGGTGGAGGTGAGTAGAATGACGTATCCTATTTAGGCCTCTAGTTTAGACACAGGGAGCTCTGAGAGTATAATGGTTTACATGTTGAGTTACTAACCACAGCCTCAGGGGTTCAAACCCACCACCAGTTCCGAGGGGAAGAGATGAGGCTGTCTACTCCTCTAAAGATTTAAGATCTTGGAAACCCAAAAGGGGGCAGTTATGAATCAGAATCCGCTTGGGGGCAGTAACGTTTGTTTTTAGTTGAAAGTTTATATAACATTTGAAATTGAATGAAACTCACCCTTTATGTTTTAAAATTTCTGTATTTGTTATGAACTTTGTCTTGTTATGGAACTTCTGTGCGGACATTGCAGGATTGTGTTTAAGCAAAAGTAACCATACGGTGTCCTTTTTTCCCTCTGGCATCATTTAAGCTCATGCTTTTTTTTTTTGGACTAAAATAAAGAGGTCCGTTTTTTGGAGGGCACTTAACACTTACAACGTGATTGAAAGAATCACTACAAAACGCCCCTGGGAGACAGAACACTAGAAGGAGAGTTATTGACTGTTTCTTCAGCACAGCTTTGGCGAGAGGAAACAGGTCAAACATCATTTTTGAAGACTGCATTTGTGAGACAGCAGTATCTAATCATTATCTTGGTTAGAATGCTAATGGATTAAGCACGATTTTGGTAACATAGAGATAGGATTTTAAGTAGCTAAATGTGGTTAAACATTATTTGATGCTCAGTAATTGTGTGCCTGGGTTTAAAGCTGTTTCAGCGAAATGCTATTAACAAGACAAGTTCTGCTGCAAACATTGTTAAAACCTTCAGCATATTCGGAATCCAAACAACTAGTAAGGGTGTGAGCTGAACCTTGGGCAGTTCGCCTGTGCTTTGGTGATTAGTTCCATCCTGAAGAGGGTAGCTAAGCGCTGCTATATGCACTTGACACATGCAAATGCGGAATACAGTAGCAGCATGAGGTCTCTGTCATTAACGGTAATTTATGTAATGAAAGCCACCTGGCTGTTTTTTATAATTAATTGCTTGTAAATAATAAATTTAAATATAATTTATAGTTTTCTAAATTTGATTACTATATAGACCCAACAGCAAATCTTAAAAAAAAAACAAGGAACAGGGGAGGGGGGAGCAATCCCATGATTTATTTCACTGACTTTTAAAAGGGTGTACATATTTTAAAGTCAATATCAGGTGAAAATGTTTTTGCGGGGGGCTGGTAAGAATATAATGAAGTCCTTCTGGCTTTTGGTGAGTTAAATGAGAATTGTAAACGTCTCGCTGATTCGAGTCTTGTTATTACGTGTGGAGTCTGTGGTCAGAGTGCTTCCTTCCTTGCTGACTGGGAAGTGAGTGCGCGGACCCACCAGCTGTTCTCAGGGGACAGATGAGGTAGTCTGTTTCCCTGAAGACTGACAGCCTACCCTGTGGGACAGTTCTCCGCAATCCCATAGGATAGGGATGAATCAGCAGCAACAAGTTCACGGTGGTTTTGGTATTGTTAACTTATGAAGTCATCGCTGCAATGCACCTCTAAAAGTATTCGTACATATAATTGAATACATGGAGAAGAAAGTGCACCTGATTGACAGTGACATAGTTAACCTATTGTGGGCGGGGCTGTGGTGGGGGAATTTTTTCCCTCTTTTGTAAAATTCTAATTTTGGAATTTTATATGTATATGGGAGAAAAGTCCTTATGTATATAAGATGATATGTTTCATAGTGATAAAAAGAGACTGCATAGTAAGTTTGCCAAGAACAATATGATTAAAAAAGCTTTACAGGATTTTTGGTTCGTTTGTTTTCTTTTTTATATGCTCACATGAAGGGGCTTCAAAACACTTGTAGGAAATTCCATTATCTTTCCACTTTATTTTTTACACACACTTTTTGAAGCCACTTCATCTATCAATTACCTAATTATGATTATGATTTTCTGATGTAGTGGAAAATATGATTAAAATGACTTAAGGAAAGCGGGGACTTTCACGTTTGTCCTCAGTGCTTCCCTTTTATTTTAAAAAGGAAAGGGAGGAGGGGGATAAGCAGGAAAGAGAAGAACTCAACGTATTACTTTAAGATCTACTTCAATCACGATTTACTGCCATTCTGTATCAACCTTTTTAAAGCTTGGTGAATCTATTTTTTGTTTTCTTAAAGCCTTTCTTTCCTCAATGTATTGCATTCTTAATAAAAGCTAAGATTGTAAATATCTATATAACATCCTGTATGAGAATAAAATTACTGTCATTGCCTATTTATGCTATATGTATAGCACTTTTGTAAAGGATTAACAGAATAAAGAGCATTCTAGATCTAACCTTTATAAAATAAGAGATTTTTGGTAATACCAGGAGCATGGAGGGAAGGTGGGGTAGAAAGGGGGAACCAATCGCAAGGCTCTACATATGACCCCCCTCCCTGGGGATGGACCACAGAAAAGTGGGTGAAGGGGGACGTCGGACAGTGTAAGAGATGGCAAAATAATAATTTATAAATTATCAAGGGTTCATGAGGAAGGAGTGATGGGGAGGGAGGGGAAAACTGAGTGGCTGATCCTAAGGGCTCAAGTAGAAAGCAAATGTTTTGAGAATGAGGAGGGCAACATAGGTACAAATGTGCTTGACACAATGGATGGATGTATGGATTACAATACGAGTTGTACGAGCCCCCAATAAAATGATTTAAAAGACCAATAAGATTTTATATGTGACCATTTTCCCTTCTCTATTCTCTAGTGCCACTTTCCTTCTTTATTCTCATCGAGTTGAGCTAAATCAAGCATGAGATTTTAGTTAGCTGTAGGTTTTTGCTTTTAATTCTAATTCCCTTTGCCGTATGTTGATCACCAGCCATAGAATTATCATGGCGATGCTAGTTTGGTGAAAGAGCACAACTGCCTGTTGACTGCCCAGGAAACAGAGGGAGTCAAGCCGCGGGGGGACCCGTGTCTGCTTGGGTTGTCTATAAAGACTAAAGATTGTGGTTTCTGTGTGGTCAAGGTGTGGTCGCCATCCGTCACCTCAGCGGCAGACATCAGGCTTGTTCATCGTTTGGTTTCTGAGGTCTAGTAATCCCTCAAGAATTTAGAATGTTGTTGACTGTCCCCTTGTACATCACCGAAGAAAGAAGCTTCGCAACAGGTGCAGCTGGCTACTAATTGCAGGGTGTGCTTAATCTGTCCAGAAGGGCGGTGACTCCAAATTTGGTATCTCAAAGAGTGGAGTGACCTTTTAAAGTCCCTGGTTGAATATTGCCAACAATTGCAACAGGCTAATTATACCCATAAGGAGTTGTGAAGTGCTTTTACGTTTTTCTGTACACTCAGAAGTTCGGTGATCGGCTTGAAGTCATTAACATGTGACAGATGCACTCCCTTTTCAAGGGCTCCTGTGATAAGTTTCGATTGTAGAAGAGGGAATTTGACCTGCAGCTTATCACTTGCTTCATTAATGTGCTTGGGGGACAAGGTCCCGCCCCCCCTCTTTTTTAACATGGGTGTTATCTTACCCATGTTCTAGAATTCCATCTGCCGTCTCTTGACTGATAGGAAGTCTTAGAGATAACCTGGATGTTGATTTTTTTCCAAAGCATATTTTGCATTCTTACTATATTTTCTATTCCCTCTCATGTGCTATATATATTTAATATTGTGTATTTTATGCAAAATACGTATAATGTACACTATTTGTGATGCATATGTCAACGTTTTCGATTGTACTCTCTTAGAAATCATGAACTCTGCTGGTCGAGCGGCCCAGGCCCTTGGTTGCTAGTCCAAGTCAGTGGTGAGAACCCAACAGCTTCTCCGAGGGAGACAGAAACGACTGTCTGCTTCTTCAAAGGTCCTCAACCAGAAAGCCGTGTGGGACCATTCTACCTTGTTCTATGGGATTGTCATGAGTCAGAATTGACTTGATGGCAATGAATTGGGGTTTTAGACTTTTGATTTTAGAAATACCTTCCATGAATTTTTTCTTCTTCTGAAAGGGATAGAGACACAGTTTGGCATATCGAAATGACAGAAATTCTGCCTTCTATTTTTCTGGGAGGTTGACAGCCTTTTGAGAATAGTGACATTAGGGAAAATAATTGTGGGGTGTGTCCTACGGGGCCGTGTACATGCAGGGAGAGAATTATTCTTCCCAAAGAATGAGCTGGTGATTGGTGCACCTGATGAGGGAGATGAACATGGACCATGGAAGGACCTCATATGTTAAACCTGGTGACATCAGCACTTACATGAACTTGCTTTTTCTTATCTAGTTGAAAATTCGTACCAAAAGAGTGAGAAAACATTAACATTAAAAAGCTTCTGGGGGCAATGAATGTACAAATGTGCTTTACACAATTGATGTATGTATGGATTGTGATAAGAGTTATATGAGTCCCTACTAAAATGATTAAAAAAATTTTTTCTAACAGAAAGAAGTTAGCTTTTGGCATCTTATCAATATTAAAGGATCTTGGGAATTAAAAAAAAAAAAGCTTCTGGCCAAAGCCAGTCTTGGATAGTACAATTCCCTTTCAGTGTATCTCTGCATTTATCTATTTATGATGCCTCTTTCAATTTCTTTATAGACTCAACATTTATTTTAAAATGTTTTCTGTTAAATTGAAGTTTCCACTTCTAAAACTTAGTACTATTCCCTTAACCCCTAAGGGTTGTTTGTAGATTTTATATTCCCAAAGGGCATAATCATATTTAGCAGTGTTCCTGTCAATTATTAGCAAGTTCCTTTTGTACAATTAGGGAGTGACTAATTTACTCTAAGTAAGATTGCAGCCTGTCTAGGGATTAACTTAATCAGATTGGAAGTCGCAAAGAGACTTTTGAGTTTGGATTTATAGCAGTAGCAGTTGACTTCTTAGCTCTACTGCCATCTTGGTGGCATTTTCTGTATTAATTAGTAGTTGTGGTGCTTTCTAGGTTGGTAAAGTCTTTTTGATTGTAGATGTTATTGGAAATCTGTGAATAGTCAGTATGATAGTGATTGGTACCCCTGGAACATGATCTTGAAGGATCTTCCATGACTTCCACTCACAAACATAGCTTATCACAAGATCAGATGGGTGGAAAGTGGCAGTCTTGCGTGAGGATAGTGTGAGGACCATGATTGTGTAAATCTTACAATATCACCAGCTGTTTTTACTTAGTTTGATCTATGTGTGTGTATAAAATACATTAAAAATAATTTGCCACTACAATGTTTTTTACATGTTTATTTAGTGGCATTAATTTTGTTCATCATGTGTACCCATCACCACTCTTTCTGAGGTTCATTTATGTTTTTCCATTTGTCTTATTTCTGAAGTGTTCCATCGTACTGAGATACCACCTTTATCTATTCATCATTTTATGGACATTAACATGTATTGTTTTTACCTTTGATAATTGTGAATAATGCATCTATGAGAGTAATTTATGATAAAGGGAAAAAAGATTGAAATCAAGTATTTTGTCTTGCTTGGATCCACAATCAAATCTCATGGATCAGTCAAGTATCAAAAGACATACTGCATTGGGTAAATCTGCTGCACAAGACTTCTTTATAATGTTGGAAAGCAAGGATGTTACTTTGCTTTCTAATCGCCTCATATGCATGTGAAATTTGAGCATTGAATAAGGAAGACTGCAGAAGGATTGATACATTTGAATTGCGGTGATGGTCAAGACTATTGAAAGTACCATGGACTGCCAAATGAACAAACAAATCTGTTTTGGAAGAAGTACAGCCCGAGTGCACCTTAGCAGCAAGGAAGGTGAGACTGCTTACATACTTTGGACATGTTGGCAGGAGAGGCCAATCCCTGGAGAAGGACACAATCCCTGGTAAAGCTGTGGGGCAATGAAAACAAGGAAGGCCCTTGACAAGATGGATTGGCATCATGGGTGCAAAACGAGCTCAGACATAAGGACAATGGTAAAGATGGTGCAGAGCTGGGTGGTATTTCATTCTGTTGTATAAAGGGTCACTGTGAGTTAGAATTGACTTCCAATGGCACCTAACAACAGCAAGAAATGGGGGCCCTTTAAAGATTTTTTTATGATTGGGAGCAAAGAGAAGTCCAGAGGAGCCAAATGAGGACTGTAACGAGGATGCTTAATGATTTTTCATAGAAACTGTCATAAAATTGCCCTGGTTTTATTAGCAGAATGAGACGAGGCATTGTTGTGGTGGAGAAGGACTCTTTCTTAGGCAAAATACCGTGAGCATACCCTTGCCCACCCCCCAAACAAACAAACAAACAAAACAGTTGTTATGACCTCTGCTCAAGACCAGTCAGTCCACTTTTACCTCTTGCTTTGATTGTGTTTTGACCTCAGAATTGTACTGGTAAAGCCATGTTTCATCTCCAGATGTTATAATTCTTCCAAGAAATACTTCAGGTTCTTGATCCCACTGCTTATACTGTCCCTTGGTAGCACTGCTTTTCTCTGCACTGATCTGGGCACGACAGTCCTGGTACCCATGGAGCAGAAAAGTTTGCTCAACTTTAATTTTTCAGCCAGAATTGTGTGCACCGAACCCAATGAGGTAGCAATGATTTTGGCTGTCTTCCTTGCTGTTTATCATTGGTACTCTTCAATTAGGAGATGAACAAGATTGTCTCTCTGCAAATTGATATCAATATCTGAATTTTGAAAATGGGTCTGTCTTCTTAAAATAAATATCTGTTTGTAAATTGCTGATTTCTTAGTAGCATTGTGCCGTACATTTTCATCATTCTTCCACCCCAATCTTCACCATTAATCTGATGTTTGTTATTGCTTAAACAGTAATTTTAGCAGAATACATGTTGATTTGATATGGGCTCTTATTTTTTTGTGTAGTGGGCTCTTTTCAAACTCCGGCATTATCTTTCTTAGTGCCTCAAACTTGATCCTTTTCATGTTATAACAAGTTTAGTACAAGTTTATTCTTGTGCAACACTTGTGAAATCCATGCATAGTTTTCCTATAATATGATTTTTTCTATGAAGTTCTTAAAGATTCCTAATATATCTTGATCATATGTCACTATGTGGCAATTTACCAGGAGCCATGATAGTAAAACATTAACAATATAAAAAGGCCTAAGTCAGTAAATATATATTTTAACAAATAGCTGTATAATTCTAGAAACTCAAGGACCACAGGGTCTGCAGCCTGGGTCTACTCTCAGAGATCTCAGTGAGAATATATTGCCAAAGTCACTAATACATTAAAGTACTTTGTAAGCAACGTCTATGAAACAGTTTGCAATTTGGAATGTAGGAGCTTCTCAGTAAGAGCAGGTGTTTTCATTAAAAACAAAACAGATGACAACTGCCTCGAAGCCCCGGGATAATTGATGTTGAAAAAGATACTTGGTTAAAACAAGGCAGCAATGGAGAGAAGCCACTTGGAATTGCGGTATTGTGAGAGATGCACCTAATTGCTTGCTTCTCTTGTCACTTGGCTTCTTTTAAGTAACTCGAGCAAGGTAGATTCTTAAATTGCACCTTTAACAATCTTTTCATTTGTGTAATGTGAAAATTATGATTGTGTCAGTCTCTTTATGTAGTAAGAGTTGTATAATATATCATCTCCTTTGGACAATTAATGAGATGTTGGCCTTTGTGCTGTTTATCCTGGGAGATAAATGAACAACTTTCCGTCACGTGCCCCTCTTTTGCTATGCTTTCTCCTTGATTCAGATCGGTGCTTCTATAACTGTGTGTGAGCATGTATGTATTCATTTCTACTTTCATGTAAGGATAAAACGAGTACTTGAAGGGCATTTTTCAGCAAGCTACTATTTTTCCTGGCCTCAAATACTTGCCTTCTTTGGTGGTCACCCCCTGAAGAAAATGAAGTGTCCACTGAATTAGTGACCTGTCTTTCTAAATGAGAAAAAATAATTTTAGTTGTATCTAATGTGGAAAATTTTCTTCTCTGCTTTTGGGCCTTATTGGGCAACCAGGTCAGACATTATTGAAGTTCAAAGGAGTCAGTGGGAAAAGTAATGGCTATGGTGCTAGTGTGAATTTTACACGTTACCATTGTGTGTGTGTGTGTGTGTGTGTGTTGTAACAGCATCTATTCTCACATGCTACTCAAAAAAGTAAAGGAATCAGAGCAAATTCAGGCTACAAGAGTGGTTCTGCTTCTGGTTCATTCTCTTAGAGTTGGATTACCCAGATGATCTGTTTACCCCTCTGCAGCCAGACTTTCTGTAGCAAGTCATTTGGATGAATCTATTATCAGAGCTTTGTTGTCTTTGTTTGTTTGTCCTATCTTGGCACGTCTCACAAATTTATACAGATCGGGTGGTTGGAGAGTCTGTATCCACTGACTTGCTATCCTGAGCTGGGCAGTAGGGAGTTCTTCAGTTCTGAGACTACCTGTGCCTTATGCCTAACTGAAGCAACACTTTGGAAAATTCTTCCCACTCTTTGGGGTGGGGGGAGGATAAGTCCAGAGAATCCACTTCCCAGTGTATGGAATGTCACCAAATAGGTGCTGGATACGCATTGGTTGAATTACAGAGCAAATAAACTGACACTTTATTAAGAGCAGCTTCTAAAATGTGGAGTTATTTAGTGGACAGAATTACTGTATGTAATGATATGAGAAGAGATTGGGATTTACATAAAATCATCAGGGGTCAGTTGGGAGCATTCAGGTACACTTAATTCTCTTTTCGCATTACATGAAATGCCCATCCCCATGCCTCAAAAAGTCAGTGGCGTTTTAATCTTCTCAGTGTTAATGTCATATTATTTAGGGAGAGGTTAAAAAAAAGTGCATGTTATAACAAGAACTGAATGTAGGCATACCTCATTTCATTGCATTTTGCTGTATTGTGGCTCACAGATCCTGAGGGCTTTTGTTGTTGTCCTGTTTCTATAGAGGCAAGCTTGTGCTAAGCCAATTGGCCTCATTTTCCCCAACAGCCTATGCTCTGTGTGTGTCTCTGTTTCACATTTTGGTAATTCTCACAATGCTTCAAAATTTGTCACATATTGATGGTATTCTTGGTAGTCTTTGGTGTAGTATAAGCGTAATTTCATATGCACGGGAAACCACAATCTTTGTGTGACTTTATTGCGACATTGACCTTTAAGAAATTTTTTTCTATTTTTTTAAATCGTTTTATTAGGGGCTCATACAACTCTTATCACAATCCATACATACATCAATTGTGTAAAGCATATCTGTACATTCATTGCCCTCATCATTTTCAAAGCATTTGCTCGCCACTTAAACCCTTGGCATCAGGTCCTCTATTTTTTCCCCGCCCTCCCCACTCCCCTCTCCCTCATGAGCCCTTGATAATTCATACATTATTATTTTGTAATATCTCCAACACTGGCCTTCTTGCAGAGGTCTAAAACCAGATCCACACTGTCTCTGAGGCGTGCCCACCCAGTACTCCTACCTACAGGAGAATTGTCAGGATGATTGCGTGATGGGGGTTGTCTCTCTAACTGGAAACATCAGAGCCTTTTTCCGGTTTAGCAAATGAATACAAATGGCTTTATGGGCGCTACCCCCAGGCCCAAATCTGTTGTTCACACTGATATTTCAGAAATGGGATTCATTGTAATAATATAGGAGAATACTTTAAAAGGAACAAGATAGGCCAGGGATTTAAAATGGCTTAGGGTTATTAAGCCAGAGGTAAGGGAATAAAGACATCTTTGAAATAGCAATGAACTTGCAGCCATGACACAGTGCTAATTATCTCAGCGTCATTGGTACGCCTTGAATTCGCTTGAGTAGATTGCTATGCTCAGACTCACTCCGAAGGCCAAACTCACCACCACTGAGTTGATTCTGACTCAGAGTGACCCTGCGGGCCCTGCGGGCTTCCCAGACTGTCGCTCTTTACCGGAGTAAGAAGCCTTGCCTTTCTCCCTTGGAGGGGCTGTAGTTTCAAACTGCCAATCTTGGGGTTAGCAGCCCAGCATGTAACAATCACTATGTCACCAGGGCTTCCTATGACAGAGACTTGTAATTCTCTTCCCTCCCCCCCCCCGCCCCACCCATCCCCTGTGTCTGTTATCCTCTCCTTCAATGTCCTTAGAGTCTTGTTTGTTTGTTTAATAGATTCACTTGCAGCTACAATGGCCAGGTTGAGCGAGTTCTAGCTGTTGTGCAGTACATACCAGTTTCCTATTGCTTCCAAGAATCTTCCGTAAGAGGCTGTCCTTGTCCCTCTTCAAAGTCCCTTCTCCCTCTGGCAGTCTGTCATGGGTGCCTCAATGTTAAATTTGAGAGTGTCATCCCCTGGAGATAGGGAGTGGCAAGCCAGAAATAGTCTGGGTCTCAATGACTTGCTGAAGCAGAATCGACATCTTGGAAGAGAGAAATAGTTTACTGAAAAATACATTTTTGTCTCCCGGAAGCCAGAGTTTTCTGTTCTTTATAGCTGCACTAAACTGTATCTAGTAGAGACAGAGCACTGAGTTTTATCAGATTGAATGCCTACAAGTACATGCCAGAGGCTGGGTAGATCAGACCAAGTTTCTAATCATATTCAGTGAGCCGTATAGCTTTTCAGTAAGCTTTCTCCTTCCCAGGTTCTAGATTTGGTCTGGTTGAATCAAGGTTTCAATGATGACGTTCACAGATTTCGACAATGACTCGTTTGTATTTTCCCCAAGATGCTGTAAAGCTGAGTCAGAAGGATAACCTGGTCCTACAAGGCATATGTGACAGTCCTCCTTTTAGGCATCCTGAATCAAAGTCTGGCTCTGAACATTTCTCCCCAAGGCCAATGATTATCTAATGAAATCTTTTTAAATAATCGCTGGTTGCTATGAACTTTGTTCTGTTGTAGTCATTTTTCTCAAAGTGACAGAGAATGTCAAACATACCAAGCTTTTCCTGTCGTTGGTGGCAGTCTGCTGCCATGAAAATCAGACCTTGTAACCCTCTGGGGCAATTCCATCCTGCCCCATAGGGTAGGAATCAACTCTAGGGTAACTTCTATGTTTACTTTTAAATATCTGAGCCTTAGCGATTAGCTACGTAGCACACACTCACTCAGTCTCGTATGCATAATATACTAATAAATAGGCATCCGTTTTAAAAGCAAAAAGTCTTTTGCTTGAGCGATGGCATCTCTGTCATGGGTTCATGCGCCAACTTCTAGAATATGTGTTCTTTGTGTCCTCTTCATGAGTTGGAACATGTGTGCATCCTCCCTAAAAATAGATGTACATTTGGCATGAGGTGTGTACAAGTTGAAGAATGGGGAGGGACATTCTTCATTTAAGTCGTCATTTGGAAGGCTGATATGTGCAAGGTACTGCACTAACTACTAGAGATATAAAGTTTAAAATGTATAAAGCCAGCCTTTGGCTTAAGAAACTCAGAGTCTAATGAAAATGCAAAGAAAGAATATATCGTATTAAAATTCAACATGATACTTATTTATAGAGTCACTAAATCCAGAAATCTGAAGGGCATCATGAACTCTTAGGACAAAGCAATTCTACTGAGAGCGCTTCAGAGAGAAGTACTAGTCTCTCCATCAGTCAACAAAAGTATGTTTTTGAAAGTTTGAAAGCATGATTTTTAACAACACAGACTTTTCCAGAACTTTGTTTTGTTTAATAGTGTGTGCTGATTTTACTTTATTGATTTCCTCCTGCATCCCATTCCCCTCCACAGTATCATGTAATTGTTGGAATCCTGGTATAGTTTGGGTTTAATGGAATCACTCTGGAAATCCCCGCTGTCATACATAATTTTTTTTGTACTATCCTAAAAGCAATTCTGAAGATGAGCATTTGCCCACTGCATTTCACAGGAGACAAGCATCAGGCCCCTTAGACACGATACAAAGAGAAAAAACCCAGTGTGCACACAAAACTGTAAGCAGCATGAAGCAGAGGCCTCCTCAGAGTCCTTACTCCATATCATTGTCCGGAAGGCAGATGCTATGGTCTTAACCAAAAGTGGGAGGGAAGCCCCTAAATCAGGTGGATGGGTGAGCTGGGAAGAACTAGGTCACAGCATGGGGTTTTGAGAGGCTCTTGCTTAACTGCAAAGTTAGTAGTTCAAACCCACCAGGACCCTGAGGGAGAAATGTGAGACTGTCTGCGCCCGGACAGATTGATTGTCTCAGAAACCTAAGGAGCAGCTCTGCTCTGGCCTAATAGGTCGCCATGAGTTGAAATGGACTTGATGTCAGTGGCTTTGGATTTGCTTTGATTGGATGTCCCTGGGTGCTGCAAAAGGTTATCTGCTCACCACTAACCCAATGGGTGGAGATGCCTGAAAGCAAAGCCTGGCTGTGGAGATCACCGGAACACAGCACTCTGGGTCTCATGGGCTCTCCGTAGTCACTATAAACTCCACACCCACTGGCATCCTTAACGAGCCAGGTGCTTCTGTCCATTTAGGCACTCTCTTCAAGCTTACGTTTTCTAATCTGAATACGGGCATCTGGTTATCCATGTTGCCAAAATGATAAAATAATTAGTATAATAATATACTAGATTGAAATTTCAAAGTATTATATATATTATTTTCTTCATTTCTGGAAAATGTATTTATTGGGAAGACATTAATTTTTCCTATTGAAAGGGACAAGTTCCTTAATTCTGTAGTGTTAGCTCTTCAGAATGTGGGGAAGGGCAGCGTAGGCTGGAATGATAATATTTAGGGAAAGCTTTTGTTGGCTGACCTCATAAGTTCAGTCTCTGCTGCACACCCCCCCTCCACCACCCCATGGGCTTTTAATAGAATTGCTCTGGTCTAAGAATTCGTGATGGACTAAATGAAATCCTTCAGTCTGCTGGATTTAGTGAGACCATAAATTAGCTTCATGGTGAATGTATCTCTCCCCCCACCCCTTTTCATGTGACTCAATTCATGAATTGATGATTAGCCATAAGTGGTTTTGGAATTTTATGTGTGGGGAACTTGAACTAAAAACTTTTTAAAAGGCAGGTGTTTGCTTCTTTCATCGCAGTGTCCCCTGCATTTGACCCTCTGTAATGGGCTTTATATGCTGAAACGTATGTCAGTATTGCATGTACCTGTATCTTAGAACTGGGAGTGCCTTAGTGTATTTACATTTCTACTGTCACCTGTAGGGCAAAGTTGGGTATGGTCTTGTGTTTCTGAGTGGAATCAAGTGGCCTTTGGGTAGAGATGGCAAGCTTCCTCGCTAACCCTTAACTGGATTAGAGAGCAGGTGTTGTGTGGGGGAGCTCGTGTGGAGGACAGTGAGGCAGCCTTTAGAGACTCAGGTCAGCCAGCTGGGGGATGTTGTGCCATGGGGAGCAGAGCCCAACCTTCAGACAGGTCACGGGCTCAGGGCTTGAGCTCCTGGCAAGAGGAGATTCCCAAGTAATACTAGAGGGGTTTATGCTTTGTTCTTTCTAAAGGAAGTCTATTTTACCTCAGAGCCTGGTGGGCTTAGACTGAGGAAACATCATGCACTAGAGCAAGGACAAATGGGGCTTAACTTTGGCTCCGGGAGTGTTTGGTCAAAGCTCCTTACGTTCTTTCTCTGTGGATTTGATACAAGATTCCCAGCGAGAGCTGGGGATGAGATCAAGTAGCTTCCATGGGAGCCAGGCACAGCTTGGTGCTTCTAGTCAGATGAAGTGACACTGCCCCAGTGGGCTCTGTCTTGAAGTAAGTCCCTTAGGGCATTGGCTCAGGAAAGAGCACGGCCTGGGGAGAAGCCATGCTGATGATGGGAACAGAATTTAAGATTCTTATATCAAAATCAGACTTCTTGTAAAGACTGAGATACAAAATTCATGGGAGATGTTGCTTTGGATTCCCTGGGCATATCCAACTTTGGAGAGAGTCAAATGCAATGTAAGCAGTCATTGTACTGTAGATTAGATAGTAGCAAAGTTTGGCCTCTGTAATGTTTGATTTGATGGAGCTGTTTGGGGAACGTACATCATGTTTTCAGGATTAGCCCATCAAAACAAATGTATATCTCCCCCTTTAAATGTTCATTTCTCATATAAAAAAACACTAAAGGCCAAACGTTGGAAAAAGATAAAGAACTGAACTGCATTACACTCCCAAATATGAATTTGTTTTTCCCACCATCTATCTTCTCTGATACACTTTGCCCTTATGCTTGCTCAAAACTATTTGTATACATAGTGCAAATAAAATTCTCTATTATTTTCTGTCACATCAATTTATAGTTTAACATGCATCCATTGACAACCTGTGGTTGCGCATGAACATTAGTGGGTGATGAATGAAGATCCCTGGAGTTCAATGTCAATGTTGAAAGGATAGAAGGCTTTGTGTGAGCAATCCATTCCTTTTTCAAGGGTTATAGCGGAGTGATACAGGTCACGCCACCATGGTTGACCTTGCCAACTGTCCAGACAGTGCCATGAAGGTTGCTGCTGGGCCTGATGAATACTCATGATTTGGGCATGCTTCTTGGTTATGTAGTCTCGGAGCTTGACTTTCAGAGCTATCTAGATGCTGTTAACAAATCCTTTTCAGTTGAAACGATATTAAGTGGTTGGGTTGTTTGCAAGTAAGGATTTTGTGGTACAGTTTTTGAAAGAAATCTTGTTTTAACGTTGAAGGGCAGTGGTTAAGAAGATCAGAGCATGTGGCCGAGTGGCCTGTGCCACATCTTGCCACACTAATTTGGACCAGATTGAGAAACTACTCTTACTGCTCTTGGGATGACGATGAAAACAGTGACTGTTAGTGCAGGAGCTTTCAGGCCACTCACTATCTTTGTCATTACCATCACCATGACGGTAGGTATTTCTTGGGTGGCTGTGATGGTTTAGTGGTACACTTCCCACCTTCCTGTCGGAAATCTGGCTTTGATTTCTGAACCGCTTCATGTGCAGCCAGCCAGATGAGGAAGAACGGCCTGGCAATCTACTTCCCCAAGCTATCCAGTGACAACCTTATAGATAACCAGGGTCCAATCTGAAACCCATCAGGGGGATGGTGCAGGACCAGGCAGCATTTGTCTTTATTCTGACTGGAGCCTCCATGAGCTGCGAACTGACTCAACAGTAGCTAACAACAACTTTTTATTGAGATGGATCGAGTTCAATATAAAAGAGGGAATGGGAAAAATTAGCATTCAACCAAGTGTAATGGTGGATAGTTTTAGTGCCTGATTTCCATATCTGACCATCCACTGCTTCCTGTGAAGACACACCAAAGAAACAGGGAAGGCCCTTTTTACAAGGTCTTATAAGATTGGTTTTAAAGGAGGTGGCATCGTGGGTTATGCACAGCACAAAGACAGTAGTTTGAGACCACCAGCTGCTCTGCAGGAGAAAGGAGGGACTATCTATTCCTGGAAAAAGTTACAATCATATCGGGAGCATAGAGGGAGGGTGGGTTGGAAAGGGGGAATGGATTACAAGGATGTACATCTGACCTCCTCCCTGGGAGATGGACAACAGAAAAGGGGGGGAAGGGAGACATCGGACAGCGCAAGATATGACAAAATAATAATTTATAAATGATCAAGGGTTCGTGAGGAAAGAGGGAGGCGGAGGGGAAAAAAGGAGGACCTGATGGCAGGGACTTAGGTGGAGAGCAAATGTTTTGAGAATGATGAGGGCAATGAATGTACAGATGTGCTTTACACAATTGATGTATGTATGGATTGTGATAAGAGTTGTATGAACCCCTAATAAAACAATTAACAAAATAAAAATAAAGTAGAAAAAAAGTTAGTCTTGGAAGCTCACAGGGCCAGTTCTACTCTGTCCTGTTAGGTCACTATGGGTTGAAATTGACTCGATGGCAGTGCTTCTTTAAAGACTGGTTTTATTGGCATGCATGATGAATCTGCCAGAACCATTAGAGTGGAGCACATCCTGGCCCACCAGGCCATGAGGACGATTTTCCCAATTAGAGCAGCCAGTCCACAGAGAGGACCACATGACTGGCCCCACTATGAGACATGACGCCCCTCACTGACCCATAGCCCTACTGGGGACAGCACCGGAGACACAGTGTGGGAAAATTGCACCCAATCTAATCCCGCAACACCAAGGCAAGGCGCTAAGGGGGTGCAACAGAACAGCAAGGGAATGGAGTGGCGAGGTCCCCAGGAAATGCTGAAGGTGGACTTTAGGGCCAGGGCATGGTGCCCCAACAGACTGGACTGGAAAACACTCCTAAAGGCCAACAAACAATCCTTGAACTAACTACAAGCTTTTCTTTCTTGATGTGTTTTGTTTTTTTGTCATTGTTTTGTTGTATATTGTTGCTTGGTTTTGCTCTGTCTTGTTTTTGTGCATGTTATTATCTCCGCAGGTCTATCTAAATAAGGTAGGCTGGATGAACTAGCTGTAGGAGAAAACAGCGGAACTGACAGTTCTGGGGGGACATGGGAAAGGGGAGGTGGGGGGGAAAGGTAGTGGTGTTAACACACCAGGGGACAAGGGAAAAACAAGTGATCCAAATCGGTGGTGAGGAGGATGTGGGAAGCCTGGTAGGGCATGATCAAGGCTAATGTAACCAAGAGGAATAGCTGAAACCCTGGTGGGGACTGAGTATCATGATAGTGGGACAGGAGGAAAGTCAGAGGAAATAGAGAAAAGAGCTGGGAAGAAAAGGGCATTTATAGAGGTCTAGATAAAGACATGTACATATGCAAATATATTTTTATATAAGGGGGAAATAGATCTATGTGCATATATTTATAGGTTTAGTATTAAGGTAGCAGAAGGACATTGGGCCTCCACTCAAGTACTCCCTCAATGCAAGAATACTTCTCTCAAATTGGCATTCTATAATGCTCACCTTCCTGACACAACTGCTGAAGACAAAGCGGGTGAACAAGCAAGTGTGGTGAAGAAAGATGATGGTGCCCGGCTATCAAAAGATCTAGTGTCAGGGGTCTTAAAGGTAAACAAGTGGCCATCTAGCTCAGAAGCAACAAAGCCCACATGGAAGAAGCACACCAGCCTGTGTGATCACGAGGTGCTGAAGGGATCAGTTAGCAGGACTCAAAAGAACAAAAAATCATATCATTGTGTGCTCACCTCCATGATAGGATCGCTAAGACAAATGGGTACATAAGCAAATGTGGCAAAGAAAGCTGATGGTGCCCGGCTATCAAAAGATATAGCATCTGGGGTCTTAAAGACTTAAAGGTAAATAAGCAGCCATCTAACTCAGAAACAACAAAGCCCACATGGAAGAAGCACACCAACCTGTGCAATCACAAGGTGTCGAAGGGATCAGTTATCAGGCATCATCAGAACAAAAAAATCTTACAGTGAATGAGGGGGTGGTGGTGCAGGGTGGAGAC
Organism: Tenrec ecaudatus; assembly: GCF_050624435.1. NCBI lineage: Eukaryota > Metazoa > Chordata > Mammalia > Afrosoricida > Tenrecidae > Tenrec > Tenrec ecaudatus. Next base: position 93,371,105 of record NC_134543.1, read on the forward strand.
TCGAAGCCCATTTGTAGGCCACTTCACATTACCTTACAGAAAGGTCTCGGGGAGGAGATGAGCCAGTCAGGGTGTGATGTAGTACCGATGAAACATACAACTTTCCTCTAGTTCCTAAATGCTTCCTCCCCACTCCATCCCCCACTATCATGATCCCAATTCTACCTTGTAAGTCTGGTTACACCAGAGGATGTACAGTGGTACAGATAGGAACTGAAAACACAGGGAATCCAGGACGGATGATCCCTTCAGGACCCGTGGTGTGAGTGGCTTTACTGGGAGGGTAGAGGGAGGATGGGTTGGAGAGGGGGAACCAACTACAAGGATCTACATGTGACCTCCTCCCTGGGGAACAGAAACAGAAAAGTGGGTGAAGGAAGAAATAAGACAGGGCAAATTATGATAAAATAATAATTTATAAATGATCAAGGGTTCATGAGGGAGGGGAAAGTGGGGAGGAAGGGGTAAAAATGAGGACCTGATGCCAGGGGCTTAAGTGGAGAGCAAATGTTTTGAGAATGATGAAGGCAATTAATGTACAAGTGTGCTTTACACAATTGATGTGTGTATGGATTGTGATAAGAGTTGTATGAGCCCCTAATAAAATTATTTTAAAAAATAAAAGAAAAACTGCACAAAGTGAAATGAATTACTTTGATTTTGATAAGTAGCCACTTGCAGAAAATCATCTGAAGTGGGTGAAAATCGACAATCTGGAAAACAAAACAAATACCTAACAATAGTGATTAATGCTATTTACAAACCAAAGTTTTTCTCAGTAAAAAAAGACAAAAGAATGCATGGAGGTAGACAGGTAAGGATGATACTTTTTTTGTCATTGTTATCTGATGTAATTCATGGGAAAATACCATAGACTGATGTTAAATTATGCTAGGAATGTATTTCTTAGATAAGTGAAATTTTCAGTTTAACGACGGAGTTTATGTTCTGAATCCCTTAGACTAGTGGTTCTCCACCTTAATGCCACGGCCCTTTAATAGAGTTCCTCATGTTGTAGTGACCTCCCAATCATAAAAGTATTTTCGTTGCTAGTTCATAACTGTAATTTTGCTACTGTTAAGAATCGGGCGACTCCTGTGAAAGGTTGTTAGACTCCCAAAGGGGTCGTGACCCACTGGTTGAGAACTGCTGCCTTAGACAAATACCCTTCAACAACCAAAGTTGTTTTTTTTTTAACCAAAGTTTTTATGTTTGTTTGTTGTTTTGTTTTGTTTTTAAGAATAGGATTATCTTTGTTTCCTCAACATCCAAACCAAAAAACCAAATTCCCTGCCATCACGTCAATGCTGACCATCACCATATGAATCTTGAGAGCCCGGTTGAACCGTTGTGGCTGACATTTGAAGAGGTGGGCTCTTACAGGGCCGTGTGTGGTATGGAATCCCTTGCAGTAAGCAGTTTAGCCTATAGTCCTGGTTCCTGAGAGCCAGGCATGAGGCTAGGGCATGGGGCTTGACTGGACCATGACTAGACTTGTGGGCCTGATACTCACTGAACTGTAAGAGTCGTGATCTACTCCCTCCAAAAGATGAAGTGAGGTCGATAAAGGCACTGGAAGATGGGGGCTGAATGCACCCTCCTCGGTGGTGAGGACGAAGATCTCTTCCAAGAAGGGTAAACACAACTCTAGGGGCAAGGGAATTCTGCACTGACATACCAGCTGGACCTTAAACTCTCTTTTTTTCCCCATGTTAAATTAAAGATCATCCCTCTGCTGGTGTTTGTGAGTTGTTCTGATGAATTCTAGAGCCTAAGAAACAGAGAACGAACTGGAACAGATAACTGAGCATGAGAGAGCTAAAGGGCTGGTGCTTGCTGACCTAGGCCCTTGTGAATGCGATGCGAACAAAAGGACTAGCAACTGGAGTCTACACTGACCAGGGAAGGAGAGCTGAGTTTGCACAGGAGGCGTTTGGTGTATAGCACGGGTTTATTGTCCACCGACCGCACAGGTTAGCATTGGCTGTGGATGAGCTCAGTCTTCCTGTGTGGGTTTGACGCAGTTGGCATTCCTGAGCAAAGAGCATTAATGAAAGAGAGAATGGTGTCCTCCTCACGATCTCTGGCCTCCTCTCCTGAGAATTATGTACTTTAAGCCGGGACCTTTTCCTCGAGGAACTTTCCGCTGATACTGATCTACTGAGATTGTGAGATCTGTGCTTCTTTTAAAAAAAAGTCTAATTTTCAGGTATGACTCTGGTGGCTGTTAAATATCTGGGTTTAGTCTTGCATCAGAAAAATAAGGTAATTTGAGGCATTAGTCTCAAAGACTGGGAATTCAGCACTGAAATATTGTGGCATTGGACTCATGAGGTGATTATTTAACCTCTCTTGGAAAAAGTAGCACCTTATAATTAGTGGTGAATGAAAGGAGTTAATTATCTTCCTCCTTCTCACCCTGTGGTCTGATTGCTTTAAATGCCTAGAAGTCTTAATAAACAATTTAATCACTCCAGCTATTGACCTAGAATAGACCTGCTATGTTAGGCCCACACAGAAATGCCAATTGTCAACATGATCACAGTTAGGTCAATATTATTAGGACCAAAGAACAGCTTTCTAATAAAGTGTACTTAAAAGTTTTAGGGCTATAAGCAAATAGCAAGTTAGCAAAACTGGATCTTAGAGTTGTAGAACGATAAAACCATAGAACTTTCTAGATGAAAATGGATTCCCAATAAGCCCAATTCGATTGGAAGTACTGAGATGACAAAGACAATACTTCTTATTTAGTACTCCCTTGGTGATCCAATGTCTGATATTCCCTGCTATTGTGGGAAGGCCCCATCAAGTCATTGTGGACTCGTAGCAGAATCAAAACTGCCCTGTTTGGTGCTGTCCTCACAGTCATTGTCATATTGCACTGCGTTGTAGCCATGGTGTCAATCCATGTCATTGCGGGCCTTTCTCTCTTTCGCTGACCCTCTACTTTAGCAGGGTGCTTACTGCTCTCTCCTAATAAGATGCCCAAAGTGCCTGGGATGAAGGCTCACCATCCTCACTTCTAAGGCGCCTTCTGACTGTGCTTCTTCTAAGATGTGTTTGTTCTGCTGCCAGTCCCTGGCATATTCAATATTCCTCACTAAGCTCATAATTCAAAGAAGTCAGTTATTCTTCAGTCTTCCTCTTGCCGTGTCCTGGTCTCACATGCATAGGAGGTGACTGAAAATCCCATGGCCGCAGTCCTCGGAGTGACCTCGTTCTGTGCATTTCAGATTCCACAGGGCAAATACATCATTTAATTTCTTGAGTGCTGTTTGTATTGGTGCTGATGGTACATCCAAGTAAAAACAAATTCTTGACAATATCAATATTTTTCGCTCGTAGTCATGATGTTGCTATTTGGTCCATTTGTGAGGAGTTAGTTTTCCTTATGTTGAGGTCTGATCCACACTGGCAGCTATAGTCTTTGATCTTTATCAGCAAATGCTTCAAGTTATCTTCGCTTTCAGAATTTTAGCTGCATATCACACATATTATTAGAGTCTTCCTTCTATCCTGTTGCCATGTTGATCTTCGTGTAGTCCAGCTTTTCTGATTATTTGCTCAGCATACAAATAGAATAATTATAGTGAGAAGATAACACGCCTGACACACTCCTTTCCTGATTTAAAACCAGGTAGCACCTCCTTGTTCTGTTCAAATCACTGCCTCTTGATCTGTGCACAGGTCCTGGACGAGGACAAGTGTTCTGAAATTCTCATTCTTGGCACTGGTGTATATTGCTGTTACGCTCTGCAACATCACATGCCTGTGTCTAGGCAACAAAACACGGGAAAGCATCTTTCTGGGTTTCTCTGCTTTCAACCAAGATCCTTCTGGCATCAGCATTGATATCGCTTGGTCCACGTCCTCTTCTTGCATTTTTGCTGCAAATGCGAAAAAAAAAAAAAACCTTGCATTTTCGCAGTTCCCTGTTGACGGAAATGCTGACGTTCCCTGCTGCTGAATGCTTGTTCATGGATGGCATGAAAATTTGTAAGAAAAAAACAAGTGTTAAAGAGTGGAGAAGGACAGTCCTAAATCAAGTGTCATGACACCTTACCTAGAAAAATAATTGCATAGCATGAGGTCATGTTTGAGATTTTGTATGGAGAGTGTGAAAAAAGTTACTGTTGTAGATAGAGTGGGAAAAGTGCCAATTCTGATCTCTCTTAAAGACACTAATCTATCATAATTTCCCCCCCTTTAAAGTAGACAGTTCAGTGATTTTTAATATATTCAGGGAATCATTTAGCCTTCATCATTATCTAAATTCAGAACATTTTTATCCTCATAAAAAAGAGGCCTTATATATCTGTGAGCCACCCCTCCTCCATCTCCCCTTCCTTTGTTCCTAGCTGTTTTCTGTGGATCTGCCTAGTCTGGGTATTTCATTTAAATAGTTCTGGACATTTCATAGAAGTGGAATCATTTAGTATTTGGTCTTTATATGTTTCATTTTTTCTACTTAGCACAGTGTTTTCAAGGTTTATCCATGTTGTAGTGTGAATAATCCTCCTTTCTCTTATTGACAAATAATACTCCACTATTTGGACACACCACATTTTGTTTATTGATTCAACAGTTGATGGATATTTGAACGATTTCTTCTTTTTGACTATCATAATAATAACAAATGGCATTGCTATGCACATTCCTATGCACGTTTTTACATGGACATATGTTTTCACTTTTTTTGGGTCCGTGCTTGGTCCAGTTGGGTCCAACAACCCTCATAACTATGATGGACGTTTTGAAGAACCAGCCAGCCGTTTGCCACAGCGCCTCCAGCATTTCTCAATCTCCTCAGTGGCATAAAAGGGCTCGTATTTCGCACACCACCGTCAATGTGTATTAATAGCTATCTTTTTATGATTATTATTTGGGTCATCTTGATGTGTATGAAGTGATGCCTCTTTGTGACTTTGAGTTGCCTTTTTCTAATGACTTATGCTCTTGAGAGGAGCCCTGGTGATGGAGAGCTTCCAGGTATAAACTCACAGGGGCAGTTCTATCCTGTGCTGTGGTGTCGCTGTGAGTCCACATGGACTCGATGGCGGTGAGTTTGGCTTGGTTGTTGGTACGATGGTAAACGTGTTGTCATGTTCCATCAGCCATTCATATGCTTTCCTTACAGAAATGTCTATTCAAATCATTTGCTCATTTTAAAAATCAGGTTGTGTGTTTTTATCCCATTCATGTTTAATAAATAAGGAAAATAGTGAATGTGCTTTGATTTTTGCATACATGCATTTTGTTATAAATAATTATATCAAGTAAATAATCGTGATATAGGGACGGGCTTCAAAAAATTTGTGGAAGCACTCAAATTCCAACCTGGTTTGAGGGCCCCTTTTCCCATCTGTCCAGCCTAGACTGTTCCCTCAGATAATATGAGTACCTTTTTACTCCAAAAAGCTAGACAGAAAACAGGTCCGTTTTCCCATCAATTTACCTTCTACGAGAACTGATATGCTTCTTTAGAAAAGCATTAGAAATCATGAAAAAGCACACTTCTCAGTGATACAAAAATGTTTTCCCACAGGACCTATACTTTTAAAACAACATGTCCGAAAGGCTTGCTGGTTGAGACGAGTCAGGGGGGTCAGCATGTTGCCCGCCCAGAGCTCGAGGGCGGGCCATGAGATGCGAGCTGGCAGGGGCGCCCAGCGCGTTCAAGAGGAGGCTTTTCTGCGTGGTGACAACTTGGAATGTGTGGGTTTGTTCCAATACATTTTAATTTTTTATTTATAATTATTGCTTAATTTTTACTTAGTGTTCAATAATCATATGATAATTCTTGGAATAAATCTACTTTAAAATATATAAATTATATTACAAAGGAGGAATTATATGTGATTATATATCATGTAGATCATATATATATATATATATATATATATATATATATATATATATTCCTTGATTTACCTGTGGCTGAGGAAAATTATTTCAAGTCTATTTATTTTGTCATTTCTCCGGTGAGACGATTGAGTTTGCTTTCAAAATCCTATGATATCTCTTGGTAGTCTCTGTTAAAATAATTTCTGACTTACTCGTGTGGCATGCTATGTAGACGCATCGTGAGTCCAGTTATCCCTGTAATGCACGTAAGCTCTCCAAGCAGAAGAAGGATGCTGAGACTACAGAAGGAGCATGCAGGAGTATAGAGATGAGGTGAGGTTACATGCAATCGGCTTGGGCATTGAAGATGCAATAGTCTAGGCTGGATAGATGGGAAGAGGGACCCTCAAACCAGGTTGGAAAGGCTGCATGCTTTCCTAATACATTTCAACTTCTTTCTGTAGGAGAATTGCTAAGTCAATACAGTGGCATAATTAGATCTGAATTTTAAAAAGAGTGTAAAATGAAGATTGGATATAGAGGCAGGAAGTAAGAGCAGGCAGCTCTTGCCGTATAGGAAGGATGGGGTAAAGGAGAATTGCATTGTAGCTCCCCTAGAGGACAGGGTAGAACTGCCCATGTGAGTTTCTGCGACGGTAGCTCTGTACTGGAATAAAAAGAAGCCCTGTCTTCCTCCAGCTATGGGTTTGGAACTGCAAGTAGCAGGCCCACACATAAACACCACTCTGCCACCAAGAATCCTGAATTGCCTTCAGGTCAGCGAGTGAATGAGCGGACTACTTATTGTTTCCGGTGTGGGGGAAAGAAACGAGTGAGGAATCGAAAACCTAGGAATAATTTCCAGCCGAGGCTTCTGTGTTTGGGCAATAGTGCAGTTAAGGAAGGCTGGATTTGAAACACGTTTATGGGAAAGGAAGGTGATGCTAATTTGATTGTCAGATACTTGGAGCCATTTGGTCAAATACCTCATGTGACTGTAAATTGAGACTCCAAAAATACATGTACGTATGTACTTATGGAAGTAGTCGTTGGGACCATGGCAGGCATAGCTATCGTCCAGCTGAGCATGTAGGTGAAAGGAGTATGAAGAGACCGCACCCAGGTCTCGCTCTTCTTCTCAGGGAAGAGGCTAAGCAGCCAGTGGCAGTGGTTTAGAGGCTAAATAGACTTCATGGAGCCAGAGATGAAGTGTTGGTAATACGGGCAAACAGTACTACATAACATAGGGAAACAATATTTGCATAGGCAGGCCAGTTGTGGTTTAAGAAAGCGTTAACATGCTTGGAAATACAGTGAAGAATGGCCAGAGCAAAGGTTGTGATGGAGGATGTACTGCGGAGCACACTAGACGGAGTTAGAAGGAAGTTGAACTTAAACCAACAGAAAGATTGTAAGTACCTTTATTCACAGGCTAGCTTTATCGGTTAACTTTGGCTCTCTCTCTCCCTCTTGTCATTCATCATAAAAGGACTATAAACCTAATTTAAGAACTCTCATAATGTAGTTTAATTTGATTTCCTTATGAAGCAAAGAAAGAAATTAGAAGACACCATTGTAAGAAGACGAGAATTAAAATTTTTAAAATGGTAAACATTTCTTGTAAATGTGTCTATTATTTATATGTTGTGTAGAAAGTATTGGGATTAGTTGAGAGAAAAATGACCATTGAGTCTGGTCTTACAAGTGAAAATTAAGTATCTGTGTCCCAGGCTTCTTGTTCTTTATTTGATTTATGTTATGGCTTGTTCTAAAAAGTTAATACCTAAATTTAATTAGGAAGGAGAGAAGTATAGGTACTTAAGACTCTAATTAAATCAGAACATTTAGAACAGGATAAGACTTAAAACAGAAAGAAAATTTAAACATCCATTTAGCCTCAATCTTTTCCTTTTTTCCTACTTAATTTTGTTATAAAATATATCACACATATAGAAAAAAATAGGAAATGTTGTGAACATTTGGAATCAGCTCAGTTTACACTGACCTCAGCTCTGCCTTGCTCTTACAACCATGAAATATTCTGACACCATTTACAGTTCCTTTCTCTTTCAGATTTTTAGTGTAGAGAAAGAATACATTAATTATATAGGTAAAAAATGTGTGTCCCCCACCCACCCAAATCTTTCTAGCCTCCTTACTGTGCTTTTGCATATAGTGCCTATTGGTCTCATGTATTTCTGCATTATTTTAAAATATCCAAATATAGCCCTGAACAATACTTCATATGGTGATTTTATAAACTTTGTATGAATGGCATAAGCTCTGCATAAAATTCTGCAACATGGCTCTTTTTACTGGTGAATATTGTAGTTTTAATCATTTATCCATGTTGATTCCTGGTAGAGTCAGTTACCCACTTAGTTTTTCCTATTCAGAATTTATTGACTATTCCAAAATCTGCATTTTCCTATATGACTCTCAGGAGGAATTTATCATTGTCTATTAGTAAACTATGTTGTGAATTTGATTGGATTTAATTGAAATTTAGATCAATGTGGTGGGGGGAGGATTGACAGTACTTTTATCTGGTCTTTCTACCGATGATATAGACTTTCTAAAACTGTATTGTCTCTTCATTTAGTTAAGAATTCTTTCATGCTCTTCAGTAATGTTTTATAATTTTTTTCAGAGATTTCATAAATTTTCCTCAACATATTTCTATGTAATATATGATTTTATTATCGTCATGCCTGAGACCTAGTTTTCTATTCACTTTTCTAATAGTACTAGTTTTTAATAATTCTATTTTATGTATCCATCTTTATAATCTTCCTGAGATATTTTATTGATTTTTTATAACATGCCTGTAATTTTGAACGGAAATCAATACAGCTTTATTATATGAATATATTCTGGGTCCAGTTAACCTGGGAACCCCTAAAATTAATGCCTTAGTTGGGTTAGAGTGAATCTACCTTCCTGATGCCCATTCAATCAAACTATAATCCTCTCTTGATAAAGAAAACATCACTCTAGCCTTCAAATTACTTGTAAAGCAATTTTTCAAATAGAATAGTATATATGAAGAGATAATCAGACACAGAGAGAATCATGAGGGAGAATCATTAAAAGCTACAGAAATAACCCAAACGGGTGTCAGTTATTGGAACTACTAAACATAGAATTTTAATAATTGTACTTTGTTCAGGAAGGTAGAAAATGGAGACATTATGCAAGAGAAAATGGAAGAAGAAACAAATAGAAAATCTAGAATTGAAAAAGACAATAACCTAAAATCAGATGGATTTAACTCAATTAGATAGAAAATTAGATATTACTGAAGAGGGAATTCATGAACTGGAAGCTAGGGATGAAGAAAATACTCAAAATATAGAGTAATAGAAGGGTGAAAGACCTTGAGAGTTAGCGATAGCTAGAGGATGTAAGGTAATGATGACTGACATGTAACCCCAGGAGGAGCGTATGCAAGCATCATGTGAAGAAGTAATAGCTGAAAATATTCCCCAAATGATGAAAGGTATCCAGTCACATATTTAAGAGGCCCAACAAATTCTAAGCAGGCTTTTATGAAATACTACATAGCTAACACTCCTGAAGACCAAAGCTAAGTAGATGACCTTAAAACTTGATAGAACAAAACAGATTACTATTTAAAACAACAGCAATTGCACTGTTACCAAATATCATCCAAACCAGTATGTAGGCATTAATGGAAATATGAAAAGAAAATTAATGTAGATGGAAGAGAAGATAAGGATGGAATGAAGAGCAATGGAATAATTCATATGTGGTTAAATCTGAGTGGAAAGAGATTGGTTGTACACAGGAATAGCAGTGCGTTGTAATGTCAGAAACAGCCTGCTGTCACAGGAGGAGAATTGTAGAGAGTGTTTTAATGTTTTTGTGTTAAGAAATGGAAAATAATAATCACTTAATACATTCTGATTAATTGAGTAGACATAATCTAGAATAATTATCAAAAGAACAGTAAAAGCATATATGGTAACTCTCAAACTGCAAGAGAAAAAATTATGAAGTCAGTATTCAATTGAAAAATGTCAAGAAAGAGGAGAGAAAAATATAAACTGCATAAAATTTACTTTTCAGTAAGATGATGGATTTGAGTCTATCAGTCCTTACATTAAGTGTGCATGGATTAGCTGTGATACCAATACATAGGTAAGCATGTGATTCACTGCAACAGATACAAGGTTTCATAATATCTAATAAAGCCAAGGTTTACACATATCAGAATTATCAGAATTCCATTCCTATATATTTTTCCATCAACATGCATTTGTGCACCAACAGACATGTACCGAAATGTTCATGGCAGTACTAGGTTAGTGAAAGATTGTAAACAGTTCAGATATCCATCAACAATAGAATAAATAAATGGTAACATATAGAATATACCTACTATATACTGTGATACTTACTTGAGCTGGAACTCAACGAGAATGCCTTGCTCTCTAGGTTCGCCCAAGCTTTCTGCCTTTGACATGGTAAGGTCTGAACACGTTCCTATCACTCACTTTAGCAGAAGAGTGTTGAGTTTTCCCTTTCACTATGACGTTTCGCCTCACTGGCTCTACGTTCATAGTACATACGTGTAGAATAGAATAGCTTTACAATGAACATGGATGTAGTGACTTACATAAGCAAGGATGACTCTTTTTTTCTTTCAATCACTATTGGGGCTCGTACAGCTCTTATCAAAATTCATACATCCATCCATTGTGTGTCAGGCACATTTGTATATTTGTTGCCCTCATCATTCTCAAAACATTTGCTTTCTACTTGAGCCCTTGGTATCAGCTCCTCATATCTTTCCCTCCTTCCCTACTGCCCCTTCCCTCATGAACCCCTGATAAAATTGCTATTATTTTATCATATCTTACACTGCCCAACATCCCTTCTCCCACTCTTCTGTTGTCCACCCCCAGGGAGGAGGCTATACATAGATTCTTGTAATTGCTTCCCCCTTTCTACCCCACCTTCCTTCCACCCTCCCGGTATTGCCACTCTCACCACTGATCCTGAGGGGTTCATGTGTTCCAGATTCCCTGTTTCCAGTGCCTCTATGTACCTGTGCACATCCTTTGGTCCAGCCGGATTTGTAAGGTAGAATTGGGATCATCAAAGTTGGGAGCAGGTTGGGGGAGGAACATTAAGAACTAGAGGGAAAGTTGTATATTTCATTGTTGCTACATCGCACCCTGACTAGCTCATCTCCTCCCCATGACCCTTCTGTAAGGGGATGTCCAGTTACCTACAGGTGGGCCTTTGGTTCCCAATTGGCACCCCCTGCCCATTTACAATGATAGGAATTTTGTTCTTTGATGCCTGATACCTGATCCTCTTGACACCTTGTGATCATACAGGCTGATGTGTTCTTTCATATGGGCTTTGTTGTTTCTGAGCTAGATGGCCGCTTGTTTACCTTCAAGCTTTTAAGACCCCAGATGCTATCTCTTTTGATAGCTGGGCACCATCAGTTTCCTCACCACATTTGCTTATGCACACATTTGTCTTCAGCGATTGTGTTTGGAAGGTGAGCATCATGGAATGCCAATTTAATAGAACAAAGTGTTTTTACACTGAGGGAGTACTTGAGTGGAGGCCTGATGTCCATCTGCTGCCTTAATATTAAACCTATCAATATGTGCACATAGATCTATTTCCCCATCATCATATATAAATATATTTATATATGTACATACCTGTATTTAGACCTCTATAAATGTTCTTTGCCTCCTACTTTTTCCTCGTTTCCTTTGACTTTCCTCTTGTCCCACCATCACGCTCAGCCTTCATTTGGGTTTCAGTAATTCCTCTCGGTTGCATTGCCCTTGATCATTCCCTACCAGGCCTCTTACACCCTCCTTGCCACTGATTTTGGATCACTTGTTATTCTCTTGTCCCTGGGTTGGTTAATAGCACTTCCTTTCCGCCCTCTCCCACTATCACATGTTCCCCTGAACCATCAGTCCTGTTGTTTTCTCCTCTAGATTGTTTATCCAGCCTATCTTATCTAGATAGACCTGCAGAGATAATAATATGTACAAAAAAAGAGTAAAACAAAGCAACAAAGGAAAACAAAGCAAAAAACAACAACAAAACCAATGCTCCCCAAAGGAATGCCTGTAAATAGTTCAAGGTCTGTTGTTGAACTTTAGGAGTGTTTTCCAGTCGAGTATGATGGGGTGCCACAGCCTGGCCCCAAAGTCTAGTTTTGGTATTCCTTTGGGGCTTCCTTGCTCTGCTCCCCTTGCTGTTCTGTTGCACGCCCTTAGTGTTTTGCTTTCGTATGGTAGGGTCAGATCAGGCACACTTCTGACAATGTGTCTCTAGTGTTGTCCCTGTAGGGCTATGGGTCAGTGAGGGATGTCGTGTCTCATAGTAGGGCCAGCCATATAGTTCTCTCTGTGCATTGGCTGCTCTGAGAGGGGATATCGTCCTCAAGGCTTGGTGGGCCAGAATGTGCTCCACTCTCTCTTCCTCCCCCTTCATTTGCTCCTGTGTGCTCTGATCAGATATGTCGCTCTCTCTGAGCTGTAGCTTCAATGTAGTCCTCTGAAGTAAATTCTTAAGTGGGAGGGGCAGCTGTCCACGTGGTTGGGATTGGGGCCAGCCCCTCAGACCTCTTTACTGGTTGCTGCTTCATGCCGGTATGTTGCATTCACATCTTGGAGCACTGGGTTGAAGTCTGGTCCCTCCCCTTGGTGGATTAGTGCATAAGGATGACTCTTTTTTTTTTTCTTCTTTAAAAAAATTTTTATTAGGGATTCATACAACTCATCACAATCCATACATACATCAATTATGTAAAGCACATTTGTAAATTCATTTCCCTCATCATTCTCAAAACATTTGCTCTACACTTAAACCCCTGGCATCAAGTCCTCATTTTTGCCCCTCCTTACCTGCGCCCCCCTCCATCATGAACCCTTGATAATTCATAAATTATTATTTTGTCATATCTTACACTGTCTGATGTCTCCCTTCACCCACTTTTTTGTTGTCCGTGCCCCACGAAGGAGGTGACATGTAGATCCTTGTAATCGGTTCCCCCTATCCCACCCACCCTCCCTCTATACTCCTAGTATCGCCACTCACGCCACTGGTCCTGAAGGGATCATCCGCCCTGGATTCCCTGTGTTTCTGGTTCCTATTTGTACCAGTGTACATCCTCTGGTCTAACCACTTGGAAGTAGAATTGGTATTATATTGTGGGGGAGGAAGCATTTAGGAACTAGAGGAAAGTTGTATTTTTTCATCATTGCTACATCGCACCCTGTCTGGCTCATCTCTTCCACGAGACCCCTCTGCAAGAGGGTCTCCAGTGGCTGACAATTGGGCTGTGGGTCTCTAGTCTGCACTCCCCCCTTCATTCACTATGGTAAGATTTTTTGTTCTAATGATGCCTGATACCTGATCCCTTCAACACCTCGTGATTGCACAGGCTGGTGTGCTTCTTCCATGTGGGCTTTGTTGCTTCTGAGCTAGATGGCCATTTGTTTACCTTTAAGACCCCAGATGCTATATCTTTTGATATCCAGGCACCATCAGCTTTCTTTACCACATTTGCTTATTCACCTGCTTTGTCTTCAGCGGTTGCATTGGGAATATGAGCATCATAGAATGCCAATTTAATAGAAGAATGTATTCTTGAATTGAGGGAGTACATGAGTGGAGGCCCAATGTCCTTCTGCTACCTTAATACTGAACCTATAAACAGAGGCACATAGATCTATTTCCCCATCATATATAAATATATTTTCATATGTACATGTCTTTATCTAGACCTCTATAAATGCCCTTTTCCTCCCAACTCTTTCCTCTATTTCCCTTGATTTTCCTCCTGTCCCACTATCATGCTCAGTCCCAACCAGGGTTTCAGCAACTCCTCTTTGCTCTATTACCCTTGATCATGCTGTACCAGGCGCCCACCCTCTCCTCACCACCAATTTGGATCACTTGTTGTTCCACAAGAATGACTTTTACAGCAGTACTGTTGCATGGAAAAGCCAGGTACAAGAGATTACACACTATGTGATTTAGCTTAGAGTGTACAAACAGACAGTGGTAACCTATAGAGTTTTACCTACAGACTTCGGAATATGCATTTAGAGAACGAAGCTATAATGAAAAGTAAGAAAGCAGTTAACATAAAAATCGGGATCATTGGTTCTTTCGTAAAAAAGGGACAGGGTGGTGATTGGGTAGGGCATCTCTCCTCCTAGACCTAAGGGGTTATCTGAACACACACTAGGGTAAGGGAAAAATATTGCTATTCGGGTTCTAGTTCGTCCATGTGCAGATTTATTCCAAAGAAAATGTGTTTAAATATGTTTCTGTGATTAGTGGATGGCTGCACACCAGTTCACTTAATAATATACTTGTCTTTGTCTCCTTCGAGGGTCTTCCAAACAAACATGGTCCCACCAAAGCAGCTCCTCTGAAAGCCCCCACTTTGGTGGGAAGTTCTCTCAGGAGAAGTTAGCTCAGGAGAAGTTGGCTCAGGAGAAGTTCTCCCAGGATAAGTTGGTTTAGGAGAAGTTGGCTCAGGAGCCTATGGTGTTGCTTTTGGGGGGATTACAAAGGAATTAGCTTGATTGATTTCCTCAAGGGACACAGGACTCGACAACTAAAAACTGAAAAGTCAACTGGTAAAAGAAGGGCCAGAAAAATTGTGCCGAAGAATACTATTCCATCACAACAGTGCATCTGCTGATTGTTTGGAGTAGCAGGTGCTGTGCTCCAGGACTTTGATGGGGAAACCTTGTGCCAGCCATCCGGCAGCCTTGATCTTGCCCCTTCAGGCTTCTTTTTGATACCCCAAACTCAAATAGCATCGGAAAGAACATGATTTATTTCCCTCGAGGATGCCAAAAGTTGTGTTGTTGTGCAGAAACTTTCCGTCAGGGTTAGAGAGGTCAAACCACCACCTTCACACGTGGGTAGACCTAGATGGAGGATAGGTTGTGGGGGGGAGGGGGAGTGCTTTATGCTTTATGCTTTGATGCTTTTATTTAATAAAGGTTTCTATCATTTACTTTTTAATGGACCCCCACATGTATCAATTGAACTGTATATTTGTCCCCCTTGATCTGTCATCATAATTTTTTAAAACTTAATATGGAGAGTTGGATAAAAGTTTACCGAACACTCAGTTTTTTTTCAACATTTACAATTTCTGAACTATTTTTATGTGTGTCTATGTAGATTCATAAGCATGCATGCACTAAGCTACAGTGAAAATGAAGCGTGTCCACTGGAATGCTAACTGTGGATGTCTCTGGATTTCATCCCCAATATGCAATATTTTATAACTAGCAAACTCTTCATTAAGTATTATTGAATAAAACCAGCACTTGTAAAGGGCAGTGCCCACTGTAGAGAAGATTGATTGGCCTATTTGTACTTGCCTTGCTCAGGGAAGGATTTCAAGATACTTTATGGCTAGAAACTCCAGATGATCCAGCAATCCCTTTAGCTGGGTATATATCCTAAATAAGTCAGAGTCATAACAAAAACAGACCTGTGCATAACCGTTGTGTTAGTCCAGGTGACTAGAGAAACAAATTCATTGACATTCATATGTGACTAAGAAAAAGCTTTATAGCAAAAAGTAATTATATATTAAGAAACACCCCAGCCCAATCTAGATGAAATCCTTAAGTCCGATATTAACCCATATGTCTGATACCAGTCTAGAAATTCCTCTTCAGGCTCATGCAACACACCTAATGCAGGAAGATCACAGGTTAGTAGGTGTACAGTCTTGTGGATCCAGTGGTAGTGGAAGCATCTGAGCGCTGGCATCTCCATGTGGCGCCTCTAGCTCCAGGTCTCTGGTTCCATCAGTGTAGCTTTATGTGGCTTGTCAACAGAAATGTGAAGTAGAGAGCGTTTTTCTGGCCTACAGTGAGCTATGTATCTTCTTTGTGCTTCCAGATGAGGTCATCTAGCTGTGACCTGATTGACAGGCTAGACACTCCACCTTTTCCTCAAGTTGACATGAGATTATGTAACTGCCACACCCATGTTCACCACAGCACTGTTGACAATATCAAGAAGATGGAAATAACTAAATGCCCATCAGTAGAAGAATGGAAGAGGAACCTTGGGTACACACGCACAATAGAATACTAGGTATCCACAAAAAACAATGAATGATGGAGTCATGAAGTGCTTTGTGACATGAATAAACCTCATGCTACACTGAGTAAAAGTAGGAAACCACAAAAGGACAGATATTATATGAGATGACCATTAAAAAGATAATAAAAGCACACCACAAGATGATAAAGAATGTCATACCGAAAGACACAGACTTTGGAGTTTGCCAGAGGTGGGGGAAGCAAGAGTGGGAGCTTAGAGCAATGGCTCGGCGATTGATGGGTCTTGACTGGGTGAAGTGGAAGATGGTCCATGCGAGGGAGAAGTTAAATCAAGAAGTGGGGAGGGATAAGCTGATGGCGGTGGGGGAATCGAGATGTAGTTTAGGCTGTGGAATACAAAGATAACCATCTGAACTGTAAGTCCCCAACTAAATAACAGTAAAATAAATAAATAAAGCTACTTTATTTATCTGACGTTTAAAACAAACAAACAAACAAACAAACAACAACACGAACATTTGTGTAAAAGACACAAAGACAATCAGCTAGAGATCCTAAAAACCAATGGAGGAGGTTGTTAATAAATGATGTCTTCGTTGCAGGGAGACAGAATGATCCAACAATCATTTTATCCCTGAGTGCTTCATGCCAGCAATATTTCCTTCATATTTCCAACACACACACACACATACATACGAGATTGACATTGTTAATTTAGTTAAGGTAAAAATGATCATTTGATTTTTAAAAAAGAATATTGCCTCAAGCCATAGACTGCTTGCCCTCTCAGGCTTCTGTTTTCTATATAAAAAGGCATCCCTGCCTGCTTTTTAATGTGGAGTGCAATGTGACTATTAACATATATGATTTTAGATGTGTCACATGAAGTATCCATGATCATACGAAACTGAATTTTGAGAGCTTTTGGCAAGGCAGATTGGCAATGAGACTAAGATTGGGGGCTCTGGAATTGGATCTAAAATTTGATTCCCAGCTCTTGTGCTTCCCTACCTATATACTTATGAAATTTACTTTATTCCCGATCAAGAAAGTGGCAAAAAGCGAGCTTCTAATTAAGACAATAATGGTCCATCTTCAGAGGGTTGTCATGTGGGTAAAATCATGTTTCAGGCTAATGTTGAAGGAAAAGTAGGTGCTGATACACATCTTTGTTCTTATTGTGTGGCTGTTCTGGGTGTGCCTTTTTTGAAAATTTTGTGGGAATATTTTGCCGCCCTAGCCCCTCAGTCATTTCTCTGAGAATCCGTGCTCTCTGAGATTCTATTTGCATGTTCGTTCCTTGGTATGAGTCGAAATCAACTCAATGGCAGTGGGTTTGGGTTTGAGTTAAACATTCTGGCAGGAACTAGTTCATTACCGAACTACATAGCAACATTTGGAGAATTCTGAATGTAGTACAAAGTTAAGGTAGCTATAAAACAAAATGTACAAAGTTAAGGTACATATTTTTAAAAAAAATACCCGGCTAATGTTTCAAATCAAATGCACCCAAATTTGTGATATTAGGCATATCGATATAGTGGCACACACAGGTACAGACAGGAGGACAAATTTAGGGAAACCAAAGATAGCAACAGCCAGCAGAGAACGAGGACATCTGGAAATGGGGAGCCCTTTGCCATGCGGTGACCTCTCACGCACGTCTTCGCTGTCTCAGAGCCCTCCATTCACCACGTGCCTCTTCTACCAGGATACAGAGAAACCTGGGCCGAGCTGTTATGAATTTGCCTTTGAGGTGGAAATGAAAGACCTTTGTGAGTACACAAAACAAGAAGACGGAGGCTGGTCAGCTCAGCTCCACCATCATAACAGCAGTTGAGCTGTGCCTTTGCGCACCTGAGCTTTCTCTCCTTGAGGCGTCCGTGTGGGCGTTGTCCTCAGGCCTGGGTCCACCCTGCTGCAGGAGGCCGTGCTCAGCAGAGCAGTGTGCAGGATCCCCTTGCTCCAGCAGCTGCGGGGGGTGGGGGTGGGGGTGGAGGGGCAGGGGAAGCGTCATCTGGAAGGGTGCAAGGGAAAGAACACAAGGAAAGCTCTGTTGTGAAGAGGCTTGAAAAGCACATCTTGGGCATTCGCTGCAAATGAAGTGACTACGTTTTTGACTATGTGCATTTGAAACATCATACACATGCTAAGCGATGCATATAGCCTCCAAGGCCAAAACAATCTTGAAAAATGTAAGGATACAGGGTATGGTTTATTTCACTACTTCCCTAAACATATGTATGTGGTGCTTGCCTGTTGTCTCATTTGCACCTTGTGTCTGTCTTCTGGAAAGGTCTTCTGAAAGTGAGTGTCTGCTGAACGTCTCCTCTAATGCAACTCTTACCACAGAATTAACTTGGATGTTTTTAATGGCTTGCTTCTCTGTACCCATGGCTTCAGGGCATTGTAGATGCTTAAGGAACACATGTTCTAATGACATGGTGGTGTACAAGAGAGGCCCGTTCGTTATACAGAATGCTCTCAGCCTGAGCCCCCTCTTTAACTAGCAACCATATTGCTTCTGAACCTAGTAAGTGGTGAATGGATACCAGAACTTTTTGTTGGCCTTAGCAAAAAAGGAACCCAATACTGGAGGAGCATAGTCAGGGGGAAGATCAGAGATGGTTAATTGTTCAGCACGATAGCGTTGCGAGAGCACATGACACTGCTGCCCCCACCTTCCCACTCCTCACCCATCTTTCCCTTTGGGATCCCTTCTCAGCAGCAACGCATTGGAAGAGAGTAGCAAATAAGAAATTATGGGCAATTTCGTGACTGTACTACTTTCCTATTCTTTATGGTATGGGTTTTATTCAGAAAACTATTCTGTAAGCCCTGAAACCGATCAGATAGTTGACTGGGGTACCACCTATCGAAGGTCCTGTCGTCCTCTACAGTTTTTTCTAGCTAATGAAACCCAACGAACGCATTTTGGAACCAGGACTTACTTCCTCTAATTTGTTTTCTCTTTTTAGTTCTAGCCAGGTTTCGACTGCACGGTTGGTGCAGTGGTTACCTGTTTGGCTGCTGGCTGCAAACTCAGCAGGTTGAAACCAGCTTTCACCCCATGGCAAAAATACAGGCTTTCTACTCCAGCAAAGAGTTACCATCTCAGAAACTCACAGGGACAATTCTACCCTGTCTATGAGTTGGCATTGACTCAATAGCAATGAGTTTGCTGGATGAAGCGACACTGCTAATTCAATGGTTAAATTCGCTCCTTCCAGGCAGGAGATTTGGCTTTGATTCCTAGCCAATTCACTGCACAATTTCCACCCTCCTGTCGGTGGAGGCTTCGGTGTTGCTATGGTGGTGAGTAGATTTCAGTGGTACTTACAGACTAAAATGGACTAGGAAGCAAGGCCTGGTGATTTACTTGCAAAAATCAGTCAAGGAAAAGTCTATGAGTCACAACCACCTAATCTGTGACCAATCATGAATGGCCAGACCAGCAGCAATTTCCAGAAGTCAGTGTCAACACCCAGCACACGTCACCACAACCCACGCCTCCTGTCATACACACCGGCGTTTTCTCTCTAACTCTGTTGGTTCCTGAAACCTCTTCTTGACCCCTGATAAGTGGTGGGCTTCACAAGGCTGTATCCACAGATTTAGCTGAGTTGAATCTAAGCAATGTCAAGACGCTTTCCTGGTCCTCAGTTAACACTTTACTCCCCTCTCTTGACCAACTCTTCACTCTGAATGCTCTGTTTCTGCACTGCTTTCTCCACCTGCTCTTCTCATCCTCTCCAGAGCGCCTCCAGCTGCACTTGATCTCATCCACAGTAGTTGTTGACTACTGACTGACTGTCCTATAGAAACACATTTATTTTTTTAAAAAAGAAACATTTATTTTCATCATACTTTTTGCAGTTAGACCTTTTGTCTGCCATTCAGTGGTTAATAACATAAATACGTTTTGATGTACAATGAGGAGGGATCTACCTAGTCAATATAAATACCTAACATTGGTTTATTTAATTATCAAATATTTGAGCTTCATTTTACCTTTTTTTCTTGAGTGGGCCACCAGTAACTCTATCAGGGTGTGTGTATTTTGTCTGTGAAACTGAGGCAGACAAGGAAGAGTAGGAATCTCTTCATAGTTCCAATTTTAAAGGGAAAATGGCTAAATTGGCTTATAATTGATTTATAATTATAGTTAGTCATTTCTTGATATTTTTGAGAATTTGAAATAGTCCTTTGGTAAGATATCACTTTGGGGGAGGGGGTTAACTGATTAGCATAGACATTGGCATATCTATGGATCCATCTATCTAAATATCCACTTTATCTGGCTCTTTGTAATCTGGTGAAAATGATTAGAGCCCTTATATCTAGGGAATAAAGCCTCCAAGGACAAGTGTCTGATAGCAAGTAAAAAAGTGTGTTTCCGCGTTTCATTGTTCTCATGTCACAAACCTCCAAGTTACCTGTGAAGAACCTGAGTGTGCATTCATTCAAGAAAGAAAAACAATACTCACAGTGCGATGGTGTGCTATAAAAGTCTAATGATTTGAACTGTAATTTGTTCAAATAGCATCTGGTAGAAAAATATCTCCGACATAATGAATTGTTTTCAGGATGTGATAAGTTAGATCTATCTGCAGAGGACAATTAAAAAGAGTAGCAGGGGTGTATTGATTGCTTTTGAGAGGAAGGGAAGAAATCCTCCACTTCAAAATGTTAGCATCGGAGAGAGGAAAATTCCCACTTGGGAAGGATGCGTTGCAGGTTGCTTCGTTGCCAGGTCTGACACTGAGTGGGCTCTTGGATGAATGAAGCTTCTGGCAATCTTTGGGAATGATGGACTCCAAGGACCTCCGCCTCCTGCTGGGAAAGCTTCTCTTTTCGAGGCACATCAGTTTCAGTGGGAAAGTTCCCTTCGTCTCTGCTACTTCTAGGGGAGACCCATTCTTTTCCCTCTGAATCTGAGAAAGCTACCTGGCTGCTAACAAAATAAATTCTGCACTGTGGACAATGGTGACCTGCATGCTCTCCTCTGTTGATGGGATTTAACTCTATCCCTTAGCAGTGAAATCAAGGTTGCAGGTCACTTACGCTCAGTTCTCTGGGTCCCTTTGAACAGCCTAACGTGCTCCGGGTATGGCTTACCACCATTCTGAATTTAGGGAGGGGAAATCCAAATAGGATGAGAGTTTGCTTTGAGACTGCCCATATTTTCCCCTTTCCCTTTTTCTCTCCCCTTGACCTAGCAGCAGGAAGCCTTTGTTTGAGGTGTTCATCTGGAACAACTTTTCCACACTTGTTTTCATGTTCTGTTAGATTACAGGGCAGCAGGCCTACCTTTGAAGCTCCTTCCTCTTTTGTTTCTCTGCTGTGCACTGCAGTAATTAACTTTGTCCTTCTTTTATTTGTTCCAGTCAATCGCAGGCCACTCTGCTGAGCATCTTCTCCCAGGAGTACCAGGTTAGAAGTTTTCTCCTTTGTGAGGGTTGACAGGTGCCTAATTGAATGATGAATGTCCCTTTATTTCTTTGTAATTGAACTGCCAGCTCTCTGATTGGGTTGGAGGATGTTCTCCTTTCCACATCAAGCACCGCCTGCGTCTCAGTGGAGGCCTGCCAAGCCTACCCATCCATCTGTCTAATAACATCTAGCCTTTGCTTATTTGGTGGACCTGTAATAAATTATGCTAAACCATTATTATTCTGACAATAATAATTTCCCCGTGTTGCGTGGTTCCATGTGCTAAATGTTTGCTGACTTGCACTGTCAGGGCCGCTTTCCATTGCTGACAGAGATGATGATAAATGACCATTGCTGGAGTGGCAGAAGGCAAGAGAGGCAGAAAATGGAGTCATTTATCATGAGATGACAGGTGTCAGTCAAGTGGCAAGTCTCTATGGAATTACTTTTTGTAGTTTTCAAATAAGTTGTTTTTAAGCAATGTTCTTCCTGGTTAAAAATGGCAATTGGATTGTAAAACCGGAGTGCAAGGGACTTAGATGGAATTGGATTGAGGGGAAATTAATACAAAGGTTGAAAGAGGGGACAAGTTTTTCTCTGCCCTCTGCAACCCTAAGCAAACTTATTGAGATTCAATTACTGTGACCCTCTTGACTTTTACATACATAGTCTACCTCGTGGTACAGTCTGAAGACATAGCAGCCGAGCAATAGACATTAAAATGTATAGGTTCATAAGGTAGATTGGGGAAGCAGACCTGCCCCCACCCCCAACGTCCAAACTATTAATCCAGGTTGTCCTATATGTGAGACCTTGCGATCAAGAAATAGACCCCTTTTCTTCTTGAACCTGCTAGGTGATACAGCTCCTTTTGTTTTGTTTTGTTTCAGAAACATATTAAAAGAACACATGCCAAACATCATACTTTGGAAGCCATTGAAAGTTATTACCGGAGGTATGGCCTGCCTGCCCCACTAGAGGGTATCATAGTACCTATTAATTGTAATAATAATTATAACTAAATTAAGTTATTAAGTTAATTTCTATATAGTAACCCAAGTCATTGTGTTTTAAGTATGTTTCTTGGAGTGTCAAATATTTTTGAATGATATTCCCAATGCTTTGTTTTATATATCCACTGAATATAGACAAAAAATTCTGACTGTGCGTATGCGTATGCATGCATATACCTACACCCACTATGTACGAAATAGTTAGGCTGTAATGAAATTCCCTCGGTCACTTGAAACTCCTTATAACTACATTTGTTTGTATATTCATTTAACTACATGTGTATACGAGTGCGAAAAACAGTTTTTATTTAGGTCAGCAAATGGAAAATATTTATGAGAACATAAGTTTGAATTTGGGTACAACTGGATTTTTGAACATAAATATTAGATTAGGCATTTTAGAAGTAGGGGGAGAAAGACATCAAATAACATTTGAACATAAATAACAGCATATGATGTCATATTTCAAATGAGGTTTCGTATTTTCAAAAAGAATATATCGAGCATTAAATCAATGACATATAGTATTTAGGAACTATTTTAAATTTTGATTATTATGTAATATTTTAATTTTAGTCAAATTTATTATCGTCATCAACCACTTGTTTTGAAACGGAAGCTTTACGATAGCCTGCTTTGCTTTTTTAACTCTCAAGCTTGCCATATCTTTATTGCTAAGAGTCAGATTAAATTGATGGCAGTGAATTGTCATATAACTGAATAGTTTATCATGGCGAGCAATAATGACTTGCATTGGAAATTGCAAATTTGTTTCGTAAATATTTCAAGAATGTAAAGGTGACTCCTACAGGAAAAAACTGTTGGAAATGTGTTCGTGAAGGATTGCACTTTAGATTGACGGGTAAGACTTGTCTGTGGTCAGTCTGGTATCACTCATTAAAGATGAATGATTTTTGTGCACAAAAATTTTATGAATGAAGTAAATATATGATGAAATATTGGTATCATGTTCTCCTAAGCACTTTTTTACATATTGAGACATGTTTATTCAAATGTCATGAAATTAAAAATGAAAAATATTTACCTTAACATATGTGGTAAAACGATTTTTTTTCAGAAGTAATAATCTGTTACAGATAGATACACAAACCTCATGTACACACCCACACACAATTATATGTCCAAAAGACTTCTTCAAACAAGTCTTTGTAAAATTTGAATCAATTTATTGAAACCAAACAAAAAAGAAACCCCATAGTCTCCGTATTTAATCAGCATTTAAATGACACTCTTAAGCCAAACTATACCGGTAAAATGACAAATGGCTCACAGTCCTCCGAAGTCAACAATAACGGCCGTGGCATGTACGCCATCAAAAGAAAGAGACTGAGCGTTAAACATACAAAAAGAATACAATCTCATTTGTAAATATCATAGTTCTAAGCCAACAGAGGAAAATTTGATTCTATTTCCAGATCTAAAAGAAAAAGAGAGTCTTTTAGATAAGAGTGTACTCTTCCCAGACATGTGGGACTCTTCACTGTCAAAAGACAGTTTTAATTCAGTGGTGTCTAAAGTCTCTAGGTACTGCTTTGGAAAAAGCAAAACATCTTACCTAGTTCCATGAAAATTATATTTAATTAAGGAAGTCTGAGCATGCTGTCATGGTAGTATCTGGATATTTAAGGCCACAGAGGAGAATCTCGGTCTTCTTTCTCCAAGATGAACAGTTGATTGTGTAATAATGAGACTCAGAAACATATTCGTGTTTATTGTAGTCTATTTAAAGATGAGGGTCTCAATTATTCTGAGGAATGGGTCATTTGAAATGAAATTAGAATGTTCTGGACAAACAGAAGGCCATAGGCTGACCACTTTCTGACTTGACCAGACTGCTCTCTGACCTGGGCCTGTAGTGTGTGTTGGGCACAAGACATGAGATAGTGCTCAGACACATCCATCTCCCCGCCTCTTTTCAACATCCGTATAGCTCTGAGATAAATTGGCCTTATACAATGTTTGTCTCTTTGATTGCTGTCCGATTAGAATAAAGACAAATGGAAATTTATAAACCCATATGGATCATTAAACCAATGTTAATAATCATTTGCTTAGTTTTATCCTTATTATAAAAATGGTGCTCACCTATATTAAACATTGAGCACATTGGCAGTGGCATAAAAAATGAATGATTATCCATGGTTGTGCCACCGAGAGATAACAACTTGGGTATTTTTTATTCTGTTCTTTTTTTCCTATTCATTCTCATGTAGATGAAGTCTCTCTCTCTATATATATATATGTGTGTGTGTTTATATATATATATGAAGTTTGAGTTTTATACTTGGGAAAATATAGAGGCCATATATTATTTTATAACAAACCTCTTATAAACATTTTGCTGATTGTATGACTTAACTATACAAAATGTTATACCTTATGAATTACTCTTTTATTGAATGTACATGCTCCCAGTAAGCAATACTGAGATAAACAGCTTTATGTAGAATTCTAGTTTGGGGGGCTAGTATTTTATTATTTCTGTATTTGTAATTGCCGTTGCCCAGAAGGTCAACATTAAAAACATTTATTGTATGATAATAGATTCGTGTCTACAAGGTGATACGGGTTCCATTCTTACTAGGAGTGCGTCGGAGACTCCCTCTGACTGCATTCTTGTGAGCTTTGAGATGATCTCCAGTAAGAATTCAGAGTCAGTATTTAAAGTCATGTGATCCACCATGTAATTCATCATGGTTCACTGAGACACAGCCATGGAAATGTCTTCTCAGGCTTCTGAATTATTTAGAAAATGTCTTCAGTTTCCTACATTGCGTGTGTGTCAACAGAGCTCGAGTATCCCATTTGAAAACGACTATTCTTTCCCAATGTCCAAATACTATTTTATTGACAAACTGGAAATATTCTTGGGGAGATTTATTTTGGTTTGTCCAAATTGCTGACTGTAGTCCCATACACACACAGATACAATCACACACCTGTTAGTCTGACTTTCCAGTCCCCATCAACAAAGTTACTATATACATATTTTCTCTCATTGCTTTCCTTTTTTCTATCTGTAGGACCAGCTCTGTTAGCTTTAGGAATCAGATTGAGTACATTTCGTTCAGATGTGTACATGTTGTAGAGATTGATTAAAATGTTTTACACTTTACATGATAAAAATAAACGTTCTAAGAATTGGAATTTGTTTTTAATGTGTACCATTCACTTTCCAGTCACGGTGTCCCGTATCCTATGGTAGAAACAAGTATCAAAGTTAGATAGTCCCTGCCTCAGTTACTCTGTTCGGTGGGAAAACAACTAGGTACATCAACCTGAAAAATGCAGTAAGAGCTGTGCTGGTGGTGGCATGTCTCTATTAAGTGCCATGGGAGTGCCAACCGTTGGTGACATAGAGTGTCAAGGACAACTAGAATAAGCACAGTCTACAAATGAGAATTGGCTTGACTGGTTTACTGAGGAAGGGAGGGGCGTGCCAAGCAGAGAAAAGGCATGTCAGGTTGGGTATCTGGAGCAACTCCAGATGGTCTTATTCCAGAGAATAGAGAACAAATGGAACCCAGCAAGATATGCCTGAAAAGGTAAGCCAATGCTGAAGGACCATATTTAAAGGAGTGGGATTTTTAGGTTGTGCTTCTAAAATAAGCAAGGTGTACCCCGTGGATTTTAAGCAAGGGGGTAGCATGATCTGACTTTCCTTTTGGAAGGCAATTCTATGACAGTATGAAAGGATGAATGGGTCAACTGAGAACTTGGAAGTAGAGAAACCTATTAAGTCGGCTCTTAGCTTAGTTCTGATGTGAGACGCTGATGGCAGTGGTAGTGAGTTGAGTTCCAGAGATTTTTGAGATAGAATCAGTGAAGCTGGTGTTCAGATGTCAGTTAATGCCGAATTGCTGTAGGTTGTCCATGTTTGCCATGGTAGCTATTATGAAAATATCAAAGATAAAATAACTTTGCGTTATGTTTGAAATGAGTCCATGTTATTTTAAGTTTAGATGCCAAAGGATCTTTCACACTCAAAAAACACAATAAACTGGACCTTCTCTAAGAAATTTTAAGGGTGACTTTGCCTATCCCTAAAATCAGAACTAAGTCAGTTAGCCCTCTTGTGGCAAAGACTAACGGGTGGCCTATGAAGGGGGTTGAAGGTATTCATGGGAGTTTTCCATTACCTTTCCTTATTTTTAATTACCTCATATAACTTTGGGGATAAGTAGTTTTAATTGAAAACAGGCAACCCAGCTCCCCTTAATGTAGTGTTCAGAATGGCATCCGTGTGACCTGATTGCAATTCAGGTCTTTGCTAAGGGCCTGCGGGACACAGGTTCAGCAATCATCTGTGTGACATGAGTACCAAGAGGTTGCCAGCCTGGTTGGGGAGAAACAATTATAGCCATGTGAACAGTGCTGTCTGGGAGATTTGCACAAGTCGCTAAAAGGGTGCAGAGAAGGATGGCATGAGAAATTTCTGACTATGCCCCTGTTGAACCTTTTCTGAAATACCCTGCCCCTTGGATAGCACACCTGACCATTTTTAATACAGCCCGAATGATCAGTTTGGTGTTGGGGACAATTGATGTTCCCCCAAAGAGTTAGTAAACCAAATTCACTGCCATCGAGTCAGTTCCGACTCAGAGGACAAATAGACTGCAAGTTAATGTTAGCGTCCTCTTTTCTCCTACCTTTCTGAAATATTGTCAAATGTAGGGTGAAGCATACTTGGAAGTAAATACATGCAAAAGCAAGTCTGTTCTTTCTTGAGCGTGTAAGTACATCTCACTAGATCTTGGGAAGTCAGTTATTTGCGAACTTTGCTGGTTACCAGTGCCTTCAGATTTGGGTTCCCTATGTCACCCTCAACTGGGAAGTTTTACCAGTCTCACAATGGGCAAGGTTCATGAACAAGGGTACCTGTGCTTATACGTATCTTAAATGGTCCTAAGTATGAGAGTGCTTTGATTACTATGGATGACCTAGATGTAGGAGATCATTATTCATATTTGGTCATCTGTCAATTTCAAAGTGGGAAGAAGTGCTCTACTGGTCATTACTAGAGGAATGATGGGTGCAACTTTTACATGAAACCATGTAATTTTGACTCAAAACAACAGTTCTGTGGCACAAGAAGTACTCCGGCATTGTAGCTACTCTCTTTTGGTTATTTCCAGTCAGCTCTTACCAGCTCTTTGTGGCCACACTGGGGGCTTTGCCAGACCTTGACCACCCAGGCACATTTCTGGAATTTTCCCTAAGTTCCCTCCCTGATGGCATGGCCCCTCCTTCCATGGACTCCTCCACTCCAATGCCGTTTCTTTACAGAATGGTTTCCTGACCAACTCATCGAAGATTATTTTTATGGTAATGTACAAACTCACCCATAGCACCCCTAGATCGGGTTTCCCAGGTGTGAATCTTAAGGAGCAGCTAGCCTCCTCTTTCTCCCTCAGAACAGCTGATGGACTTAAACCACCAACCTTGTGATTAGTAGTCCAACACTTGCCCAACAATGCCACCATGGCTCCTCTATTGTAGCTTATACCATTATACCCTTCTCTTTTATTGTTTTCCCTGTAATATGATTGGGCTTCAAAAAGTTGGTGGAAAATGGAAGTAAGAGATAATGAAATATGATCCACAGACTTTTTGAAGCCCCTTTATATGAGGTCTTTATGATGGTGGAGACTATGGATGAAGGCCCAAGACATGATTAGCCCTCAAAAATGTTTTGGAGATGAGCAAATGTTAATTAGGCAGACAGCTGTAGACTAACACACCTGGACCCATAAGCAGACTACTTAATATGTGTCCCTTTATCATGATTCCAAACGCACAACTGGCTGCGCTCGGCTGAACTGGCTGGCTGCTCCATGACCAAACTGATCAGTGTGATGGGATGGTTGGGAAGGCTACTTGACGTTCTGAACTCATCTATTTTGCAGGGACCCTGTTCTAACCTGTTCTAAACCCCGCTTGCCTTGTGTTGTGTTTTTTTTTAACTTGCTTTTGAAAAATTCCCATTTAGTTTTACAAACAAAATATTCAAGAAGGATTCCTTGATATTGAAAAGGCTGTTTTAAGAATTGCTTTGGAAATAATAATGATCCTAATACTGCCCCTACCTCAAATAATCTTTTGCCCCATTTTACTCATAGGAATACTCCACAAGCTTATAACTATAATTGTAAAATAATATAATTTAGTATTCACTCCTTATAATTACATGGAAGTCCATGTATATTATACTTTTACAATTAAACATACATCTTAAATTTACTCACACATACGAGGGGTACCCCCCCCCCAAACCAGAATTGCACTGGGTGAAGCAGAGCTTTCCATAGTACGCATTTCTCCCTCGTGGCAAGCATCAAGCAACTCACTCTGAGTTAGTGCACCCAGTGGCATCTCCTGGTGACAGTGAATTTTTCATACAAGCAGTATCACTCAAATCTTGTTTTTGTGATGGCCGATTTAAGAGAACAGCATGCAGCTGTGAAATTTTGGTTCCTGCTGAGGAAAAATGCTGTATAAACTGTTGTCATGTTGAACACAGCTTGCAAGGACAGCGCTGTGGGAAAGACTCACACGAACAAGTGATCTTCTCATTGCAAAAAAAGTGAAATGTGAGGGGGAAAATGAGTAGCAGATATTAGGGGCTCAAGTAGAAGGCAAATCTTTTGAGAATGATGATAGTAACAAATGCACATATGTTCTTGACACAATGGATGGATGTATGGATTGTGATAAGAATTGTACGAGCCCCCAATAAAATGATTTAAAAAAAAGTGCATCTTAAAAAAAAAAGGGTGAAATGTTGATTGATGACATAACTCATTCTGGATCTCTGTCAACTTCCCAATGGACGAAAAGGTTAACTCACAGTGCATTTGGAGTTTGTTCCACCAGGTCAGAATGTTAATCAAAGTTTCTATTTAGAGCAATAGTTCTCAACCTTCCTAATGCTGTGACCCTGTATGACAGTTCCTCATGTTGTGGTGACCCTCCCCCCAAACCATAAAATTGTTTTCATTGCTACGTTATCACTGTAATTTTGCTACTGTTATCAATCGGGGGATTCCTGAGAAAGGGTCATTTAACCTCCAAAGGGGTAGTGGCCCACAGGTCGAGAACCGCAGATGCAGTGGTTCTGAAAAGAGCGCGTAACAGTGTGTGACCCAAAAGGCCTGATAAGGGACCGATTTTGCCACCACAGCGCACCTGCTCATGCAGTCATCTCAGTGCGCCAGTTTTGGGCTAAAAACAGCATGCTTCTCTTTC
This sequence comes from Tenrec ecaudatus, assembly GCF_050624435.1. Taxonomy (NCBI): domain Eukaryota; kingdom Metazoa; phylum Chordata; class Mammalia; order Afrosoricida; family Tenrecidae; genus Tenrec; species Tenrec ecaudatus. The sequence goes on from NC_134543.1 coordinate 93,400,773, forward strand.
CACATGCACCTGACTCACCTGACCTCACTCTGTGCAACTTCTTTTTGTTTCTGCAAATGAAGAGGGACGTGAAAGGAGAGCATTTCCTTTTGTAATAAATCATTTTATTGGAGGCTTTTAAAGCTCTTTTAACAATCCATACATCAGTTGTATCAAGCACATTTGTACGTATGTTGCCCTCATCATTTCCAAAAGGGATAGCGATTTGATGACTTATAAGAGGTGGAGGGAAAAACACGAGGGAGATACTGTCAACCATCCATACAGATAAGTTTGAAAAATGTTTGAAAAAAATTCTGTGTTTTTAAGGGGGTACCCTCTTGTATATTATACTTGATTTTATTTCCTTATCCATATGGCTTTCTAAAATTAGTGGGTTACTGATTTATTAAAAGAAAATAAACCTAGCCATATATATTATATTATCACCCACTATAAGACAAGAACTGTACTAAGCATAATATATTAAAATAAAATACAATTATATTATCTTCAAGGGGCACGTACTCTTCCTGTGAGTGATGAGGGGAAGAAGGCACGGTTGAGGGAAATACTGTTTTATTTTAAGTGATGGAGAAAGACACAGGGTACTTCTCAACTGTATACAAAGGGCGCTTAAGTTGCCCTTGGGTTGTGGTGGATTGAGGAAGATGACATCATGAGTTATCCAAGTGATGCTTGAGAGTGAGGGTCAGTGAGTGGGGTAGGCAGGAATGGGATTATGAAGACTTTATGTTCTTTAATAAATTCAAGAGAGAGATATAATGTCCTTTATTATCTATGACAGATGTGTTGACCCTATTATACACAACAAGGACTTTAGACTCTCTCCTTTTGAGGTACACAACATCCTTGGCCACACCAGCAGGATCCACTTTGGAACTCTTACAAAATGATCTGGGCCTTACCGTAAACACAATGGTAGCAGATTAAAGGAACTGAAATACTCCCTGGAGCTGATGGCTGAAATGCCCTAGTGGGAGAGGGACAAATGACTACTATCCCAAGGCAATGGATTCTTGCCTTGAGAATGCCCAATAAATGGCAACTCAAAACTACCACATATATGCTATTTTTACACCCTCTTTGCCTTTTTAAGACATGTTTAGTCCAGTTCTGTCTTTGTGAATGGGCATTATTGAAGGTTTTGCCAATGTACAACCCTTATTGTGTGTGTAGTGTCCAATTACCTTAATTGTTAATCTAGAAAAACTGTCCTAGGCAAGTATACTTTCTTTTTCTCAATAGTGTTTTATCTATACCAATGGCGAAATTAATGGTAATATTAATACAATTACTATATGCCCCATGGAGATCATTTATAATGTTCTTCAAGAAAATAATAATAATGTCTTTAAAGTGAACCAAGGGCATATATATGTCATAGAAATATGAATGGGTCTGGGGCTTGCATTCATAGCCCTAAGCTCAGAATTAGTTCTTTCCCCCCCCCCCCCACATTTTATTAGTGGCTCATACAACTCTTATCACAATCCATACATACTTCAGTTGTATAAAGCACATCTGTGCATTCTTTGCTCTCATCATTTTCAAAGCATTTGCTCTCCACTTAAGCCCTTTGCATCAAGTTCTCTTTTTCCCCCTCCCTCCCCGCTCCCCCCTTCCCTCGTGAGCCCTTGATAATTTACAAATTATTATTGTGACCTATCTTGCCCTGTCCGGCGTCTCCCTTCACCCCCTTTTCTGTTGTCTGTCTCCCAGGGAGGAGGTCACATGTAGATCCTTGTAATCGGTTCCCTCAGAACAATTAGTTCTTATGACGTGTCCCCGCTCAATACCTGTCCCTATGACGTGATCACTGAAGTTATAGGTGATATTGCAAAGTGTGGTAAAGAAAGCAGAGGGTGCATGGCTATCAGAAAGAATAAGGTCTGAGGTCTTAAAGACCTGTCTTAAAATAAGCAGGAATCTAAGTGAGGTATCACTCGAGGCCACATGGTAAAAGCACACCAGCCTATATGATTCAACATTTTAAATAATAAAGTCCAAACCCAGAGGAGGGAACGGTATAGACTCTCTTCTACTCTAGAGCGTAAATTCTGAACACTTGGTTTGCAGAAGGCTATGGATGACAGCCAAAGCTGAAAAGCCATATGCAGGGATCTCCCATGTGGATTAAGCTTCCCATGAATTCCCTCTGACTGTGGGCCAGGGTGGGAAAGGCCTTCCCGTCAGATGGAATACATTGTCGGGTGGATTACTGCAGTTGTAGATAGGTCAAAGGGGACACTGATCCCACGTACTATTGTTCCAGTTCTTAATATTTTCTACTTTTATTTTCCATTGAAGTTTTTCTCTATTTGATTGTTGTTGTTGGGCCGTTTGTTTGTATTTTGGTTTGCTTTTGTGTGTTCTTCGGTATATGCAACCCAGGACAAGCAAACCTGTAGAGACAGCAACTGGATCAGTAGGTTCAAAGGTCCATGGCGGGGGCGGTTGGTGGGGATTGGGGAGGTAACAGCAGGACAAGGAAGAAGAGATCCTGGCATTGATAGTGGTGATGGTTGCACAACTCTCACGAATCTATTGAATTTCTGAAATGTGTATGTGAATAGTATGTCATGAAACTGTTAAAAATAAATAACTAAATATATATATATATATATATATATATAATATATAATTAGATCCCCTTCCCCCTCCAAAAAAGATGTGCTAACTCACTGATAACAAGTGTGCCTGCCTCTCCCCCCCTCTACCTAACCCCCCCCCCCGCCTTAATAAAGGATCAGCTAGTCCTATTAAGCAAAGATAAAGAAAGTGTTGAGAGGGGGCATGGATGTGTTGGACCAGGTAGGAGACTCAGCTTCTACCCTGTCAAGGCAGTGGCTGTATAGCCAAAGCCAGAGTGGTGTGCAGGGTTCTTTAGAAGTCACTTCTGTGTTCACTTCACCTGTTGGGAAGTGAGCACAAAGGGAGCCTCTGTGTTCCTGCCTCCTGCCCTCAACTTCAGTAAGTCCATTACCAGTGGTTTGGAGGTAAGTTGTTTTTGTTATCCTTTCCCCTTCAATGCTTTCTTAATACAGTAGCATACTTTAACCAGAGTTGAGTGTGGCATTTGCCCAGGAGAAACATGTGCACACAGGGGAGGCTGACATGTCTATGCTGGCCTGTTCTTGTCACTGTGTTACTACATGGCTTTGTCTTGTCTAGGTACCTGAATGGAGTGGCAAAAAATGGAGCTGCCCCAGTGCTCCTGGAGCTGGCCAATGAGGTAATATTATTGTTGCTATTTTATTTAAACCTGTATAAAACCTAAGGGGCCTATCTGGAGTAGATTTGCTCAGCGTTGTAATTATAATTAACCTTAAAAAAAAGATTTTTGAGTTGCGCTAGACACTTAAATTGCTCCCTGGCCTCTTTGTACTTTTAATAATTGGATGAAAGAACTTCATGTATTAATAAATCAGTTAACATAATTAGTCTCTTTCTTTTAAGGCAGACATATAAACAGTTTCTTGGTTTCTTATTTTGTTGAAATTTTCCATCAAACAGCTCTGGGCATGCTCCTCTTGGGCTGCATTGCCTTAATTTAGTATGAGAAATACCTTTGTCTAATATGGAGGCATATGCTGAAAAAAATCAATACTATTATAAAAATTAATAGAGACTGTATATTTAAATGTAACATTTACTTGATGCATTTGTTGTTCTTGTTAGTAGTCAACTTTTATGATAATGGCATAGACACGCCTTGTAGAGAAGGCCCTTAACATGGAGAAGTACAGTGTTCTTATTAACACCAAGTATTAGATGATTTATTGAATGTATTTGTTAACTCTGATCGACTCCTGTTTGGGGAAACAAAAAATGGCCTTACATTTGAAACAGGAAACCCTAAACAGTTCCCGTGAAAGAAAAGCTGTAAAAAGTTCATAATAGTTGCAGAGAGCATACCAAAAAGATAAAATATTTAATTCCTAAACTTTAAAATATTTATCCACTGTAATAAGAGCAATACAATATTTAGTCTGAGTTGGAACTGCTTGTGCAGACCTCATAGGGACGGAATGAAGGGTACACTGTTTTGTGTTGCATTCTAATGGAAACCACAGAAGCCAGGCAGAAAATGTGTGTTTGCATTAGAGGACTCGGTACTGTGAGCATTAAGTGTTGCAGTAGCAGCAAGTTCTGCATGTTGGATTAGCAGGAAGGATGGCTTCCCTCGCAGCTTCTGCCTGCACTACACTGCTGCAGGCAGCAAATGAGCAATCACCTGTCCGCTACCAGGAGGTTTGAATGGTCTGGGCAATGTCTACACAATCTGATAGGAGAGTTAACATATAGAATGGATTTCTCTCCTCCTCCTAGCAAAACATGTTTTTTCTGTTCTTTCTCTTTTTCTCTTTCTGAAGCAGAGCAAGGAATGTTTTAAATATCTCCAGATCTATTTGTTATGAGTTGCTACTGGGAGTGATTGACATATGCAAGCTATAAGAAGGAGCTTAATGTTCTCCTTCGTGGGAAAGAAGAGTGAGCCAACAGCATTCTGGATGCAGTATCTGGACAGAATGTGGTGCACGATGGTACTCACTCTTATAGATGATGATATCGATGACATGTGCTTTATCCAGCAGCAATTTATGTTCATTTGACTAACTAATGAATATTTCTGTTGAGCTTAGCTGCTGTCACTGTCCTCCACTTCCATGTTAGAGGCCCATGAAAAATTGGAACCCACCCAACACATTTTCTCCTACATCAATAAGGATGCGATGTAACATGAATATATAGCAAGATTTAGCCAAAGAAAAGAGATAGCTACTTAAAAATACCCCCAACCTCAGCCCACCCCATGAGTATAGATTGATACAAAGCAGCGAACTCTTTCTGGAAGATTGCTGATGCATTGGGGGAAATTTGGCAATGACTGCTGGTACCAGATTATGGCTTCTAAACAACCAAGCTGCCATTTTTATATGCTACTCAATAGTTAAATGACATACACTTGCGTCTGGTGACAATTCATGTGATGGTTATGCTTTATGAGTCAATATATATTTAATCAGTAGGAAGAGTAAAGATTGATGAGAACTATATAACATAGGTGTGTTACAGTGCATGCGTAGAGCCCTGCAGTGTTGGTGTGAGGGGTAGGGGCTCTTTGTGGTCACCGTCAATTTTAGGAATGCCTTATTATGAATTTTCCTGTTTCAGGGCTAAAAATGAACATTTGAAGAAATCTCACTTT